>NC_090755.1:33442038-33807038 GCF_036898095.1 Palaemon carinicauda | reverse complement strand
GAAAGGATATCCAGAAAAGCTAAACATCTTCACAAAGTAGCTCTGCAATGTTGAGGAATTAATATAGTTCCAACAGCAAATGTCATGCCCTTCAAGGTTGGAGGCTCAGAAACACACTAAGGAACCCTCCTCCAAAAAGTCCCTCCATACCTCCGTTCACGCAGGAGCGCAGCCACGTAACCCACACCACTTGAAAATATAAAACAGCCGTTAGTCCATTATAAACACTAACATAACAACCAGTGAAAAGACAAACTATTAAAGAAAGAAAACAATACGTCTATACTTAACCTTATAACAATACGTCTATATTTAACCTTATACATATTTAAAAACTTAAATAATTTAGAAATATATAACAACTCTTGTAATTCAAGAGGTATTAGTTTGTTGAGTGTAGTTGGAAAAGTGTATGGTAGAGTACTGATTAATAGGATCAAGGATAAAACAGAGAATGCAATCTTGGAAGTACAGGGTGATTTTAGAAGAGGTAGGGGTTGTATGAATCAGATTTTTACAGTTAGGCAGATATGCGAGAAATATTTAGCAAAAGGTAAGGAGGTGTATGTTGCGTTTATGGATCTGGAGAAAGCATATGATAGAGTTGATAGGGAAGCAATGTGGAATGTGATGAGGTTATATGGAGTTGGTGGAAGGTTGTTGCAAGCAGTGAAAAGTTTCTACAAAGGTAGTAAAGCATGTGTTAGAATAGGAAATGAAGTGAGCGATTGGTTTCCGGTGAGAGTGGGGCTGAGACAGGGATGTGTGATGTCGCCGTGGTTGTTTAACTTGTATGTTGATGGAGTGGTGAGAGAGGTGAATGCTCGAGTGCTTGGACGAGGATTAAAACTGGTAGACGAGAATGATCATGAATGGAAGGTAAATCAGTTGTTGTTTGCGGATGATACTGTACTGGTAGCAGACACAGAAGAGAAGCTTGACCGACTAGTGACAGAATTTGGAAGGGTGTGTGAGAGAAGGAAGTTGAGAGTTAATGTGGGTAAGAGTAAGGTTATGAGATGTACGAGAAGGGAAGGTGGTGCAGGGTTGAATGTCATGTTGAATGGAGAGTTACTTGAGGAGGTGGATCAGTTTAAGTACTTGGGGTCTGTTGTTGCAGCAAATGGTGGAGTGGAAGCAGATGTACGTCAGAGAGTCAATGAAGGTTGCAAAGTGTTGGGGGCAGTTAAGGGAGTAGTAAAAAATAGAGGGTTGGGCATGAATGTAAAGAGAGTTCTATATGAGAAAGTGATTGTACCAACTGTGATGTATGGATCGGAGTTGTGGGGAATGAAAGTGATGGAGAGACAGAAATTGAATGTGTTTGAGATGAAGTGTTTAAGGAGTATGGCTGGTGTATCTCGAGTAGATAGGGTTAGGAACGAAGTGGTGAGGGTGAGAACGGGTGTAAGAAATGAGTTAGCGGCTAAAGTGGATATGAATGTGTTGAGGTGGTTTGGCCATGTTGAGAGAATGGAAAATGGCTGTCTGCTAAAGAAGGTGATGAATGCAAGAGTTGATGGGAGAAGTACAAGAGGAAGGCCAAGGTTTGGGTGGATGGATGGTGTGAAGAAAGTTCTGGGTGATAGGAGGATAGATGTGAGAGAGGCAAGAGAGCGTGCTAGAAATAGGAATGAATGGCGAGCGATTGTGACGCAGTTCCGGTAGGCCCTGCTGCTTCCTCCGGTGCCTTAGATGACCGCGGAGGTAGCAGCAGTAGGGGACTCAGCAGTATGAAGCTTCATCTGTGGTGGAAATGTGGGAGGTTGGGCTGTGGCACTCTAGCAGTACCAGCTGAACTCGGCTGAGTCCCTGGTTAGGCTGGAGGAACGTAGAGAGTAGAGGTCCCCTTTTTTGTTTTGTTTCTTGTTGATGTCGGCTACCCCCCAAAATTGGGGGAAGTGCCTTTGGTATATGTATGTATGATGTTACACCTCCTCACCCAACCAAAAAAAAAAAATTCCAAAATAATTTTTTTTTTCTTATAAAGTTACTTAAATTACAACATATAGGTTATCACATATTGAAATATTAAACCAACACTCAAAAATAATTATTAAACAAACTGCAAAAACATGACAAACAAAAGGAAAGAGGGTGGTAAGTACCAAGGTTTGCAGCTCACAAGGATAGCAATATATAACCAATACTAAAAACATCTTAAACCTAATATTAATCACAAGTAAACTTTCCAAAACCAGAAAGCCAAAACATCGCCATTCGATAAATAGGTACCCAACCTAAAAATTTCACATCACTCATACCGTTAATAAACTTAATAAAGAGTCATTGCACTAACAACCGGATTCTGTATATATAGTCCAAAGGCTATAACCTTTTCCACACTCAATACACTGTTCATTTTCAGGGATACACATCACTCACTATCAATAAATGTTGATCACAAAAACCACTGTCTATTTCAGTGTTATATATCACACTTATCACCATAGTGTCCAATACATACACACACACCGAACGACACAGAGAAGACCACCACAAGACTCCCCTGCGCAAACAAACAAACAAAATCGATGAAGCGTAATTATTAGCCTGAAAATACAGAATAACCAGATTAGTGCCTATCTCCTTTTCTTAACTTATTATAAACCTTATCGTACCTGACACCTCAAAATCTTAGACCACCTAATTAATCAACCATTAGAAAGTACCAGTGATCACCCTCACCTTTTAACCTTAAAGATCCCATATACTATACCCAAAACATTATAGTCTTCTGTAAAGAAACCATGATTAATAAATCTTAAATATACATTTGCTTCTACTCACTACGTGCCCACTTCAACAGCACACACACCATAATTAGAGCGATACAGATACTACCTTTAATAACTGCATACCCCTCTGTCAATCAACTAATATTCAACGCTGCGAGAGAGAAAATCGGCAACAATATTATCTTTTCCTGGGATGTGGGAAAATTCAAAATTCCACTCTTGCAGCATGAGACTCCACCTCATCAATCGTTGATTTTTATTCTTGTATCTGCTGATGAAGGTCAGGGGATTATGATCCATCAAGACCTTAATAGGTGTATATGAGGAGGAGAGATAAACCTGAAAATGATTAATAGCAAATACTAAAGCAAGAGTCTCTTTCTCCACAGTGGAATACCTACGTTGGGCGGAGGACAACTTTTTAGAAAAGAAAGCGACAGGATGAGAAACTCCCTGCTCGTCATTCTGCAACAACACCGCTCCTACACCAACGTCACTTGCACCCGTGGCAAGAGAAAAAGGAAGGTCAAAATCAGGAGCTCTCAAGACAGGGAAATTAATTAATACTCTTTTTAAATTATCAAAAGCCCTTTGTGTTTCATCCGTCCAGACAAATGCTACCTTCTTTCTCAAGAGATTTGTCAACGGATCGGCTATATCCGAAAAATTCCTAACAAACCTTCGGTAGTACCCACTCAAACCAAGGAATCTTCTGACATCCCTCCTTCATTTAGGGACTACCATGTTTTCAATACTTTCGATATTGGCCTGCTTAGGAGCAACTTTACCATTACCAACCTCATGACCCAAATATACCACCTTCGCCTTTGCGAAATCGCTTTTCTTTAAATTAATTACCAAACTTGCCTTTTTCAACACCTCAAATAGTGCCCTAATACGTTTTAAATGGGTTTCCCAATCATCGCTATAAATGACAATATCATCAATATACACAACACATCCTTCTAAACCATGGACTTAAGTATTCATTAACCTCTGAAATTTGGCAGCCGCGTTCTTCATAGCAAACGGCATAACTTTACATTGAAACAGTCCCTGTGGTGTTACAAAAGCAGACAGGGCCCTTGCCCGCTTGGAAAGAGGAACTTGCCAATAACCTTTCAACAAATCGAATCTGCTAATGTATTTGGCCTTACCCATTCGATCAATACAATCCTCAATTCGAGGTAATGGATAACAATCAGATTTAGATAACTCATTCAACTTACGGTAATCAAAACATAACCTGAAATCACCGTCGGATTTTTTTTACCAATACAACCGGTGATGACCACGGACTTTGACTAGGTTCAATTAGGTCATGTTTTAATATATAATCCACTTCCTTCGCTACAACCTCATTTTTCAAGGGATTCAACCTGTAAGGAGATCGTTTCACAGGAGTGGCGCTACCTACATCTACATCATGTTCAAGGACCGAAGTCCTACCCGGTACATCCGAAAATAATTCCTTATAATTAGATATCAATTTTTTCAAAGACCTTTGTTCTTCCTTACCTAAATGTGAAATTACTCCCGAAAAATTTTCCAAAGACTTTCTATTATCCGACCGCCATTCACATCCATTAAAACAATTATCATCGATACCCTCCCCTTTTGAAAAAGAAAAATGGTTATTGTTCTCAGAATCTACCGTATTCCCAATGGTTGCTACGGGAATGACTTTCTCCCGTTCCATATAAGCCTTCAACATATTTACATGGCACAGTTGAAAAGGTTTCCTTCTTTGGGGTGTCTCCACTAAATAGTTAACTTCACTTACTTTTTTCAAAATTTTCTAAGGGCCTGAAAAAGAAGCTTTCAATGGATTCCCTGGGAAGGGTAACAAAACCAACACTTTATCGCCTACCGCAAAGTCGCGTGCCTTGGACCTTCTTTCAAAAAAGAACTTCATTCTTTTTTGGCTACACAATAAATTTTCTCCCGCAAATTTCCAAGCCTTGGTTAATTTATCGCCTAGATTAGACACATAATCCAATAAATTAACCTCAGGGACGTCTCCCTCCCAAGACTCACGAACCACATCGAGAGGCCCTCGAACACAATGACCAAACACAAGGTTGAAAGGCGAAAAACCCAAAGACTGACTTGGGACAGAACGAAAAGCGAACAACAAATAAGGTAATGCCTTATCCTATTCAGACCCATTAATTAAACAATATTTTTTTTACCATAGATTTCAGGGTTTGATGAAATCTCTCCAGAACTCCCTGACTTTCGGGGTGATATGGAGAAGAGGTCATATGTTTTATATTCAACTCTGCCATTTTATCTTTGAAATGCCTACTCATGAAATTAGATCCACAATCTGATTGATTTACTTTAGGCATCCCAAATCTGGTAAAAAAAGTCAATTAGTACGTCAACAATTTTAATGCTTTTTATGGTACGTAGTGGTATTGCCTCGGGATATCGAGACATCCTATCCATTATTGTCAAAATATACTCATTACCACTACGCGTCTTCGGTAATGGTCCAACCACATCAATAATGACTTCCTTAAAAGGTTCGGAAACTACGGGAATAGGACATAGAGGCGATTTTGGAATCCGCTGATTGGGTTTACCGACCCTCTGACACACATCACAACTATTACCAAACTTCTTTACATCTTATTAGATGTCAAGGTAGGACAAGAGACACACGATGGTGGGGACATGTGGTTTAATGGGTCCTCAGATACAGACTGACTCAGTTGCTCTCTGCAACCGGCACACTCACTTGGCGCCTGCCCGCCATGGGAAAACATATCATACATGCAGGTACTCCATCATCCCCCCCCCCCGAGATTAATACATGGGTATACATGGAAAGGCAAGGATAAAAAATAATGCATGGATATACATGGATTAAATTGGGTGCATGTGCAAGAATAGGAAGACAGGTGCATAGCTATAAGTAATGCAAGACACAGTGTGCAGGTAATACATGTTCATAGAATAATATGAGAAGCAAAGGCAATAAAAAAAAATATATGCAGGTGCCGCTGTAATGTACAATGATCACATGTAGTCATCCATCCATGCAGGCCTTCTAGTGCGCCGTGATGGGCGTGGCTCCCGTACTGCTTGTGGGCTGGGCGTAAGGTGACTGCCTGGTAGCTGCTCGGGCGTGGGTGTGGCTGGATGCGTAGCAGGTGTGGCCCGTCCAGGCTGGGACCCCGATGATGTGAGATGCAGGTGCTTCCTGTTACGGAGGGAGAGGCGCCCGCTGCCATCCAGTTTGACTAGGTATTGTCGGTATGGGAGCGTTTCCGCCACGGTACCGGTACGGTCCCACAGCTTAGTGGCCTGATTTTGCACTCGCACTTGGGATCCCGGGTTGATAACTGGAAGCTTTCTGGATGGTCCGTTCCCCGTGAGGCCGGCACCACTGTCAGCCATCTGACGTTCTCTTTGCCGTAAGGTTGCCCCCCAGTGCTTGTCTGCCGTGAGGCCCGTAGGTACGCCATCTCAGAGCTGCCTGTCCGCTGCCATCTGGGCGGGTGACTTATTTATTCCGCGGAGGGGGGTGTTGAGGTACTGCAACATAGCCATAGAGGACTTGTCCGTGTCGAGGGTGCCGCCGCTGCCCGTGTTCGCCATTATTATCCGCTTCCCGATCTTGACTGCAGCCTCTGCCCTGCCATTGGACTGCGGATACTGGGCGGATGATAGACGCACGGACACGCCACATAACTTGAAAAATTCCCCCATTTCCTCGCTTGCCAGATTGGTGCCACCGTCCGTGGAGATTTGCTCCGGGGGCCCCCACCTGGCGAACTAGCGACATAGCTGGGTCTTGATGTGGGAGGAGGAGGTTCCGTGGGGGAAGTGGGCCAGCTCCAGCCACCCTGTGAGCCTGTCTGCGTAGGCCATGTACGAGTGTCCGTCGTGCTGGAACATATCTGCTACCGTCATCTGGAAGGGGTACTCTGGGGGCGGCATGATGATGAGTTCCTCCGCGGCCTGGGATGGTGCGTGTACGTCGCATTCTTCACACGAGGATCGGTGATACTGCAGGTCCCCCTCGAGTCCAGGCCAGTACACCGTCTGGCGCGCTCGTCGTTGCATCAAGTCCAGGCCTTGGTGCCCCGCGTGTAGGTTGGCAGCCACCTGCTGACGAAGAGGCTCCGGGATAACTAGGCGGACGTTGCCCTGTTCGAACGTGTATGTCACCAAGTCTTGGATAACGGCCAGCCTCTCCCTGACACCGTAGAAGGGCCGAAGGCACGCAACTTCTTGGGACTTCCTGTCGGTCCAGTCCCCGGCCAGGACCCTGGCCATGAGCAGCTGGTACACGGGTTCGCTGACAGCGGCAGGCCTAACTCTCGCCTCGTCCACGACACAGCTGTCGTGCTCTACTGCTGCCAAGATGGCGGCCGCCATGGTGTCGGTGAGGTCTTCGTCGAGGTCCATGTCGTGGGCGCTGGGATCGGCTTTCAAGGCAGGGTATCGGGACAGGAAGTCCACGCTGTTACGCTTCCCCAGCAGATACCTGACCCTGAATCGGTACTGCAGAGTTCTCTCCTTCAGCCTGAAGAGGCGGGGGTTGGAGATTTCCGTGAGGGCCCAATCCCCCAGTAACTTGGTTAACGGGCGGTGGTCTGTCACAACGGTGAGGTTGGGGCACCCCAGCAAGAACAGCCTCGCCTTCTGGATACACCAGGCTACCGCGAGGGCCTCCCCCTCCACGGCAGCGTAGCCAGCTTCGGCGACGGTGAGATGGCGGCTGCCGCATAGTGCCAGGCGCCACCCACCCGTGCAGCAAAAGGGCGTATTGGCGGAGCTGCATGAGCAATACTGTTGAAGGATTACAAACCCTATGCCTTCTTTGCTCCAGTTGGTGATCGCTGCTGTGGGTCGGCTCCTGTCGTAGTAGGCCAGTCCGTCCTTTGCTAATTGGCAGATCATGTCTTGGGCGTGATGAAATTTGGTGTGGAGTGCCTCGTCCCAGTACACTGCCTTCCCGGTTGGTTTTTTGAGGAGCTCCCTGAATGGGTTCATGATGGGGGCTGTCGCGAGGAAGGGCGCCAGCTGGTTGACGAATCCGTACCAAGCCCTTATGCCGGTGATAGAGGGCTGACGTGGCATCGGGAAGTTCTTGATGGCCGCCAAACGTTCCTCTGTTGGCTTGTAGGCCTCCCAGCCCAGGTTGAAGCCCACGAAGTCCACTTCCCTTCTTGCGAATTGGAATTTCTCCGGCTTAAGGGTAACGCCCTTGGCTGCGCATGTTTCGAGGAAGTCGTAGGCATGCCAGAAGGACCCTTCAATGCTGTCGTCGTAGAGTAGGGTGTCGTCTACGCACTTATATTTCCTCTGGATGTCCTGTATGGCGTCGTCGAATCGTCGAGTATACGCATCGCCGGCGGAGCAGTGCCCCATGGGTGTGCGACGGTAACGAAATCTCCCCCAGGGGGTAATGAATGTGGTTAGATCGCGACTTTCTTCGTCTAACTCCACTTGGTGGTATCCCCAGTACGCGTCCGCCACGGTCTTGAATGTGTGCTTAAGTACCCCGGACACCATGTCGAATGGGGCGGGGGTGTGGTGTGTCTCCCGTAGGCAAGATGCATTGAGTCGCTGGTAGTCAACTGTACGGCGTGGCTGTCCTGACTTCTTGGCGACGACCACCATACGGGCGCACCATTCGGTTGGCTGCCCGGCAGGTACCGGTTCTATAACGCCACGGGCGACATCTTCTTCGAGCTGGGCCTTCACTTCCTCTTCCCAGTGTTTTGGCACTGATGCTGGGGTATGGCATGCGTAAGGCGTGGTTCCAGGGAGCAGGTGGATATGGTGCGGTTTCCCCTGCATCACTGGCAGTGGCTTCCTGGCTGTGTTGAATGTCGTCGTAGCGAAATGTTGCAGGAGCCAGGCTTCCAACCTGGCCGCATGTTCCTCCTGAGGCGGCAGGGGCACCTCGGCGGGTCGGGGTACCCCTAGCGGTGAGGTTACTCCATTCCTGTGAGGTGAATCTGGCGTCCAGCACCCGTTGTAGAGGGGGTGTGCAGTATAGCCTAATGTGGTGGACGACCTCGTGGGGCGGTAGTCTGCACAGTTCGATCCAGCATTCCATCGACCTCCTCCAGGACCTGAATGCGGCGGGCTTCAGCTCAATTTCGCACTTCTCCGGGGCTGCAGATGCGGGGACACGAGGTGCAGGGGTAGCATGTGTCGTAAGCCGGTCACGGAGAACGTTGATCATCTGCTGCTGTGCCGCCATGGCTTGCCTGGCTTCTTGCAGGGCAGGGACGAGCCCACGGGGGACGACAGGGCGTGCGGCCCTTGGGGTGGACTGCACTGAGCGGCGCTGGAAGGGCATGGTGAGGGTCACGTTGGTCCTTGAGAATCACTGCGCCATATTAGATGTCAAGGTAGGACAAGAGACACACGATGGTGGGGACATGTGGTTTAATGGGTCCTCAGATATAGACTGACTCGGTTGCTCTCTGCAACCGGCACACTCACTTGGCGCCTGCCCACCATGGGAAAACATATCATACATGCAGGTAGCCTACTCCATCACATCTGCCTTCAACTTCGGCCAATAATAATTCCCTAACAATTTGCAGGAAGTTTTATGAATTCCAAAATGGCCGGCCAAACCACTTTCGTGCGCAATGACATTAACTCCTTCCTGTAACCAATGGGAACCATTATCTGTTTCACAATTTCATGATCAACATTATCCACCCCCATAGGCCTACTCAACCTATATAAAATATTATTAATTATCAGACACTTCCTCTGACTCGATAGGGAGTTCCCGAAACTCCTTTTTCTGGGCCTTGATTAGCACTTCAGTAGTCCAATTTAACTTGTCCGTTAACATTTCAAGATCTACAGCTAGGCTATCACTACGATCTAAACTACTTAAATCTACATCAATGGTTGACTCTGCAGCGTCAACAATTCTAGCACTAGAACGAGTAACGGCTGCTACTTCACTATCAGGGTTTATCAATATGGGACAAGTATTATTCTTCATAGCCACATCATTCCCTATCACAACATCAACCTCCTTAACCGGGAATTTATCTACTATGGCCAATTTCAAATTCCCTGCAAAGGAAGGGCAGATTAAATTAAAATTTTCAATAGCATACGACTTTACAGTATCAGGAAAACCAGCCAATAACACAAATTCCCCACTTCTCGGTACAAAATTACAAGGTAATGCCTCCCTTAGGATCAAAGACTGCGCTGCACCAGTATCACGCAAAATACGTACTCGTCTTTTCTCGGACGAATTTGCGGAAGAGACACTACCAAAGGACAAATACTTATTAAAACAACCATGTAGTCATTGATCAGCGGACGTTGTTGGGGTCGGTTCTCTCTCTCTCTCTCTTCCACACCCATCACTGGCCTAACATTAGCATTTTGTGATTTTCTAAACGCATAACACATGCTCTTTACGTGCCCCTTCTTATTGCAAAAGAAGCACGTCAATGTCCTCAATTTCTCTGGATTATATATATTTGGCCTATTACCTCTGTTAGGAGAAAAATTATTATTAGCATTCCCCTGATTATTATTACTTCCATGATTATTTCTATTAAACACCTTAGCATTATTATTTGGATTAGCATTATTATTTCTACCCATCTTAACCCAACTAGACTTCACATTTGTCGTTACTCCCCCTAACTCACTCTTAAGAGACAAGCAATATTCGTCACTAGCGATGGCTACCTCCTGAACGGTCTCGAGTTTCAACTCTTCGAGGTGGACCTTCAGTTTATCCGGGACACATCTCTTAAACTCCTCCACCAACATTAACTCTTTCAATCTCTCAAAATCTCCCACTTCCTTGGACTTGAACCAATCACTAGCATACTGTTCCTTCGCCTGGTAAATTCAACAAAAGTTTGTTCCCTACATTTTTCTAAGTTCCGGAAGCGTTGCCTATAAGCTTCAGGGACTAACTCATAGGCCTTCAAGACAATAGCCTTCACACTCTCATAATCTGCTGATAGATCCTCCTCCAGCGTTACATATACCCTCTGAGCTCTTCCAACCAATTTACTTTGTATAAGAGTGGTCCAATACTCTTGGGGCCACTCCAACCTTGCTGCAATCCTCTCAAATGACACAAAAAACTCTTCTACATTACTCTCTTCAAATTTAGGTACAAATTTGAGAGCCTGCGCTAAATTAATAGCAGGCGTTACTAATCTATTTGGGGAATGGGCGGGGGAAAAAGAACTTGGGTTTCTCATAGCAATCTCATGCTGCCTCTCCTTTTCTCTTTCCCCTGCCTTAAACTTTTCCATTTCAAATTCCATTTGTCTCAGGGCAATTTGCCTATCCAAAATTTCTACAGACACTACATTATCAGGTTTCACCTCTTGTTCCGCACCTGTCTTTACAGTTTTAACATAATCATAAATTTGCAATAGCAATACACCCTTTCTTATTGACACTTCATATTCCAATTCAAAATGCTCTGCTACAATTTCCAAGTCTTCCCTATTTAACTCTGCCAACCTCTCTTGCCACCCCTCTCCTCTAAGGAGTTCGAATACGTTAACAACCATTATCACTTATTCACACAAAATACTAAATTTACATAAAACAACACCGAGGAGGTGAAAATACACTGCCTGAAAAAAAAAATTACCCCAAGAATTAACTTTGCACAAACACAGGTGAATACTCAGGAACGAAAGGTCCTGTCACGGTCGCCAATTGTGATGGCTGGCTTTGACCACCACACAAAACACTACACTTATCAAATAGTATTCATCATCATACAGTTAGAAGTCCACTAAAGGTGGAATAGTATCCAAACATCAATACGAGTGCAATGTCAACTCAGGGGGACAAAGAAAATACCACAAAAATCTCCTTAATTTTAATACATAATATTTAGACAGAAATAACACCTGAACCACAATAATACAATAATAAATGATACACACTCAATCTTAACTCCCTGCAAAAGAAAACAATTACAAAATTAAAGAAAGGTCATCAACACATGCATACTAAAAGGAGAGAGGGTCCAGAAAGGAGAAGGCCAACGAAAAGTAAGAACATCCTAACAAATACAAACTAAATATCCCTAGCAAATTGACGATGGCTGGTTTGATTGAAAGGCTTTCACAAGCTCCACTAATGCCATCAGCTGATTATCACATGTCGTGATCACGATAATTAAACAGGTATAATTATTATTACCTTGGGACAGAGAGGTCCCCTTGGCTTTTACTGAACCAATGGCAGTACACGAAATGCAGGAAAAATGGTCCTTGCTGCAGCGAAAGGATATCCAGAAAAGCTAAACATCTTCACAAAGTAGCTCTGCAATGTTGAGGAATTAATATAGTTCCAACAGCAAATGTCATGCCCTTCAAGGTTGGAGGCTCAGAAACACACTAAGGAACCCTCCTCCAAAAAGCCCCTCCATACCTCCGTTCACGCAGGAGCGCAGCCACGTAACCCACACCACTTGAAAATATAAAACAGCCGTTAGTCCATTATAAACACTAACATAACAACCAGTGAAAAGACAAACTATTAAAGAAAGAAAACAATACGTCTATACTTAACCTTATAACAATACGTCTATATTTAACCTTATACATATATAAAAACTTGAATAATTTAGAAATATATAACAACTATGTTACAATATATATATATATATATATATATATATATATATATATATATATATATATATATATGTATGTATATATATATATATATATATATATATATATATATATATATATATATATATATATACATATACATATATATACATACACACATACAAAAATATGTATATACTTAAATATACACACACACACACCTTCTTCCTTTCTAGCTTACCTATCCTAAGCTATATATACAAAATAATATATTGTATACTTAAGATTGTGAGATAATTCACTGAATACCCATTGTATTTTCAGGAGGACCATCCCACGTGCGGGAATCTATTCTGCAACGTCCGCAGTAAGAACTTCCTCGGCCATGGACTGTGCAGGACGCACGCGTGCTGTGCAGCAACAACGGGAGCTCTGAAGTATTGGGACCCCCAGGTATGTGATGTTTGCTCAAACTTAGTTAATGAGGCTTTTGATGTTCAAAAGACAACGAAGTCAAGGGATGCAGCAAGGGAGAAGCTGCGAAAATGGGTGAGGGGTTTTCAAAAGAACACCACTGGGCCCTGTTATGTCTGTAGGTTACGGATAAACCACAACACATGTAGATTAACTTGTACATACAATTTATTGAAGTTATTACAATGGCGCGTGGCTATGGAGTGCGCAGAATCGGTTGCGTTCTTCTATTACATTAAGGCGGGTGCGTTCGCATATATAACATCTCCCCTTCTTATAAACAGATAGTAGTTTACATACAGACGTACATTACATAAACTTACATATTACTGCATGGAGAAATAGATATGTGAACAGTTTTTATGCAAATTTAAAATTTACCAAAAATATCTATATATCTCCCTTTCTTTATAACAATCATTTAGAGCATTGGTAATACATCAGCAAACTTAGAGCATTGGTAATACATCAGCAAATTTTAATATCAGAAAAAAATGACATATTTAACAAAATTCTGAAAAGAAATATTTGATTAGGCAATTTTAGCACAATTAAACACTTTACTGTAAAAACCCTCCAGGATTTTTTCTAAAAAATTAAACATCAAAGCTAGCTGTGACCTACATTCAATATCAGTCACTAACAATTTTTATCTGACTTACATCTGATAATCCTGATACCTGGAAGGCATCCTTGAGACACGACCAGAGCGTGTCGTATCATGCGGAGAACTTGGTGGAAGACCCTGGGGAACTGGAGGAATGGGGCTTGGAGCAGGTCTAGGGGCCTGTCTAACCTGGACATTAGAATTTGGATTAGGAGCAGGTTGAGGTGTATCTTGAGGGATTGGGGGAGCAGCACTATTTGAACCAGGCTCAAAGTCTCTCGGAGCTCTATGGAAAATGTTCTTCTCGTGCGTCCTTAAAATGTCACGTCTATTTCTTCTCCATATGTTTCCATTTTCAGTTTCCACATTGTGTGATCTTGGCTGAGAGGGCTGGTTTGGAGCTAGTTGTGCTGGTCTCCAATGTTTACCATCTCTGACACGAACCGTATCACCAGGTTTCAGTGATGGAAGTGCCTTTGCGTTCCTGTTATAGTTTTTCCGGTACTTCTGTTGTCTTTGTTGTATGTTACCTGTAACTTGTGTACTTGGTACTACTTTAGGCTTTAGCAGTACTGGTGCAGTTGGCAGTTTTGTCGCTGTTCTCCTGGACATCAGCTTCTGGGCTGGGGAAGTGTCTGGATTGGGTGTATTTTCAAACATCAGCAGACTGTAGTAGAACTTACTTTGATCTCCATTGACTTTCTCCATCATGTGGCGAACAGTCTGATTGGACTTTTCTACTTTCCCATTGGACTGATGGTAGAGAGGACTTGTTGTTTCGTGGGTAATACTCCAGTCTCGGACGAAATCAGCGAACTTGTGACTCCGGAACTGAGGTCCGTTGTCTGTTAAAAGCTTCTCTGGGATACCATGCACAGCGAAGATCTTCGATAATTTGTCAATAACTGTCTGGCTGTGGGTATTTCCTTGTAATTCTTCCACTGCTATGAAATCACTGTAGTAGTCTGTCACTACGAGGAGGTCTCGATCGCAGCATTGGAGTAAATCAGCTGCTATCGTCTGCCATGGCCTTGTAGGTATAGCATGTGTAATGATTGGCTCTTTCTGCTGTAGTCGGCGATTTTCTTGACAGTTGGCACACTTACTGATCATGTCTTCGATTTGACTGTTCATTCCTGGCCAGTAGACTATATCCCATGCTATCTGCTTACACTTGACGATGCCAAGATGCGACTCGTGAATAATCTTCAAGATCAAATTCTGCATGGTTTTAGAAATTACCACTCTGTCGCCCTTGAACACTATCTCATCCATCACAGCTAACTCGTCACGTGAGTCCCAATATGGACATACTTCTGGAGGCACATTTTTTCTGTTTTCTGGCCCTCCTTGCTTTATCACCTTTATGAGCTCTTGTAATGTTTTGTCATTCTTCGTCGTCTCCCACAACTCCTTCTGCCTCGGTTCGGTGAACGCTGTCAGGCCTCTAACTTCTATAGCAAATACATCTTGATAATTGACGCTGTTTAGGAGTCTTGTATCCATTGCTGGCAAGAAGGCACGACTGAGGGCATCCGCTACTGGGACGTCTTTCCCTGACTTTCCGACGATGTCGAAGTCATAGTGTTGAAGAGCCATCCTCATTTTCTGTAGCCATAGAGGTACTTGGTGTAGCGGTTTGTCCATAATTCTGACTAATGGAAGGTGGTCAGTTTCTACTGTGACATCAGATCTTCCATAGACATAAGTGTGGAATTTCTTGAAGCCAAAGACGATGGCTAGCATCTCTTTTTCTATCTGGCTGTAGTTCTTCTCGGTCTCGGTGAGGGCCTTGGAAGCGTAGGCGACTGGCTTTCCTCCTTGTAAAATAACTGAACCGAGTCCAGCTTGTGACGCATCGCTGCTTAGCGTTATGGGCTCTGTTTAACTGTAGTATTGCAAAACTGGAGCACTCGTCATCATCTCCTTGAGAGTTTTGAAGGCGGCTCTATGCGCATCGTTGAAGTAGAATTTGAAGCCTTCATCATTGCTTTCTCTGATGAGGTTCCTAAACGGCTCCGTCACAGTCGACAGGTTTGGCAGGAACTTACATGTGTACGTCACCATGCCTAGTAGGGTCTGGACATTGGTGATAGACGTCGGCTCCGGCATATCAGACACTGCTTTAACCTTCGAGACATCAATTTTCACGCCGTCCTTCGTAAGCCTGTGTCCGATGTATGTGACTTCTTCGGCACACAGCTTGGTTTTCTGTCGGTTTAGTCTCAGATTTTTCTCTCTGCATCTCTTTAACACTTGTTCTAATCGCTGGTCATGGGTTTCTTTGGTCGCTGCATGCACCAGGATATCGTCCATTACTATCTCAACTCCGTCAATATCT
Organism: Palaemon carinicauda; assembly: GCF_036898095.1. NCBI lineage: Eukaryota > Metazoa > Arthropoda > Malacostraca > Decapoda > Palaemonidae > Palaemon > Palaemon carinicauda. Next base: position 33,791,276 of record NC_090755.1, on the reverse strand, counting down.
GAAAACATGTCGTTCATGGCACGCTGGTAGATCTCAGGCGCTGACGAGATTCCCATGGGAAGGCGTTTATACATGTACCTCCCAAATGGTGTGTTGAATGCGGTTAACCTCTGGCTGGCAAGATCTAGGCCTATCTGGAAGTAACCTTGGTTAGCGTCGAGCATTGTGAAGAACTTTGACCCGTCCGTCCTTGTCATGACGTCTTCTATCGTTGTGATCGGGTGGTACTCACGCTTTAGCGCTCTGTTGAGGTGCTGTGGATCAATAGTTACTCTGACTTCCACTTTTTCATTTACTTTGTCACTGTCTTTTTCTTCTTAGGAACTACATGAAGCGCTGAACACCACGGCGTTGGCTCACCAACAGGAATTTTGACAATGATTCCCAACTTCTCGAGCTCGTCGAGTTTAGTCTTTGTAGGTTCTCTTAGTGCTGCGGGTATGGGGTGGGCATTGAGGGCTACAGGCTGGGCATCAGGGGCAATCTGGAGACTGTAATCACCTAGGATTTTACCTGTACCATTAAAGACATCAGAATACTGCAGCAAAAGATTAGTAGTATTAACATTAAAAATGCGTTTCACCAGGTTCATACGTACAGAGTCTGCTACAGATAACAAATTAGGAACATCTTCATTGTACACCTGACACTCAATATTATACAAATCATCTTTGTACTTAACTGGTAGTGAAACAATTCCCTCTGGACATTCTGGTTTACCAAACAAACCTTTTACAGGAAGACCACAACGCTTCAGCGGGGTTTCACATTTAAACTATTATAAGCCCTACGACCCAAAATAGAAGTAGCTGCTGCTGTATCAATACGAAACCTTATAGTTTGACAACCTTGCACCTGTAAATCAACTAAAAATTCAGGGTGCGACATATATACTGAATTACTAGCGTAAACAGCTGAACCAACATTCAATGTATTAAATGTGTCACTAAACTGCTCATAATTTATTTGCATATCTTATGGCTGCTTATCTACATACCTAACACTGTTTGATCTACAACATCTTGCAAAGTGATTTTTTCTGCCACACGCATTACAAGTCTGACCAAAGGTAGGGCATTGGCGCGGTGGATGACCACGACCACAATTACCACAGTTACTGTTACTAAAATTACCTCGACCTCTGCCTTGTAAATTACCTCTACCTCGACCTTGAATTTGACCTTGGTAGGCTTGACCTCGACTTTGACCTTGGTGGGCTTGACCTTGAGACAGCGCATGGCTCTGACTGCATCCCTGGCGGCCTCGTCGACCACGGCTCCTACCGCCTCCTCGTCCAAACGCTGCTGCGTTGACCTGAGCCTCGCCGGTTATGGGCCTTGTCTCCTGCAACTGGTCATACTGGTTACATTTTTTGATAATGTCATTTAATGATAAATCATCTTCCCACAGTTTTTCTTTCAACTTTTTGTCCCTGACCCCATTACTTATTTGAATGCACACTTGAGATTCAACTGTAGCACCGAATTCACACTGCGAGGCGAGCTCGCGAACGGGAGCTATGTAGTCATTTAAGGATTCTGTGGGACCCTAGACCCTTAGGTGGAATCTGGTTACATATGCCTTTAATAACTTTTTTGGCTGGAAATACTCATCGAATTTTTGAATGACTATGTCATATTTCTGGTCATCTCCTGCTTCAGTAAAAGTAAAATTTTTTGCTACATTAATCCACTCAGGACCCATGGCATACTTCAGCATACCGATCTTGACAGGGTCGGTCGCAGCCGTCTTTTCCGCTGCGATGAGGTACAGGTCAAACTGTTCCTTCCAGTCCTGCCAGGCTTGGACATGGTTGCTGCCCTGTGGTGGATTGAAGCTCTTTGGAGGCTGGAACCCGGTCGCCATGGTTACTATAAAAATACTAGAACAAAATGTTAATTAACCAGAAATTCAACCTAGAAAAATTGTCAAAACATCAGCACTATCAGTAGACCGTTATAGGCTCCAGGTCACTTGGGGTAGGGTGTGTGACTATCACTGTAGTAGACACTGGCACTGTAGTGGACACTGGCTATGTCATTATAGTCTAGTAGAGCTTTCTGGAAGATCCTCAGAAATCAGCCTAATATACGCAGAGCCACTGGTGTATTACAACTTTGCTGGGGAGCACCAGCCCATTATATGCCAGTAAAAACTTACACAAAAATTGGCAAAATTTTCAAAAACATTGGCAAAGTTTCTCTTAAAACTTCGGCAGTTACTCTTAAAACATCGGCGGATTTACTAGAAAAAAAAATTGTCAACTTTCTTTGATCCTACACGGCCTTATAATAACAGTTACACTGACAGGACCTGGGGCACTCCTGTAACTTTAACCAGGTCGAAAACGGCCGGCAAAAATCATCAGTTTTTTTTTTTTTACTTGAAAATGTCAAATTTCTTCAGCATTACACGGCTATTTTAAACAACTATGTAGGCGGGACTAAAGTAACTGTCACTGTCTTTGCTTACCCACTACAAAAATCTTGGCGAATTTCTCAGTTCGTTATTGTATACATGGATGGCCATCTTGTTCCGGCGACGTCATCGGTCCGTATTTCGTCTCTGCCGGGATCGCTCAACTTTAGAAGCTTTATATCTTGGTTTCTCTGGTTTGTCCTTCACTTTTCTGTAGTTTTCTTGAATCTTGGGTCCTTATCTTATCACCTGACACCATGTTATGTCTGTAGGTTACGGATAAACCACAACAAGTGTAGATTAACTTGTACATACTATTTATTGAAGTTATTACAATGGCGCGTGGCTATGGAGTGCGCAGAATCGGTTGCGTTCTTCTATTACATTAAGGCGGGTGCGTTCGCATATATAACAGGCCCTACCTTCCTAGTGAAAAGATGTGGGCCTGTCTTTTCCCAAGGGCATCTTCGGATGCAGTAATCCCTCAACCTCATTCAGAGATCCCCTGCGTCCAGATTCTGGTAGAATCTGATGTATCAGACGCAATGAAGGACATCCAGCTGGACGACAGGATGTCAGAAGTGTCAGAAGGCACCAAACAAGGTCTTCTTGCCGAAGATCAGGAGGAGGAATCATTGGTGGCTCCTGAGACCGACGAGGAAGGGACCGAGATAGTTTCGGTTTCATCGGCTCCTGCCGCAGAGCCCGTCCCCTCGACCTCATCTGCTCCCCAACTGGCCAATATGAGCCAGACCTTAACGTCCATACACACTATGGTACAAGATTTAAAGAAGTAGTCCACTGAAAAAGAAGTTGCTCTAAGGTTGGAAATGCACCAACTCTCAGCATCTTGTTCAGCTCCGAAGAAGCTGAATGTCAAGGATCTTCCCCCTTTCTCGGCCGTCAACCCATGGAGGCATGCTGAGCATATGCCAATGTCGGCGGGGAACATCTTCATCTCCGACAAACTGGGCACACTTCCTGTTGAAGATGTGGAATTCTGGCCCTGCCTAGGGGCCTACCCAGACTGCTACGTCCGTCTGCGGACGGAACCACCCTCAAAAGAGGAGACACCCGAAAGAGGTCATAGTCCTTGACCTCCCCAAAGCTCAGGCCCTGCTAACTAGCACTCTGAATGGCCTTTACTAATTCCAAAGTGCCGGCTCTAAGTAAGAAGCACCCTTCCTTCATTGCTTCTTCTTCCCGAGCCTTCCCTTTTATGGAAAAAGGGTACAAGGCGGCCTTGAAGGCGATTGAGGCAGGGAAACCATGTCCCACACTCGAGGAGTGTAGGCCATTCTCCCTCGCCCTACCATCGTATGATAAAGATTGGAAGGATGTTCACCGTACCTTCTCAGTCAGGAAGTTGGAGGCAGACATTTCCGGACGTCAGTTTTGGGAAGACCTCCCTAAGTTGTCAGACTTTCACCCGCGCCGGGAACAGGAGACAAAAGAGAGACTTGACGCCTCAATGTCTCTTCAAACCATGTTGGAGACGATGGCAAGCGACTCCCAATCCCCAGACATGTTCATGGTCTTTGCCAAGGCACACCTGGCAACAGTGACCAAGGACCTGTACAATCTTATCAAGGCCAGAAGGGCTTGTAGAGAGTTCGTGTTCGCCTCGGCTGCGGTGAGGCACGAACCAAGGAAGCTGATATCATCCAGCATCTGGGGTAAGGACCTCTTCCCAAGTGAAGTGGTTAAGGAGGTCGTCGACAAAGCTGCTACAGAGAATAGAAACCTTCTCCAAAAGTGGGGCTTGTCGGTGAAGAGGAAGTCTTCCCAGGATGAGGGTCCCCAACCCAAGAGGAAGATGAAGAGCCCAAGGACGCCCTCTCGCCCCCCTAGACAACAGCAACACCTTCCCGCGGCCATGGTGCTCCAGGCGGTGGCACAACCACCCACCACGTACCAATTGGTACTCCAGCAGTTGGCGACACAGTCGCCACTCTTTACCCCGGCCTTCGAAAGGCAATCCACTACCTTTCGGCCAAAATCTAGAGGCTCCTTTCAAGGCTCCTCTAGACGCCCCTCAAGAGGTAAAGGCAACAAGGGTGGACGTGGCCAAGGAGGAAAGTCCTCCGGTCAGCACTCCAAGTGAGATGCTTCCGGTAGGAGGGAGACTGTTTTCTTTCCAGGATCGTTGGACCTTCGATCCCTGGGCCCACAGCCTGATCAAGAACGGACTAGGTTGGAACTGGAACGCAACTCCACCAGCTTTCCCCCAATTCTTCCAACACTCCACCCCTGTCCTGGAAGAATACGTCCGAGAACTCTTGGACTAAAAGGTGATCAAGTGGGCAAAGTCCATCAGGTTCCAAGGAAGACTGTTCTGTGTTCCCAAGAAAGACTCCGGCAAACTCAGAGTCATTCTGGACTTGACCCCTCTCAACAAGTTCTTCGAGAACAACAAGTTCAAGATGCTGACCCTTCAGCATATACGAGCCCTATTGGCCTGAGAGGCATACACAGTCTCGATAGACATGGCGGACGCCTACTGGCACATTCCAATGAATCGCCAGACCACCTCCTACCTAGGATTCAGGCTTCAAAGAAGACAGTACGTTTTCAGAGCCATGCCCTTCGGGCTAAACATATCCCCAAGGATCTTTACGAAGCTTGCAGAGACAATCGTTCAACAACTACGCCTACAAGGCGTCCAGGTGATGGCTTACCTGGACGATTGGCTGGTGTGGGCAGCATCAGAAATGGAATGCCTGAAAGCCTCCGAGAAGGTTATCCAATTCCTGGAACATCTAGGATTCAAGATAAACACCAAAAAGTCTCGACTATCTCCAGCTCAGAAGTTCCAATGGCTAGGCATACATTGGGATACTGACCCTACTACGATCACTTCTCAAGCCATGGTCGAAGGCCAAGAACCTAAAGAGGACCATACCCTTGCAACCACCTCCACCATCAGTCACCATCCATACGGATGCCTCGAAGGAAGGAAGGGGGGTCACTCTCATCAACGGAAAGTCAAAGGGACTTGGTCTTCTCTATTCAAGACCTTCCACATCAACATTTTGGAGGCCATGGCAGTCTTTCTGACGCTGAAGAAACTCTCCCCTCGCAAATCAGCCCATATAAGACTGATCCTGGACAGCGAGGTGATAATGAGATGTCTGAATCATCAAAGCTCGAGATCGCCCCAAATCAACCAAGGGATTTTGTCCATCTTCCGCCTAGCGGAAAAGAAGAGATGTCATTTATCAGCAGTTCACCTTCAAGGGTTCCGCAATGGTGACGGCGGACGCTCTATCCAGGCTTACGCCGATAGAGTCAGAATGGTCCCTAGACGCAGGTTCATTCTCTTTCATCTAACGTCAAGTCCCAGAACTGCAGATCAACCTCTTCGCGACAAGCGACAACAAGAAGCTACCTCGTTATGTGGCCCCATACAAGGACCCTCTAGCGGAAGAGGTTTTGCCTCTTCACGCCACATTCTACAAAATAATCTTGTAAGTGGTCTGGGAGTCACTTCACTTTTGGCCAGTATATATATATGATATAATGTATATAAAATGTGTATATCAGCAAGTTTTCTAAGCTCATCAATCCACTGTCTTCTCCTCTTTCCCCAGGTTTGATGACGAGGGGTAAGTGGAAGAACAGGAGATCCACCAAACCAAAAAGAGGAAGAGGAAGTCCATACAGGTTATTCTGCCAGAGGAAACCAAATGCCGGCTGGGAGACTGGCTGGAGTTCGATGTCCCTTTCCTGTACAACAGAGGCCTGCTGGACTACAGGAACAAGGCCAAGCAGCAGGCTGTCATGGTGGAGATGGGGAAGAGCCTTGACCCACCAATCACTGACCTACAGCTGGAACAGTGGCTGACTACCATCCGGACCCGATTTGGCAGCCTCACCAACGAGAAGAGTGGCCAGGGAGCAGTGAGGTACACCGAGAGGGAGAAGTGGATTCTCCGGACATACCACTTCCTGAAGCCCCACATAACTCGACAGAGGAAGCCCAGGGTCCTAGGTTTGCCACAGGTATGTATATGTGATTACGTAATGTTGAGTGCTGTGTAAGTAATTGAACTTTAACTTTGAAAGTGCACCACATAGGCTACAAAGAACAATTGATATGCTATTTTTAATGTTTATTAAAAATTTTGCATATTATGATTGTTATTGTTACTATTATTGTCAATATTATTGGTATTAATGATTTTTTTCAATATGATTATCATTACTACTCTTATTATTTTCAGTATGATAATCCTTCTCATTGATATTTTTTTCCAATATGAGTCTCATTATTATGATTGCTAAATATTGTTAGCATTATTAATATTATTACATTTAGTAATACTGTTTTTATTATTTTAATTAATATTTTATTAATTATTCGTTTAAAGACAAATAATTTTAGTAATTATGGATATGCAGTCACCAAACACAAGAGGGTCATAGGAACCAAAATCCTAAACAATGAAATATATTATAAATTTAATATACATAATATACATATACATATATACATGATATCAGGTACTGTCTACATGTCCATCTAATGATTCCTTTTTATACATCTTCCAGTCTGGTGCTGCACCTCCTACCGATTTGGTTGTTGCCATCGTTGGTGGCAAACCAGCAACAGAGGAGGAGCCCATCGAGGAGATTGTTGCCTCGCCCCAGCCATCGCCCAGCCCAGGGAGAAGAAACAGAAATCATGAGCTGCTGGAATAGAAAAAGTAGCTATTAATTTTCAGTCAAACTACTTGTAATGTTTACTGACATGATTTCAAATATGTTAATCTATAGAAGCTATTAATTTTCAGTCAAACGACTGAAATTATTTTAAAATGTTTATATTGTGTCCTAATGCTTTTCTTCCCTTCCCATAGTTAGTAAAGGATGCGACTGCCTTCCGCAATACCCTGAAGTAGGCAGCGGATTTGGTGAACAGAAACCCAGAGGTGGAGCATTGGAAGACTTTGTTCCTGTGCTATGCTCAAGACGCCGCAGGCTTAGGGGGAGCATTGAGGCATCTATTGAAGATAGAGGTGGCGGCAGTCATCAAGAGGTTTTCTGCTGCACAACAGAGGGGTGGGGAGCCTGACGAAGCAGATCTCCTCCTCCACACCTTCTACAACTTGAATAAACGACAGTCTGCCCCACAGCCTCTCCCTCAGCCCGCCTCAATGCCAGCCCCACTGCCTCCCTCAGTGATCCAAGTGCCTCTCACCATCACTGCCAACCAATATGCCACACTGTCGGAGATGCTGAGGCCCATGTGCTTCACACCGGCGCTCTGATCACCTGTGCCTGACCTAAATGTTAGCCTTCCTAGCAACAGTTTTATGCAGGGGCTGTTCACCCCACCACATGGGCCAAACCCACCAACAAGCAGCTGTGCCATCAACCCCACAACAACCAAGTCACAGAAGAATAAGTAAAATGTAATGTACTTTTGAGAATATGTATTATTTTTTGTATTGTAAAATTTTGCTTATTTTTTTAAATAAACATGAGTAGAAATGTCACTTGTGTTTTAACTTCAATATATTATAAACCATTTAATGTAATACGGTGCAAAAATATATTAAAGATATGAAAATAGAAGGAAATGAAATAGAATAAGACTTTAAAGAAGAAAAAAAGAAGAGATTAAAAGGGTAAATGGAAGGATAGAAACAGTTAAGGAATATAAATACTTAGGAGAATGGTACTCAGAAAAACCATAGTCTCAGCATAAGCAAAAGGGAAGCAAAAATAGAATACATGGTACAGGAAGTTAGGAAATATGGAGACAGTAACAGAGTAGGAGATTTGGAATTGCTAGTGAGAATAAAGATCTATGAGACAGCAGTAGTAGGCTACCTACAATGTTTGCAAATATTGAGACTTTACGTTTACTTTTAGGGATTTATTTCTCGCCCTCCATCAGACACTAAGAGTCTGTTCAGGCGGGCCTTGATGTGTGAAAAATAATTTCTTTCCAGTTTATATTTTGCTCTGTATCTTTTCAGTTATTCGCTAGCATTTGTATTCAGGCTTAATAGTTTTCAGATCACTATTATAATACTTTCCAAAGAGATAAGTCTTCAGGTTTTTCTTGAAAGCTGCCACATTTTTGCTATTCTTGACATCAAGTGGAGGGTTGTTGAAGAGTCTCGGTACAGCATAACAAAACGTTCTTCTTCCTATTGCAGGATTCACACTAATTTTGAATAGTCTATATGGGTCATCAGCATGTTTAACTCTTACAGCGGGGTGTAATAAAAGAAATGAAAGAACCAGAGAGGTTACAGTACAAAATATGAAAGGAATGTTTGAACAGGTTGCTACCACACCATACTGGGGACTAATAGCAGAAACAGGAATATGGCCAGTTGAAAATAGAATAGAGTATGGAAAGGCGATGCTATATCATAACGTCAGATGACAAACGCCTAGTTAAGGAGGTAGTGGAACATCAAATAAGAGAACCATATGGGGAATGTTGGAGAAAAAGTATCAGAAATATGCAATAATATGATATCAAAATTGAAGAAGTAAGAAAGTATAAAAATCAAGAACTAAAAAAAAAAAAAGTTATGAAAACAAGGTTAAATATGCTAGAATTAAAAGAAAATTATAGAAACAGGAATGAAAAGGATAAGCTTTGTGCGTTGTGAAGAGAGACAGAGGATACTACTGAGCACATTTTTAACTAATGAGTCAAGGAGATTTATAAATAATAACATAGAAATAGGGAATTTAGAAACTAACTAAAGAGGTTTCCCGGTATAATAGAAAAGTAAAGTATGCAAGCTGTGCTGTCTGTGTCGGAGGTAACTTAATAATAATGAATTTTCTGCTTATTGCAACCACTACGCTTCTTCTAGTAGTGTGCCCACAATTACTGTGTTGTGGAGAGAGCAACGAGAAACCCGGACTAGATTTTCTTATAAAGGGAAAACAAGATCAATATTTTTTTTTATTTTTTTTCTGTAGTTCATATATGGGGGATTTATCTTAACGATGTTGCTGTTCCTAAAATGTTCTATTTTAATTGTCCATTATTCATCTTGTAGTTTACTTTTTCATTGTTTCCTCATCTCAGTGGGCTATTTTTTTTCTGTTGGAACTCTTGGGCTTATAGCATACTGCTTTTCCAACCAGGATTGTAACTTAGCTAATAATAATAATAATAATAATAATAATAATAATAATAATAATAATAATAATAATAACAATAATAATAATAATAATAATAATAAATGTCATCTAATGGTGCCGTACTGTAATGAAGGCAATGAGAAGCATTCACCATAAGTGCTGCAGCCAATGGGAGCGCTGCCTACTAATTTGCGGTTTCTCAGCCAATCAGCGGTGATTTCTGCCTTGTTCATTCTTCTTATCTGTTTTATGCTTATACTTAAATCTTCTAAGTACTTTGCAGGTTGTTTCCACCATTTTCCTTCTTTTTCTTGAATATCCAGGATAATTGTTTTCAGAATTTCCTTCTTCACATTCGGGGTACAATTTAAGTACTGCAGCTTCCACACAATACTGTAATTAAAAAACGCTGTTCCCTATCCTGCTCCCGCATGTAAATCCTGCTTAAAAGATCGCTAGAAAGTTATGGGGTCCTTTGACTGGCCAGACAGTACTACATTGGATCCTTCCCTCTGGTTACGGTTCTTTCCCTTTGCCTACACAGACACCGAATAGTCTGGCCTATTCTTTAAAGATACTCCTCTGTCCTCATACACCTGACAACACTGAGATTACCAAACAATTCTTCTTCACCCAAGGGGTTAACTACTGCACTGCAATTGCTCAGTAGCTACTTTCCTCCGGGTAAGGGTAGAAGAGACTCTTTAGCTATGGTAAGCACCTCTTCTAGGAGGACACTCCAAAATTAAACCACTGTTCTCTAGTCTTAGGTAGTGCCATAGCCTCTGTACCATGGTCTTCCTCTGTCTTTTGAGTTAGAGTTCTCTTGCTTGAGGGTACACTCGGGCACAATATTCTATCTAATTTCTCTTCCTCTTGTTTTGTTAAAGTATTTATAGTTTTTATAGGAATTATTTATTTTAATGTTACTGTCCTCAGAATATTCTATTTTTCTTTGTTTCCTTTCCTCACTGGGATATTTTCCCTGTTGGGGCCCCTGGCCATATAGCATTCTGCTTTTCCAACTAGGGTTGTAGCTTGATAATAATAATAGTAATAATAATAATAATAATAGCTATGATGAAAATAAAAGATGTTAAGGATTATAAAATTAGTTTTTTGAAGCAAGACAATTGGGAATAAGTGCTGACCAGCAAATTATTAAGTGTATAAAGAATAAACTGTTAAATACATTTAATGTAAATATCATTGGATATGAGAATCACGATAAAAATATTTTCACAGATCTGTATATTTCTAAATTAAAAACATATTTAGAAAAATAATAAAATTGTAATAGATATTATAATGTATATAAAAAAATGTAAGATATAATTTGTAGAGGAATATGCCCCGAAGAGCTCAGCTACACATGGGCTTTGCCTGAATCTGAATTTTTGTAAATATTATTAATGTGATTTATTTTCTGTCCCATAAAATCTATTATTATTATTATTATTATTATTATTATTATTATTATTATTATTATTATTATTATTATTATTATTAATGTATTGAGTATTCATCACACACATACACACACCCTGCAGCCAATGGGAGTGCGCTTTACTAATTCTTGTTTACTTTCGACCAATGAGCGATCTCAGCCAATCAGAGGCGCTCTAGCATCCCGCCTAGGGTCCCGCGCGCTGATTTTCATTCTTTCTTCTGCACAGTGTACACACGCCGCTTGGAATCATTTGTTTGGTAGTAACCTCGTGTTTTTTTGCCATTATTTACACTTTATCCCAGTTGATTATGGATAACCAACAGTGGGCGGATAGCCAAGGGCCTTCGGGAGGACGTAGACGCTTATGTAATGAGGAAATTTTGATTCATAACACTCCAAAAAGGAAACGAAATAGTGGCGAAACTTGTGTTTCTTCGACCGCCATGAAACTGTTAGGTGCTCGCCATGTTGGACAGACTTGTGAAGATGGTTTTCACGAGATTACTCTAAATATTTTGAATGTTCATTGTGAGTTTCGAGGAATGGGTGACTTCGACTAGCAGAATGGTTTACTTATTTACTTTAAAGGCTGCTTTTTCGGTCCTGTACAACAGGGGTACCCTACTCTCTAGAGGACCTCCCCTGTTATTTTATCATGTTCGTTCGAGAGAATTCACCATATTATTATTATTATTATTATTATTATTATTATTATTATTATTAAATGCTAAGCTACAATGGTTTCATTGTAGTGTATTACATGGCAATGTAACTTAGGATTCCAACTACTTTTTCTTATAGGAAAACTAGTTGGAGAAGCAGGATGCTATACGCCTAGAGGCCCCAACGGAAATAGTTCACATCTTTTAAGCCTTAAGAAATCATATACAAATCTCCTGTTATCTGGGAATTAAGCATTGTTAATGAATATTTATACTTGCCTACCTAATCACAATGCAAGTATGTTTCATTGTTTAGAATAATTTTATTTGTAAAACTAAATCTTTTACTGAGTTTTTTGCTTAATATCTACAGTTTTTCAATGTATTTACCATTAGCTTTCATATACCAAACTTCTTTATCATATAAATATGCATTTCCATTTGTTCTTATGCTAAGAATCTCATTTATATGTGTCTATTTGTATACATATTATGTATATGTATGCGTACATTTTGTATATCTATGTCCATATTTACTTTTTTTTTATTTTTACTTAATTGATGATATTATTTTAGTTGTATTATTGCCCGAAGAGCTCGTGTCAACATGATTTGTTGGCTGCTCAATATTTAGCAATTCTCTTAGATATTTTGGACGCCCTGTTCTGATAACTTAGGGGGTTATTTTACATATTTTAAATTTCTCGCTTTCATCGGCAGCCAGTGTAAATGAATTATAGTGGTGATCCTTTCCCAAAGTACTCAATCTGATCCAACTCGTCAAATAACTCCATTCAACATGCCATTCAACCTCGCACCACCTTCCCTTCCCGTACATCTCATAATCTTACTCTTACCCACATTAACTCTCAACATTCTTCTCTCACACACCCTTCCAAATTCTGTCACTGATCGACCAAGCTTCTCTTCTTCGTCTGCAACCAGTACAGTATCATCCGCAAACAACAACTGATTTACCTCCCATTCATGGTCATTCTCGTCTACCAGTTTCAATCCTCGTCCAAGCACTCGAGGATTCACCTCTCTCACCACTCCATCAACATACAAGTCAAATAACCACGGGGACATCACACATCCTTGTCTCAGCCCCACTCACCGGAAAACAATCCTCACTTTGTTTTCTATCCTAACACATGCTTTACTACCTTTGTAGAAACTTTTCACTGCTGCAACAACCTTCCACCAACTCCATATAACCTCATCACATTCCACATTGCTTCCCTATCAACTCTCATACGCTTTCTCCAGATCAATAAACGCAACATACACCTTACCTTTTGCTAAATATTTCTCGCATATCTGCCTAACTGGTAAAGTGTAATATTACAGTGGAAGTTCTAGATATTAATTTACCTTTACCACAGCAATATTTTCTAGGTTCAGCCCAGTCCTCACACAAGTCACGGGTAGCTCCTGCTTAGTTTCCAAACTTTCTCGATAGATGAGCCCCTGTCATCCCAGGCTAAGAATTGTTCTTTTATTACAATTTAATTCTGTCCCGTCAATATACGTTCTTACCCTTCGGTTAAGTTTGTAGTTGGTTGGGACACGTCCTTTACATTGGCATTTGATACTGGTGTAATATCATGAATTGGTTACTCGATTGGAAAGTTTCCCCCCCAAGCATTGCTTCCTGCCAGACTCTAATATTTTAAACACCTGTTGGGCGGTGCTCCGTTCGCCTATCAGCTGGTGGCACAAGCTTGAACATTTATTGATGTTCGGACTTATGTTTATGCTAATCCCAGCAATCTACATTCTTAACCCCTTGTTAGGATTGTAGTTTGTTGGGACGCATCCTGAAATTATGCTGAACACTAATTTGTTACATATATTACCAAATGTTAGTTGTTCCGTAACCGAACTACAAACCACGCTATTTACAGAGGGTTTACCTTTTAGCGCAGCTGAAATGACGAGCCAATAGTTTTAACGAGGGTTAATTACCCCCGCGCTAGTTAGCGGGGGGTGGGGAAAGGTAGCTTGCTACCCCTCCCCCCTCCACACACCGGTGACTTGCTTCACTTCACTTTTGGCTCGGCGGTGATCAGACGTGTCTGCTCATCGTCCTCGTGACAGCCTTTAATTTTCTGCTTTTTCTTTTCAGCGTGTGTGTTGGTTGGAAGTTGACCTTCATTATTATTTCTTTACAATGCGTACATGCCCTGGAGTTGCCGGTCGTCCTTGTGGGACTTTCATGTCGGACGTAAATACGGATCCGCACACCCTCTGCCCTCAATGTCGGGGCCGACGGTGTGACCAGGAGAACATGTGCCGTGAGTGCAGGGAGTGGTCTGCCTCCCAGTGGGAGAGGTTTGGCCGTCGGCGTAAGAAGAAGTCCAAGAGTTAGCCTTGAAGGAGGAAGGTTCTCGGGACTCTTCTTCCTCCGCCCAAACCTCCTCTGAAGCTCCCCCTCGTCCGCCTCCTAAGGAGAGTCGGCCGAGTGGGAGCGCAGGCCCTTGTTCTGTTTCCCGACCTTCGGTGGGGGGAGAGGGCGTCGCCTCCCATAGCAAGGCGGTTCCCCCTCCTCCTCCGGGGGAGGTTATTGATAATGCCTTAACCAATGATGATCTTTTACAGATTTGGTCGTCCCTGGGGCTTAAGGGCTTGCCCTCCAGGGTCGCTCTTATTGACCTTGTCTCGTTGGGGGCCGCTGTTAAGCAGTCGCCGGCAGTAGCAGAGGTAGACCCTCTGTCTATTGTCGACGTCGTGGTGACAGAGGCCTCCGACGTGGCTGGGCAATCCGCCGCAGGTGCTGTTGCGGATGATGGTGCTAAAGGCTCTCCTCCCCCTTCCGTACATCCTTCGAAGGGGGAAGTGAGTCCTTCGGTCTCTGCTGCTGCTCAGCTTTCTTCTGAGGGAAGTGCTTTGACGGAGACTCCCCTTCGGAGGACCGATGGTCCCGACGATCTTCCCCGAGGCCTCCTCCGCCGTAAGGCTCACCGTCCGCTATTATTATTATTATTATTATTATTTGCTAAGCTACAACCCTAGCTGGAAAAGCAAAATGCTATAAGCCCAGGGGCCCCAACAGGGAAAATAGCCCAGTAAGGAAAGGAAAGAAGGAAAAATAAAATATTTTAAGAAGGGTAACATTAAAATAAATATTTCCTATATAAACTATGAAAACTTTAACAAAACAAGAGGAAGAGAAATTAAATAGAATAGTGTGCCTGATTGTACCCTCAAGCAAGAGAACTCTAACCCAAGACAGTGGAGACCATGGTACAGAGGCTATGGCACTACCCAAGACTAGAGAACAATGGTTTGATTTTGGAGTGTCCTTCTCCTAGAAGAGCTGCTTACCATAGCTAAAGAGTCTCTTCTACGCCACAAGGGCCTCCGTTCCCCTTACAGGGGGACTAAGAGGCGCCTTTTTGGGTCTTCATCCTCCAGGGGGGACTCTCCTCGTCAGCCTCAACCTACAGCTCCGCCTTCCTTGAACCTCTCTGCAGACCGCTCACCATCTCCTACCAGATCTTCGCCTTCTGGAGAACTCGTCACCCGACGGGCAACAGTCCCTTCGGGGCTAAGGGATCCTTCCCTTCCTCGAGCAGTGCTAGCGCACAGGCGCTCTCCTGCTCGCCAGCAATCTCCTGATCTTCAGCGCTCTCCTGCTCGTCGGCTCTCTCCTGATGTTCACCCCCCTCGCCAGCGCTCTCTTGCTCGTCAGATCACTTCGGAGCGTCAGCGCTCATTTGAGGACCATCGCCCTGCGGTCTCTGACCACCCTATAGTTCCTGCTGAGCTCCCTGCTCACCATCTGCCTGGTCCTGTGGCTACGCAACATCGTGCTGCGCGTGTCAAAAACACATGTTCGCCAACGCGCCAGCGATCTTCCAGTTCCTGCTCGTGAACGCGCCGCGCCACCTGTCCTTTCACATGACACGCGTCGACCTTCTGCTCGCCAGCGATCACCTACGCGCCAGCGATTACCTCCTCGCCAGCGTTCACCTGCTTGCCAGCGCGCACAGGCGATCTTAGTATCGCCTATTCAACAGCGACAGCTAGCGCGCCAACGTTCTCCGACGCTCCTGAAGGAACATGGTTCTCCAGCTTCAAGCTCGCCATCACGCGATCGCCCACCTGCGCATGCTGCTCGCCATCGCTCGCCATTGCACGATCGCCCTCCTGCGCATGCTGATCACCATCGCACCCCATCACGCGCCCACCTGCGCATGCTGCTCGCCATCACGCGATCGCCCTCCTGCGCATGCTGCTCGCCATCGCTCGCCATTGCACGATTGCCCTCTTGCGCATGCTGATCACCATCGCACCCCATCACGCGATCATTCACCTGCGCATGCTGCTTGCCATCGCTTGCCATTACGCGGTCATTCACCTGCGCATGCTGCTCGCCAACGCGTCGACATGCCACATCGCGCCATCGCCAACCTGAGCGACCGCACTCACCAGCTCATCATCGATCGCCTGTGGATCTACATCGCCAGCGGTCTTCCTCACCTACGCGACAGCGCATTTCCTCGCCGTCGCGCCAACGCTTGCGTTCGTCGCCTCGGACACGCGTTCATTTACCTGCCCGCCCGCGCGATCATTCGCCTTTGCGCGATCGCTCGCCCGCGCCCCCGCGCGAACATTCGCCCTCGCGCGACTGTCGTTCGCGGCGAATTCCGCAGCCGGTGGTAGCAGCAGGTACGCGTGCTCCTAGACGGCACTCGGGATCACCTCCACCCAAACACAGGTTGGTAGTGCAGGACGAGGAGAGGTTAGTACATCATTCTTCCCCAACTTCTTTTCAGGCAGGTACCGTGGTGTCCACTCCAAAGGATCGCCCGATCCCTTTCCCTTTAGCGAGGATTTCGGACTCTGTGTCCTTGGAGCAACAGACTTGGTTTGGTCCTCTGGCACTGGCGTTAGTGAGGGTTATGAAACCAGCACTCGCCGGCCAGGGTAACAAACCAACGGCTGTCTCTCCTACGCCGAAGAGAAAGAGAGGAGTGGTCTTCGTGGTTCCCAAGAGGTTGGTCGCGAAGGTCCCTTCTCCTGCACGAGTGCTCTCTCCTTCTCCCGTGGACGAGGCCTTTCCGTCCTCAGGTGAGTCCAGTGGGGCGGTAGTCTTCCCCTCGGCACCAGGGGGGGAGACTTCGCTTCATGCAGGAGAATCGTCTCGTGAGAAAGGGGCCCCTCGAACCTCGTTGTTGGGATCCCGTATCCCTCGAAGGAGGGAATCCAAGGACTCCAAGACCGTCCCTAAATCCTCTGCAAGGATTCGTCAGGAACCCACGACTACCCAGGGGAATGTCCACGTGTCACCCCAGGAAGAGATCCCTGGGGCAGGAGACTTAGCTGCCAGCCCGCAGGGAGGAGAACAGCAAGAATCCGAACATGCCTTCTGGCAGGTCCTAAGCCTGATAAGGCAACTTAACGGGCTTATGGATCCAGTCATCGCCCCCCGTGAAGGCAAAGACACGATTTTGGATGAAGTGTTTGACGTTCGGAAGGCCCCTAAGACCAGTGCGGCTCTGCCCTGGTCTCGGGGGCTGAAGAGTGCCAGGGCTAGGGCCAACGCTCAGCTCGCACTTCTTGCCTCCTCCAGTCGTTCCACTGCCGGGAACAAGCTCATCCCTCCTCCTCGTCTTCAGCAGGGGAGGTATTTCGAGATCCTGGGTGAGCACAACCTCGCTCTTCCTCTCCATCACTCTGTGGAGGAGCTGGCGAAGGGAGTTCCCTAGAGAAACTCTCTGCCCGGCAGGTGTCGTTCTCGGCAGCAGAGATCCTTAACCACGAGAAGGTCGCTAAGTGTGCCATGCAGGCCACTTCGTGGCTGGACTTTTGGCTAGGATCTCTGGGCATCCTATTGCGATCGGAGGACTTGTCCAAGGAGACCTTCTTGCTCTCGGGCACCCGCTCCATCAAGTTTTTGGCGCTCCAGGTTACCACCCTGTGGGCCAACTTGGTGTTGAAGCGTCGCGATGCTGTGTCCGAGAGATTCCATCCGAAGGTCCCCGCCGTGGATGTGTGTAGGCTCCGACATGCTTCCCTTCTGGGGGAGAGCCTGTTTGAGCCTCAAGACATGGAGCGAACGGCTGAGAGGTGGAGGAAATCCAGCACGGACTCCCTCCTCCATAGGGCCCTTACAACTCGGCCCTATAAGCCTCCAGCCCCGCCACAACAGCAGCAACAGCCTCGTAAGGCTCCCAAACAGGCACCGGCAGCTAAGAAGGTGGTGTCTAAGCCCCAGCCCTTTCCAGCCAAGGTCAAGAGGGGCGGTAAGTCCTCCAGGGGTGGCGGCCGCGGCCGAAAGCCCTAGGGGTGGCAATCTCCCTGCATGTCCACCTTCAGCGTTGCGTCCACAGGTGACAGCAACACGGGGCCGATGCTTGGACGGTCTCAGTGATCGGCCAAGGCTATCGCGTCCCGTTCACAACATCTCAACCTCCCCTGACAGCGAATCCAGTGTCGTTGAGCTCCTATGCCACGGGATCAGCAAAGGGGCTCGCCCTTCAGGCCGAGGTCGAGACCGTGCTCGAGAAGGGTGCTCTCCAGGAGGTCGTGGACGGCTCCCCAGGCTTCTTCAGTCGACTCTTTCTTGTAAAGAAGGCTACTGGAGACCCGTCATCGATCTCTCAGCTCTGAACAGGTTTGTCACACAAACCCGATTCAGCATGGAGACAGCAGACACGGTCAGACTTGCGGTGAGACCACAAGACTTCATGTGCACACTGGATCTAAAGGACGCGTACTTCCAGATCCCAATCCATCCGTCTTCCAGGAAGTACCTGAGATTTTGCCTAGACAACAAGATCTACCAGTTCAAGGTGCTGTGTTTCGGTCTCTCCATAGCTCCTCAGGTGTTCACCAGAGTGTTCACCCTGATTTCATCTTGGGCGCACAGGAACGGCATTCGCCTCCTTCGTTACCTGGACGATTGGCTGATCCTAGCAGACTCGGAGTCGACCCTTCTTCGGCACCGAGAGAGGCTTCTGGATCTTTGCCAGGATCTGGGGATCGTGGTAAACCTCGAGAATCCTCTCTGCAGCCGTCCCAACGACTGGTTTATCTAGGCATGCTAATAGACACCAATCTCCACAAAGCCTTTCCATCAGACGACCGGATAGCAAGGCTGAGGAGGGTGGCAGAACCCTTCCTCAGGCGAAAAGAACTCCCCGCCCAATCGTGGTTGCGTCTCTTAGGCCACCTATCCTCCCTGGCCCGTCTGGTTCCAAACAGCCGCCTCAGGATGAGATCCCTTCAATGGCGGCTCAAGTCCCGGTGGAATCAAGGATCCGATTCCCCGGACATTCGGATCCCAATGGGGTCTCTGGAACAGACGGACTTGCGGTGGTGGCTGGCCGACGAGAACCTGCGGAAGGGAGTGAGTCTTCTCGTCCTCCCCCCGGAATTGACTCTGTTTTCGGACGCGTCAAAAGAAGGGTGGGGGGCGCACGTTCTGAACCAGAGGGCCTCAGGCCTTTGGTCAGAATCAGAAAAGTGCCTACACATCAACCTGCTAGAATTGAAGGCCGTCTTTCTGGCTCTTCAGCAGTTCCAACGGTCCCTGGCGGGCCACGGTAGTGGCTTATGTCAACAAGCAGAGAGGCACTTTTTCGCAACAGCTATCCCATCTTGCAGTAGAGACTCTGAGGTGGACCGAAACCCACTCGATAACACTATCAGCTCGCTTCATTCCTGGCAAGAGGAATGTGCTCGCCGACAGTCTGAGCAGGGCTTCGCAGATAGTGAGTACCGAGTGGTCTTTGGATCCTCAGATAGCCAACAAAGTCCTGACTTTGTGGGGTTCCCCGACTGTGGACTTGTTTGCGACAGCCTTGAACTTCAAGCTGCCCCTGTACTGCTCCTCCAGTCCCGGACCCCAAGGCACTCTGGCAAGATGCTTTCCAGCAACGGTGGGACAACATCGACGTATACGCCTTCCCACCGTTTTGTCTGATGAGAAGGGTGCTCAACAGGACCAGACTATCGGTCAACTGTTCGATGACTCTGGTAGCTCCGCTATGGCATCACGCGGAATGGTTTCCGGACCTTCTGCAACTCCACGACACGAGCTTCTCAGACAACCCCACTCCGGCATCCCTCACAGGGCCGTAGCCTCGCTTCGGCTTCACGCCTGGAGACTATCCAGCGTCTCCTCGCGGAGAGAGGCTTTTCGCAACAGGTTGCGGAGACAATGTCTCGGCACCTGCGAAGGTCCTCTGAGGGAGTCTACCAAGCAAAGTGGAGAGTCTTTTGTGGTTGGTGTCGTGGAAGGAGTATCTCTCCACTCGATGCCACTATTCCAGCAATAGCGGACTTCCTCGTGTATCTGCGAGAAGAAATGCGCCTTTCTGTCTCGGCAGTGAAAGGCTATCGCTCAGCCTTAAGCTTGGCCTTCAGATTGAAGGGCGTGGATATTTCTTCATCGCTAGAACTCTCTTTACTCATACGTAGCTATGAGCTTACCTGCCCCCAGTCGGAAGCGAGACCCCCTCCTTGGAACGTGGTTCTAGTCCTCAGGTCTCTTAAGAGACCTCCCTTCGAGCAGTTACGCCAGGCCTCCGATCGCCACCTGTCTTGGAAGACGGCCTTCCTGCTCGCCTTGGCTTCGGCCAAGCGAGTTAGTGAACTTCATGGTCTCTCGTACGACATCGCCCATTCAAGGGGATGGGGGGAGGTAACGTTCAGGTTCGTCCCTGAGTTTGTTGCCAAGACTCAGAATCCTGGAGTGCCGGATCCTCGGTTCGACTCTTTCAGGATCGGGAGTCTCCGTTCTGTAACAAGCGACCCAGACCAGCTGCTACTATGTCCAGTGAGGAGTCTGAGGGACTACTTGAAGAGAACGGCCGCAGTCCGTCCTCATGTGCGAGCTTTGTTTGTGAGCACAGGCAGGACTAAGAGGAGGGTCACCAGGTACACCATCTCAGCTTGGATTCGAAGGGTTATCCACCATGCCCTGAATCCTGACCCTCCTCCGTCACGTCGCCCTAGGGCCCACGATGTCAGGGGTATTGCTACATTCCTGGCCTTCAAGAGAAACTTCTCTGTGACGCAGGTACTTCAAGCTGGGGTCTGGAAGCGTCAAATGACCTTCACAGCCCACTACCTGCAAGACGTGACCCACAGGAGCCTCGATACGTTTTCTATCGGCCCTGTGGTGGCTGCACAACAGCTGGTCTAACCTCAGGCTCCTTTATGGACAAGTAGAAGTAGGTTGAGGGTGTTGTTACCCGGTTTTAGTCTGCGTGAATGAAAGAGTATGTCTGACCCTTACTTCTTTCTTCATTCTCCCCTCTCTTGGGGAAGCAGCATCCTGGTCTTCGCATAGCTGACCTCGACCTCTGCAGGTAACCCATGCTTCTTTGTGCTCCTAGTATTAAGCTTAATACTGTTGCGTCTCCCATACCCTGACGAGGTGGTATGGGGAACTTCGTATCCTAGAATTCCTATCTGAAGGTCTCAAGGTCAACTTCATAGGACGAGTCACACTCTCCTCCTCACACTGCTTATGTAGGCCACTCGTTTCTAGCGATGCTAGGAACTTGTGAGGTACAGGGGCTCCCTCTCTCTAGTGCTGCTCACTAAGGGATCGAGCCCCCGGGCAAGCCGAAGTCAGTAAGGCTGGGGACTTTCCACCCTTCCTAAGGGGTAAGTCACCCTCTGTAAATAGCGTGGTTTGTATTTCGGTTACGGAACAAATGACAAATTCGAAGATAATTTGTATTTTCCCTAACCATACAAACCTTAGCTATTTACACATGTGTGCCCGCCATCCCTGACCCCCAAGTCAAGTCCTACCTCTAAGTGAAGTGAAGCAAGTCACCGGTGTGTGGAGGGGGGAGGGGTAGCAAGCTACCCTTCCCCACCCCCCCGCTAACTGGCGCGGGGGTAATTAACCCTCGTTAAAACTATTGGCTCGTCATTTCAGCTGTGCTAAAAGGTAAACCCTTTGTAAATAGCTAAGGTTTGTATGGTTAGGAAAAATACAAATTATCTTCGAATTTGTCATATTAGCCCACTTCTAGTTAAGATGTTTCTGTAGATTAAGCAAGTGTCAGACAATCCACCCGAACTAACCTTTTGTTTCCGTGCGCTTGTACGCCTATTTTTATTGGCCGCGAGGTTTCAAATCCCCCCCTCCATCCCCTCATGACCCGAGATTGACCTGAATGAGGTCGGCCTTTCCAACGCTAACTGCTGTAATGGACACGCGTTGCCTATAGTTTTGCTTTGAGCGATGTTGAATTTATTACTCATATAGATCAGCTTAATGCATTGAGGACAATAAGGTTTTTAGACCTACAGGGCTTTACTCGAGTTACCCAGTATTTTTTCATTTTTTTATTTCGTGAAGGGCTCTTAGGGGATTTTAGGGGTCCCTGCGAAAAGTGTAAAGTTGGTGATGTTGCTCATATGCGTGATTGCCGCAATGTGCACACTGGCCAATACATATTTAATTGGAGGTGTAGGAACCGCAAGTGGCGCAAAAAATTCACATTGCGGCAGGGATCATTCTTCGAGCGCTCGCACCTCAAAGAAGGTGAGGTCATTTTCCTCACATGTTGTTGGGTTGAATGTTGGGATCAAGACAATGTTGCCGTGAAGAGGGAATAGCTTGCTTCTCACACTTATTGACTGGTTTAGCTTTTGCCGAGAAGTGTGCGAACAGGTTTTGATTTTAGACAAGAAAATTGGCGGACCAAAGCACATAGTGGAAGTGTATGAGTGTGTGTTTGGCATGAGGAAGTATAACATCGGGCAACGAGTCGAAGGAGCCTGGGTCTTCATATACCGTGAGCCCTCGCTACTTCGCGGTTCGACCATCGCGGATTCACGACTTTGCGGACTTTTTTCTTTAAATACGGCATCCTATTTCATCAGCAAACCACTATTTTTGGGGGAAACATCATTTTATTCTTGAAAATTGCTACTCTTTAAATAGTTAATTGCACATTAAGAAAGCGTGTACTTTTGTTTTTAAATTTCGGGTGTGTTTTAAAAATCGAGTATTGTTGACTTCTTTTTGTTTTACTTTTGGCTGTGATCAGATCAGCTGGCGTCTAGCTGCCGGTCTCAAGAATATGCACGTACGAAGTATTGTTTATACCATTTCTTAACTTATTGAAACCATCTATACAGTTGATATTACATAAGCACCAATGTGTTATAACCTATCATATTTTTTTGTTTATTACATTTAAAACAATCTCTCTCTCTCTCTCTCTCTCTCTCTCTCTCTCTCTCTCTCGTAAGAAATAAAACCTTAGTTCACATATGGCAACTTGACTTTAAGAATGAAATTAACATGAATATTGTTAGTTGTGGCGATCAATTTCTCGCTTCAGGAGGTACATGAAACAAAAACACGGCATTCGATTACAACAGCCGATTCTCTCTCTCTCTCTCTCTCTCTCTCTCTCTCTCTCTCTCTCTCGTGTTATACAATAATTACAAATAGATGAAGAAACCAAAATCGGTTTTCTTAGTGTCAATTAAATACAAAACTAAAAAATGATACCGTGTATACATCCATTTCAATCATAGCTTAAAATAAGGTATCCGATTTTGTCAGCAAACTACTATTTTTTAGGAAACACCATTCTATTCCAGAAAACTTTTACTCTTTAAATAGTCAATTGCGCTATAATAAAACATGTACTTATGTTTTTATATTTCGGTTGTGTTTTAAAAATTGAGTATTTTTTACTTCTTTTTGTTTTACTTTTGGCTGTGATCACATCAGCTGATGTCTAGCTTCCGCTCTCAAGAATATGCGCGGATATGAATACACTAACAAAGAATTGTTTACTGTACACCATTTCTTAACTTATTCAAACCATCTATACAGTTAATATTACATAAGCACCAATGTGTTATAACCTATCATATTTATTATTTAGTACATTTAAAACCATTCTCTCTCTCTCTCTCTCTCTCTCTCTCTCTCTCTCTCTCTCTCTCTGTCACATCGAACGTAATAGCGGTAACTTAATTTTTCGATGACTTTAAAAATGGCCTAGTATTTTCTTCTTTTACCTTTTTTGCATATGGTGAGGTGGGTACAAGTTGACTTATAACTGAAGTTAGGAAAAGTATTTTGGATATGGAAAGAACAATTATCTTTCGTAACAGTTTAGAATTATCGTTAATTATCATTCTGTCATTAGCGGCAGTTTGCTATTGTGGATTAAACGCATAAGGAAATAAAAAGGTTTCCAGCTTTGCTACGAATTTAGGAATTTATATGGATACGATAAGTAAAATATTTGTAATAACAATGTTTACTAAATGTTTGTTACATCATTAGTTATCACTTTGAGCATGTGTGTTTAATGCGTTCGTTTGTTTATTATGATCGAAGATGGAGCATAAACATATGGAAGGTTTCCGTTTCAGGCGGCGTCATAAAGAAAAACATTATATAAATGGCATTCATTTCATTTATTTGGAAGTTCTAAGAAAAATTAAGTAAAATATTGGTAATAAGAAAGTCAACATATAATCAATACTTTGTAAGATTGCTGTCGATGCAAAAACTAACCTATACACAGATGTGTAGATGCGTCTGTTTCTTCGTTATGATTAGAGATAAACGTAAACAAAACATTGGTTGTCATTTATTATCATGCTTTTTGGCGTGTTTAGGAAACGCATGATATAAAATCGCCTTTAATATTTGTTCCTGTTTTAGTTTAGGGTACTGTAGTCCATGCATTAAGTGTTCTGTACATTAAAGGGTAGTTTGTTAACAGTACTACGTACAAGGGAAGGTTTTAAAAGTCTGAATATACATGTTGAATAAATACGGCAATATGGTGTCCCTACTTTGCGGATTTTCAGCTATCGCGGTCAGGTTTTGAACCTATCTACCGCGATAAACGAGGGTTCACTGTACCATCATTTTCGATTGCTGGAAAGGCTACGCCAAGGTCAAAGACTATGATTTTATTCATTTAACAGTTTCAACTACAGTGTTAATTTAGTTGATCCTAGATGACCCTACCAGTCTTTTGACTGGCCAGGCAGTACTACATTGGATCCTTTTCTCTGGTTACGGTTCATTTTCCCATTTGCCTACACACGCACACCAAATAGTCTGGCATATTATTTACATATTCTTCTCTGTCCTCATACATCTGACAACACTAAGATTACCAAACAATTCTTCACCCAAGGGGTTACTCCATTGTTCTCTAGTCTTGGGTAGTGCCATAGCCTCTGTACCATGGTCGGGCACACTATTCTATCTTATTTCTCTAAGTTTTGTTTTGTTAAAGTGTATATAGTTTATATATGAGATATTTATTTTAATGTTGTTACTCTTCTTAAAAATTTAATTTTTCCTTGTTTCCTTTCCTCACTGGGCTATTTTCCCTATTGGAGCCCCTGGGCTTATAGCAATGTGCTTTTCCAACTAGGGTTGTAGCTTAGCAATTAGTAATATAATAATGGTGGGTTCTCAAAAGGAGTCTGCTACCAAGATTTGGTACCCAGAAAAGGTTGTACGACAGCTATTTCACGGAGTACTGTATCAGGAAGCGATGCATAGAGAAGTCCGTATGTCCGTTCAGGGCCATTTTACAGTCTTTTTGAAAGCTGTAAAAAATTTTGTTTTAATATAATAATTTACCGGTTTTTGCTACGCTGTATGGCCTTCAGGAAGAACGTGTCAGTGGCGCAAGTGGTAAGGGTCGTAGTAAGGCCGTCTCAAATAAGTCAGCATGAGTTGGTAGATTAATATCTTAGGCTAACGGGACACCTAGCCATCCACAATGATACATACACACTTTGTTTTTCGTTACAGTCTACATCTGATAATCCTCATAGGAAAATTAGGAGATCATACACACCAAAATAAGACGACGTTGAATAATCCGGCCAAGAAAAATTAGACAGGAAAAAGTAATAAAATTGAATTAATACCCTCCCGTAGCAGTAATCTAATTCCAGGATCCACTAATTGCTAACTACGCTTGCATCCCGAAAAAGCAGAATGGTTTTAACAGATTAATTTAAAAAAATGAATAATTAAACGTTAATGACAATTGAAAATGCTCTAACGTTATCTTTAGCACAATCACACACAAATCCTGATCATGCCATATATTTTCTTTACTTCAACTATTTGATAGATTCATTCTTATTTTTTCACTGTTAATGTTAACAATTCTCTTAGCTGTGAGTTGCTTCCCGATTGGGTTATGGGAAAAGGATGTCTCGGATTCATATGTATTAATAGATGCGAGAAATCGTATCTATATCAAGGCATTAATCATTGAATACTCTGCCCGCTTATCTATAGGCATTGCTGAGCGTTCGATCTTTCAAGAAATCATATACAAATCTCTGATACACCTGAAAAGTGTTTAAATGCAATATTAAAGTGCATAACACATTTTCATACACACACAGCTAGCTTACAATCATCATTTTCTTCATCATTTTGAAAGGAAAACACTTTATCTTTCAGTCCATTTTGGTAATTCCCATTGCTGTTTGATAAACTGCACATAAAAGGCATTTGCCTGCATTCCAAAACAAAATTTTTTTTGGATTAACAGCAGAAAACTGTTTAAGAAACTAGAGCATGACCCCTTTACTCCCAGCCTATAGTAGCAGTGTGAAAGCACTACTCGTTTCATGTGGGAACCTCTACATACGATCTTAATTCATTCCAGGAACTGCTTCGTATGTTAAAACAATTGTATGTTGGAGCAAATATTCCCATAAGAATATGCAGGAGGAGACGGATGATCGGCGAGAAGGTAAAGATGGTGACTTTAAATAGAAAAGTCCTCTATCTACTGTATTTCTGTTTCTCTCTAGACAAAGAATTAACATGCTCTTTAAATAAATTCTCTCTCTCTCTCTCTCTCTCTCTCTCTCTCTCTCTCTCTCTCTCTCTCTCTCTCTCTCTCTCTCTCTCTCTCTCTCTCTCTTCACTGTTAGTGTTAGAGATCTCTAATAATTTTTCCTGAGAGAGATTGATTGATTGGTTTATAAATGCAAATGCACTACGCATTAGGAGACAGACGATCGACGAGGAGGTAGAGATGGTGACTGTGATAACGTACTATAACTTACTCTTTACTTACACTACGGAAAATTAAACCTAACTTAGCTTATTTATTTTTTTTATTATTTCTTATTATTTGCATTTGTTTTTCTTTTTGATTTAATTAATTTTGATCACTTTCAGTGATGATGAGTTAAGTATGTTATCGCAGTCACCATCTCTAGCTCCTCCCCAACCGTCTGTCTCCTATTGCGCAGCAATTTCTACACGTGTATGTGTGTGTGTGCATACGCTCACGAGTGCGTTTGTACGTTACCAATGATACACAGTGTTAACAACGTTACAAAGGCATTGCTAACGATAGCAATGGTACGGTAATATTATCATGTGTATTTTAATGAATTGTTCCATATACATTTTGCACAATATATAAAAGGGTACAGAACCTAACAAACCAACCTAACCTAACCTAGAAGTTAACAGGTCACAAAACACATATAATGACTTTTGTTGAATGACTTACCTTTATGAAGGGGACAGCGAAGTTTGTGGGTCACAGGAGGGTGAGACTGCGACTTAACTCCTATGGCTGGCATGTGGATGGTTGTGGTTTATCGGGTTCTTGTGGGTCTAGGGGGTCCATTGGCTTTTTCTCTATCGGAGGGTAGAGGCAACTGGCAGTAAGGAAGAAGTGGTGCAATAACATATGCTCTGGGTAGTAGTGGGTAAAAAAACCTGGAAAAATATTCTTTGAAATATTCAGTCTTTATTCCAGGTCTCTGTACCCACTCCTTCACTTCTTTCCACTTCTCTCCACTTCTCTTTTGTGTATGGATGGTTGGGTCTTGGGGGTCAACGAAATGTTCAGAATGATTAACAGTTTTATGTTCCTAACCAATTTTAGAAAGAGTTGTAGACAGACCACTTATCACTAATAATTACAGTACCAGGTTTGATATATTTCTGGATTAGGGGAATTAGAGTTGCAGAATCATATTTAGTAGAGGGGGGGAACTAAAGGGATGATGAAAAATTTCTTGGTTTCACGTTCAATACCCGAGACCCATATGGCACTTAAAGGTCTACCACGGTTGTTTTTAGCTTTTCCAAAATGTGATTCATCTATTTCAACTCTTACTCCGTCACCACCAATTGCCTCTTGATTATCGATATCGATACAGAGGGAACACCACCGTAGCGTGATGCTACAAATTAAGGAATGGCCGCCAGAGGGAATTGGCGCGGTTGTGATACGATAGTAGTAGGGGAACCAGGGTAACCTCTAATGCGGCTACCCTTCTCATTCTGCCACCTATCCCTCTCGAAGCGTAAAGGCTATTCGGGGTGCAGATTGCCATGTGGCGTGTCAAGAATACGTCCCCTGATTATATACGATATCTTTGAGAGTAAATCTTAAGGTTACTCGCGCCAGAACTTAGAATTCTGTGAAACCTTTGGTTTGATTCTCTGGGAGTATCACTGTACTCATATATACCCCTGGGAAGCTACTAAAGGAACCTTCCATCAGGACGTCATGGCCATCTCACCCAAAAATAGATTTTTCGCTTCGCTCAAAATCCGTTTTATAAGCAGTAACAGTCTAACCACACCGACGTTTCTTTTTGGTTTTAGGTATCTTGGTTTCGGTATTACAGTAAAAAACGTGAATGTCTTTCCTGTAAGGGAGAAGGGAACGGCACTTGGGGCACTGAAAACGTTGAGGTATTACATTGTGTGCTTTAAGGAAATTATCAACATTGGAAGAAAAATCATAAAAATCACCATGGAATTTAGCAAATGCTTTTAGGTATGGAATACTGCAGCCATTACAAGTTTCTATAACTTCCTCCATCGCAAAATTAAATCTCACTTGAAATGACGGACACTTTTCTAGGTCAAAGGTTTCCAGGGAAATCCCTAGCTGGTGGGCAAGCCCCGGGGACCCCCATCCTCAGGTCACAACCACTAGTTGGACCCCCACTCCCCAGGTCACAAACTAAAAGTAAATCACAAATAATTCCTTAGATTATGAAAAACTAAATCTAAATTAATTCCTTACCCTATTGACTGTCTCCTTTGGGGGGGGGGATCTTTACAGAACCTTTGCTGTATAAAATGTGCTGGCCTTCTCTAAAATTAAAAATTAAGTCAGAATCGGATCTTTGAGGCATAATTTCGCTATTATTTTTTAATTTCACATGAATAAAAGCCTTAAACTATACGGAGAGCTTTTCCGCCATAATCAATTGCTGCCATAAATGAAATTACACTAAATTTTGAAATAGATTGATGTACTTCCCTCAAGTTCCCTCGTGGAGACGTCTTTTACGTGATGGTGGTTAATTTGAAACTGAAGGGGAAGGTGATAGAAAAACATCCTGGATCTTAATAAGAAGTACTTGCAAGCCGTTAATTAGTTTAAAAGAACCACCTGACAAATACGTCATTGTAAATGCACAGAAAGCTCCCTAGCCCCTATTGAACACAGGGAAAAATACCAAACTAGCCAGCACTCGTCCATTTCTCTTTGCAAAATCCAGTTTCGCTAGAAATTAGAGTATCATATATTTACCCATAGTAGCAACGATACAATGTTTAATCGCGAGTGAAGCGAGAATACAGTACCTCAAAACAGAAACCACTAAAATATTAGCTCAATTATTTATGGAGGCATTTGTGGTTTTATATATACTGCATGAACAACTCCATAGAATGAGATGGAGAGTCATGTTTTGTACTATTACTCGGTAGTTGACCCACCATAACTCGAATACAATGGCTTTCCACCAGAAATCATTATAAAAAAAACGTGCAAAACACCTATAATCACACCAGATATCTGCTTTTTAAAGCCATAAAAGAATTTTAATATAAAAATTTACTGGTTTTTGTTTGCGTATGCTGGCTTCGCTCTCGATTAAACATCACTGCTCCTATGTTTTGGCAAGCGGAACATGTTTTTCTGTGCACATTAGTCCCATGGGCCTCTATTTTGACATTGATTATGAATTATAAGAACTTAGATTTAAATATCTGGGTTATTATTAGGAGCCATTGTAGTAAAATGGTTTTGGGAAAGTTGTGTTTGTTTAAAAAAAAAAAAAAAACAATATTAGGACATTGGAACTGATATCTAATAGATCTTTGTAAATACACTTTTTCAATATTAATCTTACCCGATGATCATGTAGCTGTCAACTCTGTTGCCCGACAGAAATCTAAGGTCGGGATACGCCAGCGATCGCTATACAGGTGGGGGTGTACACAACAGCGCCATCTGTGAGCAGGTACTCAAGTACTTCTTGTCAACAAGAACTCAATTTTTCCTCTGTCGTGCCACAGGCAAGACCTACTAAATACGCCGTCCCTAACTGGATTTGTTTTCACAACGTTTTGGTGAAGTACACTATTCCAGTTTTGAGCTTTCGCTATGCAGGGGTTTTATCTTCATTTCAAAACTTGAACTCGTTTTGGATAGATTTAATTATGGTGACGAAGAGATTAACTTTCCATTTATTATAAACTTATAAAAAATTAATTTTTGTTTGTTTATATGCGACCTTTCCTAATAGTAGGCGGTCCTTACTTGGAACCGAAGTTAATTAACATTGAGCCCGTCATATCGTATTTCCTTTTAAGAATTTATATTTTTTTTTTTTTTTAATTTTAATGTTTTTGAAAGATTTTCTTTGATAGTCTCGTACTGTTTTCAAAGATGAACTAACGTTTAGTTTAGTCTCCGCAGTTGTTGACGTTCAGAACGTTCAACATGCGCTCTATCGTTACGATAGAGAGAGAGTATTTCACGGTTTCACGTTGCAGTAAGAGTAAACCGATTCTAGCGTTTCGTTCATTCTTAGCTTAAATGGTTTTAATTCTAATAAAGGAACTTTTTATTTGGGAAACTTTTCAGTTTTTTTCCTTTAACAAATAATATGTTTTAACGATATATAATTGGGCTCATCTCTCAGGTTCTAAGTCTAGAGAGAGAGAGAGAGATAGAGACGGAGGGAGAGAGAGGAGAATAAACGTTTCGTTCAAGCGGGTAACGTTGTTCTCGTTTTTTACTCTTCTCCCTAGTCGCTATAGGGGAAGAAGGTAAAACGTTTCTAGAGTTTTATTCTTGTTCCCAGGCTTTATGCGGTGAGAGATTTTAAACGTAGTTTATTTGATCTAGTGTTTAGTCTCTTTTCCAGCCACTGAATTCTTTATCTTTCATTATGTTTTTCTGTTGCATTGTAAAACTGTTTTCGCAATTACTACCTTTTAATGAAGGATAGGATTGCGTGTTTCAGGTACAAATCACTTAAAGTTTCGAGTTCAGTGAAATAAGTGCAAACAGAAAATCAAAAGTGATAAAGTGATATGCGCAAAGTGTTACAGTGTTGCGTTCGAGGGTTCGTCTGTTCGTGCCAGTTGTTCACCTAGTCCGATACCTCTTACAAGCTCCCAAGCCCAGGGGAGAAGTAATGTCGAAGGACTTATGGGTTCCACAGGCCTTGATCGACGAACAGACGTTTCCCTCCGTGGTTTCGGGTGTATCTACACACGTTGCCGACGTGATCACCCCACCCACACAAAGATGAGAGAGCCCTTTTTTCCTCGTCGGCGGAAGAGGTTTCTCGCAGAAACCATGGACCAAATCTTGCAGCTTTTAAGTGCAAGTCGGTCCCTTCCGCGCAAGTCCAACGGCCTAGGTGTAGCCACTGGGTCAGTTCGGACTCGCTGCAGTCTTCGACGACTGCACACCTTCCGAGAGAGGCAAGGTGGTACCGCAACAGGCAGTAACTCCGTCTGTTGCCGCACCAGCTGTTTTAGACCCTCTGTCACAACGGACAGTAGCTCCGTTTGTTGCCGTCTTTTATAGACCCTAGTGGTCCATGCTGCAGATATGCAGTCTCAGCTTGCTTCCTTCATGCAGGAGTATCGTGCTGAGAAGGTTGACACTGCACCTGTTAACCTACAACCTGCCACGGTTGTGCGCTCAGCAGATACTGCGGCTGCCTGCTCCCACACTCCACCTGTGAGAGCTCCACCACCGATGCGCAGTCGACCCTGCCAGACGCATGTTCATGCTGCACCCTCCGTTGACATGCGTGAGCTACCGCATCAGCAGTGGGAAGGTGCTGTCAAGCTGCCGTGTTTTGCCACAATGCGGCATGCTCCGCAACCCATGGCAGTCCCTCCCACGCACCAGCACTCCGCTTTTGTTGTTGCCAGCTCCCACACTCCGACTGCGGAGAAGGTTGACGATGCACCCGTTGGCCTACTGCCTGCCACGGTTGTGCGCCCGGCATGGCTGCCTGCTCCCACACTCTTGTTGTGAGAGCTCCTCCACCCATGCGCAGTCGACCCTGCCAGACGCATGCTGACTCCCACAGACACACGGAGCTCTCCGTTGCCGTGCGTGAGTTACCACAAGCTGCCGTGTTTTGACACGGTGTGTCAGCCTTAGCAACACTCTGTGGTTACCGCCACTCGCCCGCAGCAAACTAGTCAGTCAGGAGTTGAGGCTTCCCCACACAGCTTTGGTTGTTGCCAACTCACAGACTGTCTGACAGTTACATGACATTGCCTTCTGGTGTGCTACTAATACACCAGTGCTGTATGTCCTCACGCACCTGTTGGGGTTGACAGTTCAGTTTTTGACAGTTCACAGACTGTCAAGCAGTTTCATAACGTTGCCTTCTGGTCTGCTGCTTATGCACCAGTGAAACCCTCACTGAGATAACCTAGCTTTTCTCGGACATGGTTCCTGTAGATGAGAAAGTGCTGTTCTCCCTCCTTCTGATATTCCCTTGAGGACTCTGTCATTTGGAGAGGAGCCTTAAGCTGCTTAGCCTCCTATGGACTTTAATTAAAGCATAACATGCTTCCAGGGAGGGTAAATGGTTCCGCTTCTGTCGCTAACCCCGTCTGTTGCCACACCTGCTCCCATAGACCTTGGGCTTTGTTGCAAGACATGCAGTCCAAGCTTAGTCCTTGATAGAGGATTTTTTACGTAGAAGAACCTTCTTGCCAACGACCTTCCTACCGGTTGGTTGTACGCCCTGTTGACGCTGAGGTATCCTACTCACGTCCGCCAGTTGAGATGGTTCCTTCACCGGTGCGACCCAGTGTGGGTTGCCAGTCGCACGTTGACGTTAAGCTACTCTCGGAGGTGGTTGTGGACGTTCAGTGTGTCACTGGGAAGACGTTCAACAACCAGCAGAGGTGACTTGTTGTGACGCAGTGCGGCAACCTCAGCAACCCGATAAGGGGTTGTCTGCACTACCCAGACAGTCTAGACAGTTTCGGGTTGTCGCTGTACTTCCTCGCATCCCCATGGTTGACAGTTCACAGACTGTGCAGCAGTACCATGATCTTGTGTCCGGCTCCGTCACGCATCCACCAGTGCGACCGGATTCAGCGAGTCAGACGTTGCCCACTCCGTTGCCGTTTCCTCATCAGTTTCGGATGAGGAACCCTCTGATGAGGACATGGCTGATCAAGACGATCAACCCCCAGCCCTGCTATCCATCCAGAAGATGCTGAAGAAGGAACACGGCCCTGTCAGGCTGTGGATGAGTCTGGTTAGGACACTGTCATCCGTGGTTCAATTGGTGTCACTTGGAAGACTACACCTCCGTCCTCTTCGGTTTCATCTAGCTCTTCACTGGAAAAGGACAAGACGCTAGAAGCGGTCTCGATCCCGGTTTCCGGAAGATAAGTCTGGTCTGACTTGATGAAAGGACTTTATCAACCTTTTATAGGGTCTTCCCCTGACTGTTCAGACTCCCAACCACGTTCTCTTCTCAGACGCATCGGACGTAGGCTGGGGTGCGACCTTAGGCGGTAGGGAATGCTCGGGATTATGGAACTCGAGTCAAAGGACAATGCATTTTAACTGCAAGAAGCTTCTGGCAGTACGTCTGACCTGGAAAAGCTTCAGGTCTCTCCTTCAAGGCAAAGTAGTGGAGGTGAACACGGACAACTCCCTGCTTTGATGTTCATCTCCTAGCTAGGAGGGACCTACTCTCTGACATGGTGCGAGTTCGCAAGTGACCTCCTCTCCTGTTCAACAGGTCTAGACTTTTCACTAGTAACAAGTTTCTTCCAAGGCAACTTGAATGTCTTAGCAGATTGTCTTAGTAGGAAGGGACAATAATTCCAACATATTGGACCCTCCACAAAGATGTATGCAAGAGACTTTGGGTCACCTGGGGCCAGCCAACCATAGATCTCTTCGCAACCTCGATGTCCAAGAGGCTCTCAATACTTTGCTCACCTATCCCGGACCCAGCAGTGGTTCTTTTAGATGCCTTTCTACTAGATTAGTCTCATCTAGATCTATATGCATTCCCTCCGTTCTAGATTGTCAACAAGGTACTGCAGAAGTTCGCCTCTCACGATGGGACAAAGTTGACACTAGTTGCTTCCCTCTGGCCCGCGAGAGAATAACTTACCGAGGTACTTCGATGGCTAGTAGACGTTCCCAGAACTCTTCCCCTAAGGGTGGACCTGCTACGTCTGCCACGCGTAAGAAGGTACTCCAAGGCCTCCACGCTCTTCGTCTCACTGCCTTCAGAGTATCGAAAGACTCTCGAGAACTAGAGGTTTTTCGAAGGAGGCAACCAGAGCGATTGTTAGAGCAAGGAGAACATCCACCCTTAGAGTCTACCAATCGAAGTGGGAAATCTTCCGAAACTGGTGCAAGTCAGTATCAGTATCCTCGACCAGTACCTCTGTAACTCAAATAGCTGACTTCCTCTTATATCTGAGGAAAGAGCGATCTCTTTCAGCTCCCACTTCAAGGGTTACAGAAGCATGTTGGCATCAGTCTTCCGTCACAGAGGCTTAGATCTTTCCAACAATAAAGATCTACAGGACCTCCTTAAGTCTTTTGAGACCACGAAGGAGCGTCGTTTGGTTACACCTGGTTGGAATTTAGGCGTGGTTCTAAGATTCCTTATGTTAGACAGGTTCGAACCACTTCAATCAGCCTCCCTGAAAGATCTCACCTTTAAGACTCTTTTCCTGATATGCTTAACCACAGCTAAAAGAGTCAGTGAGATTCATGCCTTCAGCAAGAACATCGGATTTTCATCCGAAACGGCTACATGTTCTACATCTTGGTTTTCTAGCCAAACACGAGCTGCCTTCTCGGCCTTGACCAATATCGTTCGATATTCCAAACTTATCGTATGGTTGGAAATGAACTAGAAAGAGTATTATGTCCTGTAAGAGCTCTTAAGTTCTATTTTAAAAACCTTTACGAGGCCCGTCTGAAGCTTTATGGTGTTCAGTTAAGAATTCATCTTTGCCTATGTCAGAGAATTCTTTATCCTATTATTTTCAGACTGTTAATACGAGAAGCTCATTCCCTTCTGAATGAGGAAGACCAAGCTTGGCTGAAGGTAAGGACACACGAAGTTAGAGCTGTCACAACTTCCGTGACCTTTAAACAAAATAGATCTCTGCAAAATATATTCGACGCAACCTTTTGGAAAAGCTAATCAGTGTTCGCGTCTTTTATCTTAAGCATGTCCAGTCTCTTTACGAGAACTGCTACACTCTGGGACCATTCGTAGCAACGAGTGCAGTAGTGGTGGGGGCTCCACCACTACAATTCCCTAATTCCAGAACCTTTTTAATCTTTCTCTTGAAATATTTTTGGGTTGTCCGGAAGGCTAAGAAGCCTTCCGCATCCTGGTTGATTTGGCGGGTGGTCAAATTCTTTCTTGAGAAGCGCCTAGATTAGAGGTTGTGATGAGGTCCTTTAGTATGGGTTGCAGCCCTTTATACTTCAGCACCTAGGAGTCGCTCAGCATCCTAAGAGGATCGCTAGGCTCAGTAAGGAAGACGTACTTAAAAAGGCAGAGTAATGGTTCAAGTCGACTTCCTTACCAGGTACTTATTTATTTTATGTTTGTTATTTTGAATAACTGCTAAAATGAGATACGCTATACTTAGCTTCTAATGTTAACATGTATGCTGGTCTCCACCCACCACCCTGGGTGTGAATCAGTTACATGATCATCGGGTAAGATTAATATTGAAAAATGTTATTTTCCTTAGTAAAATAAATTTTTGAATATACTTACCCGATGATCATGAATTTAAGGACCCTCCCTTCCTCCCCATAGAGAACCAGTGGACCGAGGAGAAAATTGAGTTCTTGTTGACAAGAAGTACTTGAGTACCTGCTCACAGATGGCGCTGTTGTGTACACCCCCACCTGTATAGCGATCGCTGGCGTATCCCGACCTTAGATTTCTGTCGGGCAACAGAGTTGACAGCTACATGATCATCGGGTAAGTATATTCAAAAATTTATTTTACTAAGGAAAATAACATATTTTGGGTCCTGTGTACTACCAGCAGAAACCTCTATTAACGAAGTTACAGATTTTAAAAAGAAATTCTCATTTTGCCCCTTTTGTCATCTTAGCACAGGCCACAGGAGCCTCCTTCCACGTGGTAGTCAGAAAAAAATCAGATAGGGAGTTCTTCGTAAGTTCTTATTTGAGCAGAATAGAGCCCAAAATGATATTTTGATTATAAAATAAATTTTTGAATATACTTACCCGGTGAATATATGATAGCTGACGTCTCGGACGGCTCGACAGATACCAAAAACTCGCAAGCGATCGCCATGAAGGTTGCGGGTGTGACCACCAGCGCCGACTATCGGCCAGATACCGCATATACTTGTCAAGGTCTCCAGTTCTTCTCAGTCCGCTGGGTCTCTATCGGGGAGGAAGGGAGGGCCTTTAATTTATATATTCACCGGGTAAGTATATTCAAAAATTTATTTTATAATCAAAATATAATTTTTAAATATTAAACTTAGCTGGTGAATATATAATAGCTGATTCACACCCATGGTGGTGGGTAGAGACCAGTATTAATACAATAAAGGCGTATATGCTCATGAGTTTTTGACAATTATATAACAAAACCCACTTAAATATAGGTACCTGGTAAGGAAGCTAATTCTGACGATTACTCTGCCTTATTAGTCCGCTTTCCTCACGAAGCCCAGCCATCCTCTCAGGATGCTGAAAGACTCCCAGGAGCTGTTATATCTAGGGCGACCACCCATACAACAGGACCTCATCAATACCCTTAATCTGGGCGCTCTCAAGAAACGACATTTGACCACCCGCCAAATCAAAAAGGATGCGAAAGACTTCCCAGTCTTCCGTACAACCCAAGACAAGATTAAAAACATTTCAAGAGAAGATTAAAAGGATATTGGGATTAAGGGAATGTAGTGGTAGAACCCTCACCCACTACTGCACTCGCTGCAACGAATGGACCCAGGGTGTAGCAGTCCTCATAAAGAGTCTGGACGTCTTTTAAGTAAAATGAACCGAACACCGACTTGCTCCTCCAAAAGGTCACGTCCATAATACTTCGCAGAGACCTGTTTTGCTTAAAAGCCACGGAAGTTGCTATCGCTCTTACTTCGTGCGTCTTGACCTTAAGTAAACAACTATCTTTCTCACTTAAGTGAGAATGTGCCTCTCGGATTAAAAATCTAATAAAGTACGATAAAGCATTTTTAGACATAGGCAATGAAGGCTTCTTAACGGAGCACCATAAGGCCTCAGACCCACCTCGTAAAGGTCTAGTACGAGCTAAATAAAACTTAAGAGCTCTAACTGGGCACAGTACTCTTTCAACCTCGTTGCCTACGATTTCTGACAGGCAAGGTATATCAAAAGATTTAGGCCAAGGACGAGAAGGCAGTTCATTCTTGGCCAAAAAACCAAGCTGAAGCGAACATGTGGCTTTATCTGTAGAGAAGCCGATGTTTTTACTAAAGGCATGGATCTCACTGACCCTTTTACCGAAGCCAAGCACACCAAAAAAAGCGTCTTGAGGGTGAGATCCTTCAGGGAGGCTGAATGCAATGGCTCAAACCTGTCGGACATTAGGAACCTTAGGACCACGTCAAAGTTCCAAGCAGGAGTTGACATACGACGCTCCTTAGAGGTCTCGAAGGACTTAAGGAGATCTTGGAGATCTTTATTATTGGACAGACCCAAGCCTCTATGTCTGAACACAGAAGCCAACATGCTCCTGTAGCCCTTAATAGTGGGAGCAGAGAAGGAGCGAACATTTCTCAGATGCAGGAGAAAGTCTGCAATTTGGGCTACAGAGGTACTGGAAGAGGAAATGGATGATGACTTGCACCAATCTCTAAAGACCTCCCACTTCGACTGGTAGACCTTGATAGTAGATGCTCTCCTAGCCCTCGCGATCGCTCTGGCTGCCTCCTTCGAAAATCCTCGAGCTCTTGAGAGTCTTTCGATAGTCTGAAGGCAGTCAGACGAAGCGCGGGGAGGCTTTGATGAAGACTCCTTACGAGGGGCTGCCGTAAGAGATCCATCCTTAAAGGCAGACTCCTTGGAACATCTACCAGCCATTGAAGTACCTCTGTGAACCACTCTCTCGCGGGCCAGAGAGGAGCAACCAACGTCAACCTTGTCCCTTCGTGAGAGGCGAACTTCTGCAGAACCCTGTTGATGATCTTGAACGGCGGGAATGCGTACGCATCCAGGTGAGACCAGTCCAGCAGAAAGGCATCTATGTGGGCCGCCTCTGGATCTGGGATTGGAGAGCAATAGGTCGGGAGCCTTTTGGTCAAAGAGGTCTATGGTGGGCTGACCCCAAGTCATCCAAAGACTCTTGCACACGTCCATGTGGAGGGTCCATTCTGTGGGGATCACCTGACCTCTCCGACTGAGACAGTCCGCCAAGACGTTCAATTTCCCCTGGATGAACCTTGTCAACAGTGAGATGCCTCGATCTTTTGACCAGATGAGGAGGTCCCTTGCGATGACGAACAGTGTGTGGGAGTGAGTGCCTCCTTGCTTGGAGATGTACGCCAAGGCTGTGGTGTTGTCCGAATTCACTTCTACCACTTTGTTTCGGAGAAGACTCTCGAAACTCGTCAAGGCCAAGTGAACAGCCAACAGCTCCTTGCAGATGATGTGCAGGCTCCTCTGATCCGACGTCCAAAGACCCGAACATTCCAGACCGTCCAAAGTCGCTCCCCAACCCAAATCCGACGCGTCTGAGAATAACACGTGGTTTGGGTTCTTGACCGCCAGGGACAGACCCTCTCGAAGACTTATGTTGCTGTCCCACCAGTTCAGGCACGTCTTTACTGGCTTGGAGATCGGGATTGAAACAGCTTCCAAAGTCTTGCCCTTGTCCCAATGGGAGTCTAGATGGAACTGGAGAGGGCGAAGGTGAAGTCTCCCTAGCGAGATAAACTGTTCCAGGGATGACAGAGTCCCTAGGAGGCTCATCCAACTTCTCACTGAGCAACGGTCTTTTCTCAGCATGAGGCGGACTTTAAGCAAGGCTTGATCTATCCTGGTGGCAGACGGAAAAGCCCGAAAAGCTAGACTGCGAATCTCCATCCCCAAATAGAGAATCGTTTGGGAGGGATTCAGTTGAGACTTCTCTAAGTTCACTAACAGTCCCAACTCCTTTGCAAGATCCAACGTCCATTGAAGGTCCTGCAGACAGCGATGACGGGACGACGCTCTGAGTAGCCAGTCGTCCAGGTACAGGGAGGCTCGAATTCCCGATAAATGAAGAAATTTTGCCACATTTCTCATGAGCCTCGTAAAAACAAGAGGAGCAGGGCTGAGGCCGAAGCACAGTGCTCGGAACTGGTACACCACATTCCTGTATACAAACCTCAGATACGGTTGAGAATCCGGGTGTATAGGAATGTGGAAGTACGCATCCTGCAGGTTGAGAGAGACCATCCAGTCTCCCTCTCTGACCGCTGCTAGGACGGACTTCGTGGTCTCCATCGTAAATTGTTTTCACAACAAAAACGTTGAGCGCACTGACATCCAGCACTGGCCTCCAACCTCCCGTATGCTTTGGGACTAGGAAGAGACGGTTGTAAAATCCCGGTGATTGAAGGTCCGAGACTTTCACCACCGCTCCCTTCTCTAGCAACTGAGACACCTGCTGTTGTAGTGCCTGTCTCCTTGACTCCTCTCGATACCTGGGAGAGAGGTCCAAAGGAACTGTTACTAGAGGAGGTCTCCGTACAAAAGGTATTTTGTACCCCTCCTTGAGCAACAACACAGACTCTCGGTCTGCACCCCTCTTCTCCCAGGCCTGCCAGAAGTTGTTCAGTCTGGCCCCTACCGCTGTCTGAGGACGTGGGCAGTCAGACTCTGCCACGGGAGGACTTGGATCCTCTCCTCTTGCCTCTTTTACTGTCGGCACGAGCGCCTCCCCTACTGGGGGCTCTGCCACGAAAGGGCGGGATAAACCTCGTAGCTGGGGTATCGAGCTTGGGTCTTACGACATAAGACGATGAAGGAGCAGCCTTGCGCGCTGACGTAGCCATCAGGTCGTGGGTATCCTTCTGCACCAGAGAAGCCGCAATATCCTTGATCAACTGCTGAGGAAACAAGGCAGATGACAACGGGGAAGAGAAGCTCCGACCTTTGGCAGGGAGTTACTCCTGCCGAAAGGAACGAGCAAAGAGTCTCCCTCTTCTTAAGGACTCCTGCCGTAAAGGTAGCGGCGAGCTCATTAGAGCCATCACGGATGGCTTTGTCCATGCAGGACATAATAAGCACGGAAACATCGCGGTCGGCCGAAGAGATCTTCCTGCTTAAGGCTCCTAGCGACCAATCTAAGAAGTTAAAAACTTCGAAGGCCCTGTAAACCCCTTTGAGGAGATGATCAAGGTCCGAGGAGGACCAGTAAACTTTAGAGCGTCTCATGGCCAGGCGACGGGGAGAGTCTACGAGGCTTGAGAAGTCTCCCTGAGCAGAGGCAGGAACTCCCAAGCCGAGAACTTCTCCCGTGTCATACCAGACGCTCGCTCTAGAAGCCAGTATAAAAGGAGGGAAAGCAAAGGCTGTCTTCCCCAAACTCCTCCTGGTGATCAACCAGTCGCCTAGCAAACGCAAAGCTCTCTTAGAAGAACGAGAGAGCACTAGCTTAGTAAACGACGGCGTCGAAGTAGCTAAGCCTAGCGTAAACTCTGACGGAGGCGAACGAGGAGCAGCAGTTACAAACTGGTCAGGAAACAGATCCTTAAAAATCAGCATGATTTTTTTAAAGTCCATAGAGGGCTGAGCAGCTTAAGGCTCCTCTCCGTCTGACAAAGTCCCCAAAGGAATATCAGTTGGAGGGGTATCAGCAACTTCCTCATCTGACGGAACCTCGTCCGACAATTGCCGAGTCTCATGAAAAGAAGAGACCTGCCGCGGCGGCAACGCTTGACAGGCAATGTCAACAAGCAAAGGAGCAGCAGTAGCAGTAGAGGAAGCGACGTCACGCCGCTGCTGAAAGGACTGAAATCTTTGTGACTGACCAACAACAACAGCTGAAGTTGATTGACGCTCGACGTCACGTCGGAACTGCCTTGACTGCATAGACTGAGCAGGCAAAACAACCTCCGACTGCGGTGACTGACGCTCAACGTCACGTCGAGGCAACGGAGCCGGTCGGCGAACGTCAGTGCGGGGCTGCGGCGGCAGCAGCTGAACGTCAATACGAGACTGCAGCAAGGGAGGATCCACGTCACGTGACTGACGTGAAAAACTACTGACATCACGTTTCAAAGTACTAGAAACGTCAGCACTAACGTCAAACGGACGAGTAAATACTCGTTTGGGCGGCTGACGGCCAGAGTCTTGTTCAGCGTAAAGGCGACTCGAAAGCAAAGAATCATCGCGAACCTGCTCAACGTCATAATCTTCCATAAGGGAGGCAAGCTTAGTCTGCATGTCCCGCAGGACAACCCACTTCGGATCAACGGGAGTCGGAACGGGCCGTGACGTCGGTAACGTCTATGTTGGCAAAACATTGCCTTTACCGCGACCCTCGGACCCCGTGTTACGCTTGCGCTTAATAGGCGAACAGTCTTCCGACGACTGCAAAAGGTCAGAGCTGTCCCAATGGCTACAGCCAGGACGCTGGACCTGTCCTGAAGGGACTGACTTTCGCTTCAAGGGTCTAGAAACCTTGCGCCAAGGTTTCTTGTGTGATAAGTCTTCGGATGACGAGGAGAACACAGTCTCACCCGTCTTATGGTAAGGGCGATCTTGACGAGAAACGTCCGATACCAAATAGGGAACGTCTGTACGTTGGTTAAAGCCTCTCGTCCCCTTAAGTCCTACGACATTACTTCTCCCTGGTGCAGGGGAGCCTGAAAGAGGTCTCGGACTAGGGGAGCGACAAGCACGAACAGACGAACCCTCGGTCGCAACACTAAATACACTTTGCGCACTTATCACTTTATCACTACGATTTTGTTTTACCACTCTGACACTTCAACAACTTAACATCTGACATGAGTTGGTTACAGTCCGATGCTAAGGACTCAACTTTTTCGCCTAAAGCTTGAATCGCAAGAAACATATCCCGCATGGACGGTTCATGAGTGCTAGTAGGGGGTTGAGGAACAACTACTACAGGGGAAGGATTAGGTTCAGGGGCATGGGAGGAGGAAAATTCCAACGACCTAGAGGAGCTTCTCCTCACCCTTTCTCTCTCCAGCTTACGAGTATATTTGTCATATTCAAGCCAGTCGAATTCCGACAAGACCACGCGCTCATCACACCGATCTCCTAATTGGCAGGATTTACCCCGGCAATTAGAACAAACGGTATGTGGGTCGATAGAGGCCTTGGGAAGACGTTTGTTGCAATCCCTCGCACACTTGCGAAATTTAGGTCCAGGGATAGGAGAAGGGTCAGCCATATTGAACAATCAGAGAAAATCCAAGTCAAAACCAAAGTCATCAACAATAAACACTAGCCAAAAAAAGGGTTTCAAGAGTTTAATTGAAGAAAAAACACCCGTCACAGCGAAAGCTCAAAAACAACCAAAATAAAGTACTTCACCAAAAAGGTCGAAAACTCAAGGTCATCAGCGAGCGGAACCAACTTGTCGACAAGACCGACAGAGAAGAACTGGAGACCTTGACAAGTATATGCGGTATCTGGCCGATAGTCTGCGCTGGTGGTCACACCCGCAACCTTCATGGCGATCGCTCGCGAGTTTTTGGTATCTGTCGAGCTGTCCGAGACGTCAGCTATTATATATTCACCGGCTAAGTTTAATATTTAAAAGTTTTATATACTGACCTCTGTTATTTGTTTTCAATATTGGAATACTGTATATAATATAATTACAGCTCTAATCATTATAATACAGTAGAAATGCATTTGATATCTTTGGTCTGATAATGGGAAATGGAAGCTAAGTCCCTGTTCGAACAGAGTTTAGAGTGCGAAGCTACAACTCCTCCCATTGTTAAACGTGTGTACTATTTACCCGTCTGTTTAGTCTGTAGGAGCCTTCGTATATTAATTGCCAGGGCATCCTGCCTGCTATAAAATGTGAATTTTAAATATTAAACTTAGCCGGTGAATATATAAATAGCTGACGTCTCCGACAGCCCGACAGATTCCAAAAAACTTGCGAGCGATCGCCATGAAGGTTGCGGGTGTGCCCAACAGCGCCGACTATCGGCCAGATACCGCATATACTTCTCAACCACTCCAGTTCTTCTCTGTCGGTGTCACCGACAACATTGGTTCCGCTCGCTGTAGACCTCAAGTTTTCTACCGAATTGGTGAAGTACTTTGTTTTGGGTTTTATTGGCGTTTCGCTGTGTTGGTTTGTCTCTTCAATAAAACTCTTGAAATCCTTTTTTTGTTTTTTGTTGATGAACTTGGCTTTCCTTTGGATTTTCTCTGGTTTTTCGTAATGGCTGACCCTTCTCCTGTATATCGCAAATGTGCGAAAGATTGTAACAAACGTCTTCCGAAAGCTTCTATCGACCTTCATACTGTTTGTGCTAATTGCCGGGGTAAATCCTGCCAATTAGGAGATAGGTGTGAGGAGTGTGTGGTTTTATCGGAGTTCGAGTGGTTAGAGTATGAAAAATATACTCGTAAACTCGAAAGAGATAGGGTGAGGAGAAGCTCGTCTAGATCTTTAGAATTTTCCTCCTCCCATGCCCCTGAACCTAATCCTTCCCCTGTAGTGGTAGTTTCTGAACCCCCTATTGGCACTCATGAACCTTCAATGCGCGATATGTTTTTAGCTATTCAAGCGTTGGGTGAGAAGGTTGAAACCTTAGCCTCGGACAGGAACCAGCTTATGTCCGATGTTAAGCTATTAAAGAGTCAAAGTGGTAAAGTGGAAAGTGCGCAAAATGTGTTTAGTGGTGCGACCGAGGGTTCGTCTGTTCGTGCTTGTCGCTCCCCTAGTCCGAGACCTCTTTCAGGCTCCCCTGCACCAGGGAGAAGGAATGTCGTAGGACTTAAGGGAGCGAGAGGTGTAAACCGACGTACAGACGTTCCCTCTAAGGTATCAGACGTTTCTCATCAAGAACGTCCTTACCATAAGACGGGGGAGACTAAGTTATCCTCGTCTTCCGACGATTTGCCGCATAAGAAACCTTGGCGTAAGGTTTCTAGACCCTTAAAGCGCAAATCAGTCCCTTCAGGACAGGTCCAGCGTCCTGGCTGTAGCCATTGAGGCAGCTCTGACCATTTTCAGTCATCGGATGGCTGTTTGCCTGTTAAGCGAAAGCGTGACACGGAATCCGAGGGTCTCGTTCGGTGCGATGATTTGCATGCACAGACGTTGCCGACGTCACGGCCCGTTCCGACTCCCGTTGACCCGAAGTGGAGTGTCCTACAGGACATGCAGGTGAAACTTTCATCTTTAATGGAGGTTTATGAGCATGAACAGGTTCGTAAAGATCCTTTGCTTGCGGTTCGCCAGTCCGACTGCGTGACTTTGGTCTTCAACCGCCTAAGCGAGTTTTTTCTCGTCCTTATGATGTTAGCGCTAAATTTGTCGGTGCCGTTAAACGCGACTCTGATCGTGTTCCTCGTCATTCACGTCAGTCACGTGACGTGGAACCCCCTTTGCCACAGACTCAAGGTGCCGTTCTGCTACTGT
The DNA here is from genome assembly GCF_036898095.1 of Palaemon carinicauda. Taxonomy (NCBI): domain Eukaryota; kingdom Metazoa; phylum Arthropoda; class Malacostraca; order Decapoda; family Palaemonidae; genus Palaemon; species Palaemon carinicauda. The sequence continues at coordinate 33,746,684 of NC_090755.1, read as the reverse complement.
CGCCGCAGTCTCGAAGTGGCGTTCGTCGGCCGACTCCGTTGCCCCGACGTGACGAACGTCAGTCACCGCAGTCGGGTGTTGTTTTTCAAACTCAAACCCTGCAGTCAATGCAGCCCCGACGTGATGTCTAACGGCAGTTGACACAGTCTGTTGTTGTTTGTCAGTCTCAAGACTTTCAGTCTTTGCAGCCTCGGCGTGACGTCGTTACCTCAGCTGTTGCTGCGGCTCCGTTGCATGTTGACATAGCCTGTCAAGCGTTGCCTCCTCGGCATGTCTCTCCGTATCGCGAGACTTGGCCGTTGTCGGATGAAGTTCCTTCGGATGAGGAAGTCGTTGATCCCCTTCCAACTGATGTTCCTTTGGGGACTCTTTCGGATGGAGAGGAGCCTAGGGTTGCTCAGCCCTCCCTTGATTTTAAGAAGATCATGCTGATTTTTAAGGACCTGTTTCCTGATCATTTTGTGTCTGTTGCTCCTCGTTCGCCCCCATCTGAGTTCACGCTGGGCCTAGCTTCTTCGACTCCGTCGTTCACGAAGTTAGTGCTCTCTCGCTCTTTCTAAGAGAGCTTTGCGTTTATTGGGCGATTGGTTAATGACCAGGAGGAATTTGGGGAAGTCAGCTTTTGCTTTTCCCCCTTTCAAACTGGCTTCTCGTGCGAGCGTCTGGTATGACACGGGAGAAGTTCTCGGCTTGGGAGGGCCTGCCTCTGCCCAGGGAGACTTCTCAAGCCTCGTAGACTCTCCTCGTCGTCTGGCCATGAGACGCTCGAAAGTTTGCTGGTCCTCTTCAGACCTAGATCATCTCCTCAAAGGAATTTATCGGGCCTTTGAGGTTTTCAATTTTTTGGATTGGTCTCTGGGAGCCTTGAGTAGGAAGGTCTCGTCAGCAGACCGTGATGTCTCTGTTCAAATTATGTCCTGCATGGACAAGGCTATTAGAGATGGCTCTAATGAACTTGCTGCTACTTTCACAGCAGGGGTTCTTAAGAAGAGAGAGACTCTTTGTTCTTTTCTGTCTGCAGGTGTCACTCCTTGTCAAAGGTCAGAACTTCTCTTTGCGCCATTGTCTTCTGCCCTGTTCCCGCAGCAGCTTATTAGAGATATCGCAGCGTCTCTTGTACAGAAGGACACTCATGATTTGATGGCTACGTCTGCTCGTAAGGCTGTACCTTCGTCCTCTTATGTCAACAGACCTAAATTTGAAACTCCAGTGACAAGGTTTATCCCACCTTTTCGTGGCAGAGCTCCCAGTAAGGGAGGCTCTCGTGCCGATAGTAAGCGGGGTAAGAAGAGAGGATCTAAATCCTCCCGTGGCAGAGTCTGACTGCCCACGTCCTCAGACAGCAGTAGGTGCCAGATTGACCAACTTCTGGCAGGCCTGGGAGAAGAGGGGTGCAGACCGGGAGTCTGTTTTGTTGCTGAAGGAGGGTTACAAAATCCCTTTTGTACGGAGACCTCCTCTAGTAAAAGATACGATAGACCTCTCTCCCAGGTATCGAGAGGAGTCGAAGAGACAGGCATTACATCTGCAGGTGTCTCAGTTGTTAGAGAAGGGGGCGGTGGTGAAAGTCTCGGACCTTCAATCCCCAGGTTTTTACAACCGTCTCTTCCTGGTTCCAAAGAACACAGGAGGTTGGAGGCCAGTGCTGGATGTCAGTGCTCTCAACGTTTTTGTTGTCAAAACAAAGTTTACGATGGAGACCACCAAATCCGTTCTAGCAGCAGTCAGAGAGGGGGACTGGATGGTCTCTCTCGACTTGCAGGATGCCTACTTCCACATTCCGATACATCCAGACTCTCAACCTTATCTGAGGTTTGTATACAGGAATGTGGTGTACCAGTTCCGAGCACTGTGCTTCGGCCTCAGCCCTGCTCCTCTTGTTTTTACGAGGCTCATGAGAAATGTAGCAAAGTTCCTACATTTGTCGGGGATCAGAGCCTCCCTGTACCTGGATGACTGGTTACTCAGAGCGTCGTCCCGTCATCGCTGTCTGCAGGACCTACAGTGGACTTTGGATCTTGCGAAGGAGTTGGGCCTCTTGGTGAACATGGAGAAGTCACAGCTGACTCCCTCCCAAACGATTCTCTATTTGGGGATGGAGATACAGAGTCTAGCTTTTCGGGCTTTTCTGTCTGCCAACAGGATCGAGCAGGCTTTGCTCAAAGTCCGTCTCGTGCTAGAGAAAAACCGTTGCTCTGTGAGAAGCTGGATGAGCCTCCTAGGGACGCTTTCATCCCTGGAACAGTTTATCTCTCTAGGGAGACTTCACCTACGCCCTCTCCAGTTCCACCTAGACTCCCATTGGAACAAGGAGAAAACTTTGGAGGCGGTCTTGATTCCGATCTCCGAACCAGTCAAGACTTGCCTGGCCTGGTGGGACAGCAATATAAGACTTCGAGAAGGTCTGTCGCTGGCAGTCAAGAACCCAAACCATGTGTTATTTTCAGACGCGTCGGATTTGGGTTGGGGGGCGACTGGACAGTCGGGAATGCTCGGGTCTTTGGGCGGCAGACCAGAGGAGCCTTCATATCAACTGCAAGGAGCTGTTGGCAGTCCATTTAGCACTGAGGAGTTTCGAGAGTCTGCTTCGAAACAAGGTGGTAGAAGTGAATGCAGGCAATACCACGGCCTTGGCTTACATCTCGAAGCAAGGAGGCACTCACTCCCACGCTCTTTTCGTCATCGCAAGGGACCTCCTCATTCGGTCAAAAGATCAAAACATCTCGCTTTTGACGAGGTTCGTCCAAGGGAAGTTGAACGTCTTGGCGGACTGTCTCAGTCGAAGAGGTCAGGTGATCCCTACAGAGTGGACGCTCCACAAGGATGTGTGCAAGAGTCTTTGGATGACTTGGGGTCAACCCACCATCGATCTCTTTGCGACCTCGCTGACAAAAAGGCTCCCGACTTATTGCTCTCCAGTCCCAGATGCAGAGGCGGCCCACGTAGATGCCTTTCTGTTGGACTGGTCTCACCTGGACGCTTACGCCTTTCCACCTTTCAAGATCCTCAACAAGGTGTTGCAGAAGTTCGCCTCTCACGAAGGGACCAGGTTGACATTGGTTGCTCCCCTCTGGCCCGCGAGAGAGTGGTTCACAGAGGTACTTCTATGGCTGATAGACGTTCCAAGGAGTCTGCCTTTGCGGATGGATCTCTTACGGCAGCCTCACGTAAAGAGACTTCATCAAAGCCTCCCCGCGCTTCGTCTGACTGCCTTCAGACTATCGAAAGACTCTCAAGAGCTCGAGGATTTTTGAAGGAGGCAGCTAGAGCGATTGCGAGGGCTAGAAGATCCTCTACCATCAAGATCTACCAGTTGAAGTGGGAGGTATTTAGAGATTGGTGCAAGCCCTCCTCTATTTCCTCCTCCAGTACCTCTGTAGCGCAGATTGCGGATTTTCTCCTATATCTGAGAAACGGTCGCTCCCTCTCTGCATCCACTATTAAAGGCTACAGAAGCATGTTAGCTTCTGTTTTCAGGCATAGAGGCTTGGATCTTTCGAATAACAAAGATCTCCAAGACCTTAAGTCTTTCGAGACCTAAGGAGCGTCGTATTTCAACTCCTGCTTGGAACTTAGACGTGGTCCTACAGTTCCTAATGTCAGACAGGTTTGAGCCTTTAAATTCAGCCTCCCTGAAGGATCTTACCCTCAAGACACTTTTTTTGGTGAGCTTGGCTTCGGCTAAAAGGGTCAGTGAGATCCATGCTTTTAGTAAGAACATCGGCTTCTTGACAAATAAAGCAATATGTTCTCTTCAACTTGGTTTTTTGGCCAAGAATGAACTTCCATCTCGTCCTTGGCCTAAATCTTTTGAAATGCCTAGTCTTTCGGAGATCGTAGGTAATGAAGTTGAAAGAGTGCTGTGCCCCGTTAGAGCTCTTAAGTTTTACTTATCTAGAACTAAACCAATACGACGTTGTTCAGAGGCTTTATGGTGCTCCGTTGAAAAGCCCTCGTTGCCCATGTCTAAGAATGCGTTATCTTACTTTATTAGACTTTTAATCCGGGAGGCACATTCTCATTTAAGTGAGAAGGATCGTAGTTTGCTTAAGGTCAAGGCTCACGAAGTTAGAGCGATAGCGACTTCGGTGGCATTTAAGCAAAATAGATCCCTTCGAAGTATTATGGACGCGACCTTTTGGAGGAGCAAGTCGGTGTTCGCTTCATTTTACTGGAAAGATGTCCAGACTCTTTATGAGGACTGCTACACACTGGATCCATTCGTTGCAGCGAGTGCAGTAGTGGGTGAGGGTTCTACCACTACATTCCCTTAATCCCAATATCCTTTTAATCTACTCTTGAAATTTTTAATCTTGTTTTGGTTTGTACGGAAGACTAAGAAGTCTTTCGCAATCTTTTTGATTTGGTGGGTGGTCAAAATGTTGTTTCTTGAGAGCGCCCAGATTAAGGGTATTGATGAGGTCCTGTTATAGGGGTGTTCGCCCTGGATATAGCAGCTCCTGGGAGTCTTTCAGCATCCTGAGAGGATGGCTGGGCTTCGTGAGGAAAGCGGACTAATGAGGCAGAGTAATCATCAGAGTCAGCTTCCTTACCAGGTACCTATACTTAAGTTTGTTTTTATGAAATATTTGTCAAAAACTCTTGAGCATATACGCCTTTATTGGTATAATACTGGTCTCTACCCACCACCATGGGTGTGAATCAGCTATTTATATATTCACCGGCTAAGTTTAATATTTAAAAATGATATTTTCATTATAAAATAAATTTTTGAATATACTTACCTGGTGAATGTATAATATTAAAGGCCCTCCCTTCCTCCCCGATAGAGACCCTACGGACTGAGAAGAACTGGAGTGGTTGAGAAGTATATGCGGTATCTGGCCGATAGTCGGCGCTGGTGGGCACACCCGCAACCTTCATGGCGATCGCTCGCGAGTTTTTTGGAATCTGTCGGGCCGTCGGAGACGTCAGCTATTTATATATTCACCGGGTAAGTATATTCAAAAATTTATTTTATAATGGAAATATCATTTTCCTTCCCATTTTTTAGCCATGTTCCCCTCTATGTCAAGAAGCATTTCGTCTAAGGTAACAGTTGCAATTTTGGTTTTGGATTATAGGTTGTGTGTCTAGCCCTTTTGCTTTTTTCCTTCCCCTCTCTGTGGGTGCAGCCGTCGTTCCTTAATTTTTTGGATCAAGTTTTGGTGTGGGTTAGCTTACATTCCAAGGAGTTATTGTATAAACGTCAGTTGTAGAATATCCACCATCCTCCTTGCGAAGTGGATGATGGCCATTTTTTGTAACATCATATCCCTCCGAGGATACGGAGTTTTCCTCGATTGTCTGTCAGCAGACGGAAACCTATCCCGTGCTGTGGGAATCTACTCTCAAGTATCGGGAGGTGGTAGTAGTCAACACTTCCAACTTTCTATGTGGTGCGGGTGTATTGAAATTCCTGGATTTTAAAGGAGCCAATTTGGCTAAAGTACTGTAGCTTCCTCCCTCTTAAGGAGAAAAGACCTATTAAAAGACTAATGTTTCTGTTCTTGTAGGAACAAATCACAATTTTTAAAAGTACCTGGTAATATATAGTTTTCTCAACTATACCTACGTTACGTAAGTCTTTTTAAAGAGTCACTCCCTGCCTTAACCCTAAGTGAATGTGTAAGTGGCTACTCAGTGTACTGGTTGGGGGGGTTGCCTTCCCTACTACCTGCCAGTAACTACCGATACCTCATTGTGATTTTAAACGGCCAAAGTTCCTCCCAGGCTGAAAGCATACTCCTTTTGAATGACTTGCGTTTGTATAGTTAGGAGAAATACAAATTACTTTTAAAATTTGGTGTTTTGCACATGTAAAAGATCTACTATAATAACAGTACTAAAATGGAATGTGAATACTGATTCATTAATGCTATTTTTTTCTCACAGGACCAAAGTGTTGAACAAAAGTGTGATGCAGATTTAACCATGGACTTAGGATGCATCAAGAAAGAAGAACTTGATTTATCCTCTATACCAGCTTGGTCAGAGGAGGAAATCAAAGAAGAAGCATTTCGTATCGTAAAAGAGGAACCAATTGAGCAACATCAGGACTTGTCTTGGACAGAAGAGGAAAAGCCAGTCTCTTCCAAATTGAATTTTCCAGAAGCGCGAGTTGTGCCAGAAAGATTAGGAAATATTAAGGTTCTAAGTAAGTATGGAAACCTTCCCATTTTATTTATAAGTAGGTTTACTCTGCACTTTAAAGGTACAATACAGAAAACCTTCTTACTTGCCGATTCCCAAAGCACTTACTTGATTATCCACTGTTGAACTATTGATACCTTTCTGAAAACATATACGTTGAAAATTCACTCAACTGAATCTGCTAAACTGGAGGAGGCTCCTGTATGGTTATTTGTTCCAACGTGGCATACAAACCCTGGTCTTTTGATTAAGGATAGCGTTTCAGCGGGAACTGTAATCGCTCGTTAAAATTTTGATAGCAAATGGTTTTCCAGTTGGATAGTGGGTGTGCAAAGAGCCGCTGTCGTTGACTGATGTATAAGACAACGCTCCTTATATCAAACTACCTGATCTCTTTTTCTTTTCAAGAAGTGAATGATTGGTTGCAATGGAGTGGAAGCAAGATGATGATGTTTGCCAGGGGAAAGGGGGACTGTGCAACCTTATTAGGGTTCACTCCCTTGTACCTCTTGGGGAGGGGTGGTTATTACTGTTCACAGTCATCCCTGGATCCCAAATGTAGGTCGTGGCCTGCGGTGCAGTGGCAGGCACGTGCCCTGAATTACTCCTAAAAGTTTGAAATTGTCCAGTGCCTTCCCCTACCCCAGAATCCATATTTAACGTGTTGTCCATAAGAGGTTGAAAGCGGTTCCTGGGGTGAAATAGGAATAACAATATTTTCTGTTAAGATCATAATGGATGTGAAATCAAGTCTCACAACATTTCTGTGATTTTTAACATCAATTCAGTCTTGGGAAATGCATTTTTTTTCATAATCGGTAAAATTTGACCTTTTGACCTCTAGTGACGTCACTGATTACATAACTGATTATTCACAATACCATTCTATGGTAGAACAATCGCAAACCTACAAGAATATATCAAGTTTATTTAAATTGGTCAATCCAAACTAAAGTTATGGAGCTTGAAAGTTCCCTATCTCGAAAGCTCAGTTTTGGCACGTCGTTCGGAAGGGGTTAAAAAACGGTGTCTGGGACATAGTGGGAATGAGAATATTTCCTGTTAACATCCTTTATTTTATTGCCAGGACCCGGGGCTACCAGAAAATACCCATTTAGTATAGTTTTGGGGGTTTGCATTTGGACCTCTTGTAACCCACCGACTACTCTTCGCCGCTCTCTGGAAGAGCTAATTAAGGGGATCTCTCTTGTGAGATTCTCCAGCCGACAGGTCTCTTTCTCGGCGGCCGAAATCCTTGACCATAAAGTATGCGATACATTCTACTTCATGGTTGGATATCTGGTTAGGGACCTTGGGAATCCTGGTACGAACCAAGGATTTCTCCAAGGAGCATACCAGGAAGGCAATGGAGACCTTCCTTCTCTCAGGCAGGTGCACGATCGAGTTTCTTGCACACCAAGTTTCAAAATTGTTGGCAAACACCATCTTGAAACGTTGAGATACGGTGTCAGAGATTCCACCAGCGGGTCCCCAACGTCGAGCTAACTAGGCTCAGACATTCCTCTCTAGAGGGAGCCCACCTCTTTGAGCCTAGGGACGTGGAACTTGCTGCTGAGAGGTTTAGGAAGTCTCATTAGGACTCCCTCCACCATAGGGCTTTGACATCCAAGCTCTATGAACCTCCAGCACCTCTGCAGTCCCGTCCAACCAAGACCACAACTATGAAATCAGCAGCGATGACAGTGGTGTCTAACTAGCCCTTTCCTGTCATGGAAAAGAAAGGCAAGAAGTCCTCCACGGGAGGGAAAAATCCTGGAGGGAGTAGCCGAGGCCGCAAACGCTCGGATAGGCACCCCACCTGCTTCTCCACCAGTGGGGGATGCCTATAAGTTTGCTCGGACAGGTGGAAGCAATTCGGGGCTGATCCCTGGAGAATCTCCAAGTTAATAGACTCCTTTGCTATGGGATCCGCAAGGGGGCAGGCCCTTCGGGTGGAAGTTCAGACCCTGTTGAAGAAAGGCGCTCTCCAGGAGGTCCTCGACGGGTCCCCAGGCTTCTTCAGTCAACTCTTTCTTGTAAGAAAGGCATCTGGAGGCTGGAGGCCAGTCATCGACCTCTCAGCCCTGAACAAGTTTGTCAAACAAACTCCGCTCAGCATGTACACGGTCAGACTAGGGGGAAGACCTCAAGACTTCAGATGTCCACTGGACCTAAAGGACGCATACTTCCAGATTCCAGTCCGTGCGCCTTCAAGGAAGTACTTAAGATTCAGCCCTGATAACAGGAAGTACCAGTTCAAGGTGCTGTGCTTCGGTCTTTCCACAGCACCTCAAGTTTTCACCAGAGTATTTGCCCTAGTGTCATCTTGCGCACAGGATTGGCATCCCTCTCCTCCGCTACTAGGACTGGGTGTCAACCCTTCTTCATCACCGAGACAAACTTCTGAGACTTTGCCAAGATCTGGGGATCATGGTAAATCTTGAGAAGTCATCCCTGCTTCCTACACAGAGACTGGTATACCTAGGCATAATTATAGACACCAATCTCCACAAAGCCATCCCATCAGACGATAGGATAACAAGGCTGGGAAAGGTCGCAAGACCTTTTTCTCAGATGAGAAGAACTTCCAGCCCAAACATGGTTACGTCTTCTCGGTCACCTTTCATCACTGGCCGGTCTAGTTGCCAATGGTCGCCTCAGGATGAGTTCCCTCCAGTGGCGACTCAAGTCCCGGTTGAACCAGACTCGCGATTTCCCGGACATCCGGATCCCCATGGGATCAGCGAAACGGACGGATCTTCAGTGGTGGGTGGCAGACGAGAATCTGCGAAAGGGAGTGGATCCTCTTGTCCTCCCCCCACTCCAAAAAAAGAGGTGAGGCTCCCATGTGCTGCACCACACGACCTCAGGCCTCTGGTCAGAGTCGGAAAAGTACCTCCACTTAAATCTCCTAGAGTAGAAGGCCGTCTTTCTGGCCCCTCAACAGTTCCAACAATTCCTGGCGGGCCACTTGGTGGTGATGAGCAACAACACCACAGTAGTGGCTTACATCAACAAGCAGGGAGGTACTTTTTTGCAGCACCTATCCCATCTGGCAGTAGAGATACTGAGATGTGCCGAGATCCACTCAATACCACTATCGGTATGTTTCATTCTGGGCAAAAGGAATGTGCTCGCTGACAACCTGAGCAGAGCATCTCAGATAGTGAGTATCGAGTGGTCTTTGTGGGGTTCTCCGACAGTGGACCTCTTCGCAACGGCCCGGAACTTCATGCAAAGTGAAAAGTCTTCTTTGGTTGGTGTCGTGGAAGGGTATCTCTCCTCTCGATGCCACTATTCCAGCAATAGCGGAGAAGATCCTCATGGATTTGCGTGAAGAAATGCGCCTGTCAATCTCGGCAGTAAAAGGCTATCGCTCAGCCTTTAGACTGAAAGGAATGGACATTTCCTCATCGCTAGAAGTTTCCTTACTCATAGAGAGATATGAACTTACCTTTCCTCAGTCTGAGGTGAGACCTCCCCCTTGGAACGTGGTTCGCGTGTTAGGTCTCTTCCCTCCCTATGAACCATTACGCCAGGCAACAAATCGCCACCTGACTTGGTCTCTCATACGACATCGTCCATTCAAGGGGATGGGGAGAGATAACGCTCAGCTTCTTCCCTGAGTTTATTGCTAAGACTCAAAACCCGGGAGTAGCAGATCCACGATTCCACTCCTTCCGGATTTTGAGTCTTCGTTCTGTAACAGATGACCCAGACCATCTCTTACTCTGCCCAGTGAGGAGTTTGAGGCTGTGCCTTAAGAGAACAGCCGCAGCCTGTCCACGTGTGCCTGCACTATTCGTCAGCACAGGAAGGACCAAGAGGAGGGTCACTAAGAACACCATCTCAGCATGGATTTGCAAGGTCATAGACCATGCATTGAATCCAGACCCTCCTCCTTCACGTCATCCCAGAGCTCTTGATGTCTGGGGTAGCTATGTCCCTGGCATTCAAGAGAAACTTGTCAGTGACGCAGGTTCTACAAGCTGGGGTGTGGAATCGTAAGACCTCATTCACATCCCACTACCTGCAAGACGTGACCCACAGGAGACTCGATACGTTCTCTATTGGTCCTGTGGTGGCTGCACAACAGCTGGTTGAAGACCTCAAACTTCTTATTGGACAGGTAGAAAAAGGTTGAGGGCATTGTTACCCGGTTTTAGTCTGCGTGAATGAAAAGGTTTGACTGGCCCTTATTCTTTTCTTCATCATCCCCTCTCTTGGGGAAAGCAGCATCCTGTGTTCTCTGCACAGCTGACTCAAACCAGTGCAGGTAAACCATGCTCCCTTGTGTACCTAGTATTAAAACTAATACTGTTGCGGCCCCATACCCTGGCGAGGTGGTATTGGGAAAGTCCTGGTTACACAGTTTTTCGTTCTAAAGTACTCAGAATAACTTCCTGGACGGTCACACTTTTTATATACCTCAACACAGATTGCATAGGCCGCGGACCTTGCGTAGCAAGGTTTTAGCGACGTGTAGGGACTAATTATTTTCGATTGCTGACATACTCAGATAAAGGAGCCCCTGGGTAAAGCCAACAGCCAGATTGGCAGGGACGTCCACCCTTCCTAATGGGCGAGTCACCCTTATTAAATAGCGTGGTTTGTATTCGTTACGGAACAAATGATAAATTCTTGGATAATTTGTATTTTCCTAGCTATACAAACCTTAGCTATTTCTACAAACTTGCCCGCCAGTCCTACCTCCAAGCAAAGTGAGCTCAATCACAGGTATGTGAGGGGGAGCGGTAGCAAGCTACCCTCCCCCCCCCAACTAGCGGTGTGGGTAGTTAACCCTCGCTAAACTATACTGGCTCGTTATTTCAGCTACACCGAAAATAATACGTACATATACCAAGGCACTTCCCCCAATTTTTGGGGTGTAGCTGACATCAAACAAATGTAACAAAAAAGGGAACGTCTCCTCTCTGGTCCTCCCAGCCTGACAAGGACCTCAACCGTGTTCGGCTGGTACTGCTAGGGTGGCACAGCCCACCCTCCCACATTATCCACCACAGATGAAGCTTCATAATGCTGAATCCCCTACTGCTGCTACCTCCGCGGTCATCCAAGGCACCAGAAGAAGCAGCAGTGCCTACCGGAACTGTCACAATCACTCTCCATTCATTCCTATTTCTAGCAGGCTCTCTTACCTCTCTCACATCTATCCTACTTTCACCCTGAGCTTCCTTCACTCCATCCATCCTCCCAAACCTTGGCCTTCCTCTTGTACTTCTCCCATCAACTGTTGCATTGATCACCTTCTTTAGCAGACAGCCATTTTCCATTCTCTCAGCATGGCCAAACCACCTCAACACATTCATATCCACTCTAGCTGCTAACTCATTTCTTACACCCGTTCTCACTCTCACTACTTCGTTCCTACCCCTATCTACTCGAGATACACCAGCCATACTCCTTAGACACTTCATCTCAAACATTCAATATCTGTCTCTCCGTCACTCTCATTCCCCACAACTCCAATCCATACATCACAGTTGGTACAATCACTTTCTCATACAGAACTCTTTACATTCATGCCCAACCCTCTATTTGTTCCGTAACCGAAATACAAACCACGCTATTTACATTGGGTTTACCTTTTTAGCGCGGGTAGGGCAAGGGATAGCTTGCTACCCCTCCCCCCCCCACACACTAGTGATTTGCTTCACTTCACTTTTGGCTCCGGCGATAAACAGACGTGTCTGTCCATCGTCTTCGTTGACAGCCTTTAATCTTTTTTCTGCTTTTTCTTTCAGTTGTGTGTGTGTTAGAAGTTGACCACCTTTATTATTACTATGCGTACGTGGCCTGGTATTGCCGGCCGCCCTTGTGGTACTTTTATGTCGGCCATGGACACGGATCCTCACACCCTTTTCCCTCAGTGTCGAGGCCGACGGTGTGATCAGGAAAATAAGTGTAGTGAGTGCAGGGAGTGGTTTGCCTCCCAGTGGGAGAGGTTTGGCCGCCGGCGTAAGAAGAAGTCCATGAGAGACCGTTCTCCTTCCGGGGTTGCCTTGAAGGAGGAAGGTTCTCGGGACTTCTTTCGCCGCCCAAACCTCCTCCGAAGCTCCCCCTCGTTCGGCTCCTAAGGAGAGTCGGCCGAGTGGGAGCGCAGACCTTAGTTCTGTTTCCCGACCTTGGGTGGGGGGAGAGGGCGTCGCCTCCCATAGCGGGGCGGTTCCTCCTCCTCCGGGGGAGGTTATTGATGAATCTCTGTCTAATGATGATCTTTTACAGATTTGGGCTTCCCTGGGGCTTAAGGGCTTGCCCTCCAGGGTTGCCCTGATTGACCTTGTCCAGTTGGGGGCCGCCGTTAAGCAGTCGCCGGTGATAGCAGAGGTAGATCCTCTGTCTATCGTTGACGTCGTGGTGGCAGAGGCCTCCGACGGGGCAGGGCAATCCTCTGTAGGTGCAGTTTGGGATGTTGGTGCTGACGGCTCTCCTCCCCCTTCCGTACATCCTTCGAAGGGGGAAGGGAGTCCTACGGGTTCTCCTGCTGTCCAGCTTCCCTCTAAGGGGAGTGCTTTGACTGAGTCTCCCCATCGGAGGACTGATGGTCCTGACGATCTTCCTCGTGGCCGCCTTCGCCGTAAGGCTCACCGTCCACTGCGTTGCAAGGGCCTCCCGTCTCCTTATAAGAGTGTTAAGAGGCGCCTTTTTGGATCTTCTTCCTCCGAAGGGCACTCTCCTCGCCGTAAACAGCCTGCAGCTCCAGCTTCATTAGACCTCTCTGGGGATCGGTTTCCTACGCCTGCCAGACCTTCACCTTCTGGGGCAGATATTCAGCAACCTGACCTCGTCACCCGACGGGCAACGGTCCCTTCGGGGCAAAGGAATTCTTCCCTTACACGTGCAGTGTTAGCGCACAGGCGCTCTCCTGCTCGTCAGCGCTCACCTGTTCGTCAGCGATCTCCTGTTCGCCAGCGCTCTCCTGATGTTCGCCCTTCTTCTCGCCAGCGCTCTCCTGAGGACATCCTTCAACCTGTTGTTCCTGAGGAGCGCCCAGCGCGCCAGCGTTCCCCTGCTCGCCCTTCTGCAGTGTTAGCGCACAGGCGCTCTCCTGCTCGTCAGCGCTCTTCTGATCGTCAGCGCTCTCCTGTTCATCAGCACTCTTCTGAGGACCATCGCCCTTCTGCTCGCCAGCGCTCCCCTGTGGTCTCCGAATTCCCTGCAGTTCCTGTTGTGCGCCATCAGTCTCCTGAGCGCTCTCGCGAACCTCAGCTTGTTCCTGCACAACATCGCCCGCGTTCTCCTGCGCGTGTTTCTAAAACAGGTTCGCCCACGCACCTAAGCGCTTCCTGTTCCTGTTCGTGAACGCGTTGCGCCGACTGTTCCTTCACAGGATTCCACGCGTCGCCCTCTTGCTCGCCAGCGATCACAGACGATTCAACAATCGTCTGCTCGTCAGCGTTCTCCTACGCGTCAGCGATCACCTGAACATCGGCGATCTCCAGACCGCCCGCGTGACCTATCGCCTGCGCGCATGCGTTCTCCAACGCGCCGTCGCCCAGAGGTTCTGGAAGGATATGGTTCGCCCTGTTAGTTCGCCCTCGCGCGATCGTTCGCCTACGCGACCTACGCGCTATCGCTCGCCAACGCGTCACCATGCGCCAACGTGCCATCGCTTGCCTGTGCACCACCGATCGCCTGCTCGCAATCGCTCTCCCACGCGCTACAGGTCTCCTGACCAACGCTCACTCTCGCCCACGCAGCAACGCGTTCCCTCGCCGTCGCGCCAACGCATTCGTTCACCGGCTCGCCCACGCGTCTTTCTTCCCCCTTTCCTTTTCAGGCAGGTCCAGTGGTGTCCACTCCGAAGGATCGCCCGATCCCTTTCCCTCCAGCGAGGATTTCGGACTTTGTGTCCGTGGAACAACAGACTTGGTTTTGTCCTCTGATGTGGGGGTTAGTGAGGGTTGTGAAGCCAGCACTCGCCGATCAGGGAAACAAACCAACGGCTGCCTCACCTCCGCTGAAGAGAAAGAGAGTGGTGGACTTCGTGGTAATTTCCCCCAGGGAGAAGTTGGTTCCTAAGAGGTCTGTCAGGAAGGCCCCATCCCCTTCGCAGGCGTTTTCTCCTCCCGTGGACGAGGCTTTTCCGTCCTCGGGTGAATCCAGTGAGGCGATAGTCTTCCCCTCGGCACCAAGGGGGGAGCCTTCTCTTCATGGCCCCCCAGATGCTGAAGCCTTGATGAGGATGGTGGGCTTAGGGATCAGCAGCTGGGGTCTAATGAACAGTGGGAACTACTTCCCTCTGGACCTGTGCCCAGCTGTTGATCCAACTAAATCAGTCAGCACTTTCTCTTTTACTTTTGGTTATTTCTTTTTTCTCCCATCTCTTCCTTTTGGGCTGATATTGTTGACAACTTTGGCATGTTCGATTATACTTTGGATGCTGCTTTGGATTTGGCACAGTGTGGATGGACGGCATTCCATCTCAACCTGTGCCAATTTAGACGCCATCACCCTCTGGCAGACCCCATTGGGTGCAGACCAAGTCTGTTATGAGTCTGGCTCCAGTGATCCGGTTTTAAGTCACCCATATTTGCGGGTAATGGGTGACGCCAGGCATTGGAGTCGACGGTGGGAGGGGCTAACTACCCCCACTGACCAGTGTACGCCCACCTAAAGAGAGGCAGCCCCTTTCTAATAGAGGACTGGTCCCCGCTGAAGCCTCTTCTCTTGTTGGGCCACATGGGATAGGAGGACTGACACCCTCCGATAAGAGGTGGATAACCCGGCTTGCTCGTTACAAAAGAACCCACCCCTCTGTTGACGACCTGGAAAATACAAACATGGACCTCGGCACAGACAGCTCCAACTCGGGTTCTAACATAGTAACGTTGGAACCTTATATTCGTTATGGAAATAATGATAAGAAAACACTAGAGAAGAAGAGAGAGAGTGTGAAAAATGATGATAGTACCCAAAGATATAGAAAAATAGAAGTATTACCTGGTCACTATGAAGTAGTGGATTATGAAAATTTTTTTATCTTAGAATTTGAAAATGGAAGAAATGAGCGTTTAAATGTTTTCAAAGCTAACAGAGAAATAGTCAATTTATGTGGAGGGCAGCCAAAAATTTTACCCCAAGGAAATGGAAGTCTCTTGATAGAGACACTATCCCCATTACAAGGTGAAAGGCTAAAAACACTGACAACATTGGATGGTCATTGTGTGAAATGCATTTCGCACCCTACTTTCAACCAGGGTAGAGGTGTGATATATGCTCCAGAATTGCTAGATATAGAGGAAAAAGAAATTGAGGATGAACTGAAAAGTCAAGGAGTAGTTAAAGTAATCAGAATGAGAGAGAGTTGGAGAACAACGTATTCCTCTTG
Source organism: Palaemon carinicauda (assembly GCF_036898095.1). Lineage (NCBI taxonomy): Eukaryota > Metazoa > Arthropoda > Malacostraca > Decapoda > Palaemonidae > Palaemon > Palaemon carinicauda. The sequence continues at coordinate 33,731,179 of NC_090755.1, read as the reverse complement.
CTACTTAGATTATAACATTTGATCAATGTAGATTGCCAAATGTTATTAAGGCTGGTTGGCTATTGTTGAAGGTGAAACCTTATATCCCTTCACCATTGCGATGTTATCATTGCCAAAGGTATGGCCATTTAAGCCAGAAATGCAAAGAAAATGTAAATAATAAGCCAGCTGTTTGTGCCAACTGTGGAAAAAGTAGCCATGGAGTATGCAGAGAAAACCCTAATTGCATACATTGTGGGGAGGCACACCCAGCTACATCTAAAAGTTGCATCAAGTTTATTTTGAAAAAGAAATTCAGGCCATTAGGACCATGGAAAGGGTTACTTTTAAAGAGGCTCGTAAAAGAGCTCTTGAAAAGCAAATAAGACCAGGGCAACATTTTTCAATGGTTCTGAAGAAAAACTTGCCAAACCACACTGACGAAAATTACATCTCTACTTCTAATATGAAAAAACAAATGAAAGTAGTTAAAGAGGTTGAAAGTCCCATTGAAAATCTATGTCCAGAAATTGTAGAAAAATCAAAACAGATACTTAAAGATCTGAAAGTTATTCAAAAGCCAACTACTCAGATTCTAAACAATAGTACAAACCTCTCTCAGGCTGTGACCTTGCCTGATCTGATGGAGGTTCCACTTGAAACTAGTTTACCTGGTGAACCTGTAGTGGGGAAGGTGCAAAAACCTGACAGATCACAACCTTTTAATCGAAAAAGAGAGTGACCTCCATCTCTCTTGCCTCCTACCATAAGAAACATTAAAGTCACGACTTCAAATAAATATGATATCTTGTCTGCTGATGTTTCTGATCAACTAAAAGGCAAATTGAACCAATCAGAAATTCAAGTTGAGGTCCACCATCCTCCTCAACAATTAGATCAAAAGGTCACAAAGAAAAAGAAGAACACAAAACCCACTATATCAAGATCCTCTCTAGAGATACCACCGGGAAATATTGTTAGATCAAATATTGCCAATGGGAAGACTTCATCTAAGGTGTCTTCCAAAAAATAAATCATAGTTTTTTCCTACATTCTGCAATGGAATTGCACTCCCCTATAACTGTATGTCTACAAGAAAGCAAGCTCTATGCTAATACTCCTTGTCCTCGAGAGTATGTTAGCTATAGAACACCATATGATCAACGAGCAGGGAGCCATGGGGGAAGTCTTATATACGTTCGTCGAGATGTTCCCCATATATCTTTGTCCATCTGTACCCCTCTGCAGGCAGTGGTTGTACAGATAGATATAGGGAGAAAATACACAATCTGTTCTCTTTACTTGCCTCCAAATGATAACATCTCGTATGATAATATAGTAGAGGTGATTAAACAACTCCCACAACCTTTTCTCTTACTAGGAGATCTTAATAGTAGACATCCTTTATGGGGTGATGTTTTGGCAAATGCAAGAGGTAATATTATATCATCAATTTTGGAGAATGAAGATGTCGGGCTCCTTAATACAGGAGACCCCACACATTTTCATGTACAGACAGGTACCTTGTCCTGCATTGACCTATCAGTTGCAAGCTCTAACTGTCTTCTCGATTTTAATTGGAGAACATTAGATGATTGGCATACTAGTGATCATGCACCAATCATTATAAACACCAACAATGTTCCACCTTTACAAAGATCGCCTCGATGGAATCTTGATAAGGCGGACTGGAATAGATTTCGGGAGTTAAGTGAAATTGAAGGAAATGCAGAACAGTTTGAAAGTGTTGATGATGCCATAGACTTACTTAATGGAACTCTTCACACAGCAGGAGTGAATTCCATTCCCAAAACAACAGGGATATTCAGACGACGACCAGTCCCCTGGTGGTCATCAGAACTAAATGCCCTGCACAGAGCCACAAGAAAGTCTTTAATTCGATTGCGCATGCGCCGTACTGAGGAGAATTTAGTCATATACAAGAAATGTAGAGCACAGTTCCGCCGTGCCATGAAAGAAGCTAGGCGCCAGTCTTGGATGTCATTTGTTTCCTCCATTAACAGTAGAACACCAACATCATCTGTGTGGAGGAAAGTCAAAAAGATAGCAGGCAAATTCACCCCAAACCCACCACCAGTGTTAAAGATAAATGGCCAGTATATGACTGAAGCAACCGAAGTTAGCAATGCCCTGGCTGACCATTTTTCAAATGTATCGTGCAAGTGTGAAGCAGCTCCTGGTCACCAGTATAGGAGCATTGAAGAAAAGAAAATTTTAAACTTCGCAACAAGAAAGCAAGAGTCATACAATTTGATTCTGCTCTTGCTACGTGTAAGGATACAGCCCCTGGACCCTATGGAATTCCATATGCAATGATTAAACCTGTACCTTTTAATATAAAGTTATTTATTTTAAGCATTTTTAATAGAATATGGCATGATCATAGTTATCCAAGTGTTTGGGAACTAGCCATTATTTTAGCCTTTTTAAAACCCGGTAAGGACAAGTTTTTAGCAGCAAACTACCGACCTATTGCATTGACATCTTGTTTATGTAAAATCATGGAGAAGATGGTCAATGCAAGACTGATTTGGTACCTTGAAAAGAAGAATATTTTATCACCCATTCAATGTGGATTCAGGAAAATGCACTCAACGACTGATGTGCTGATACAACTTGAGTCCTCCATTTGTGAAGCCTTTGCTTCCAAACAGCACCATGTGACAGTCTTTTTTGATTTTGAAAAGGCATATGATACCACATGGAGATACGGTATACTTAAAAGAATCCATGAGTGCGGATTGAGAGGAGAACTACCACTATTCATCCAGTCATTTCTTTCACATAGAGTTTTCCAAGTGAGAGTTCGGGAAGCTCTATCACAGAGTAAATGCCAGGAAGAACGAGTTCCTCAGGGGAGTGTGCTGAGTGTAACCCTTTTTGCTCTAGCAATTAATGGGATATCCTCAGTCATTCCCCGGGATGTTCTCGCAACATTATTTGTGGATGATCTCTCCATATCATTTGCTGGGGCCAGAATGGCAATGGTTGAGAGAAAAATCCAACTCTCTATTGATAAAATTATCCAATGGGCCGATATGAATGGATTTAAGTTCTCGACAAGTAAAACTACAATTGTCCATTTGAAATCAGACCCGGATATATACATCAAAGGTCAACGGATCCCATGTGCAAGTGAAGCTAAATTTTTAGGGTTGATATTTGATTGTAGGCTTACATGGGTTTCTCACTTAAAAGCATTAAAAGCTAAATGTCTTGAAGCTATGAATCTTTTAAAAGTATTGTCCCATACATACATCATGGGGGCAGACCGCAATACAATTTTAAAATTATACAAGGCCTTGATATTTTCCAAAATTAGTTATGGATGCGAAATATACTCCTCAGCAACCCCAAGCCGGTTAAAAATACTAGATTCAATACATCATGCTAGCATTAGATTGTCCACAGGAGCCTTTAGAACCTCCCCTATCACAAGTCTCCTTGTTGATGCTGGGGAGTTGCCTCTAGACCTTTACCGAATGTCCTCTATTATTCGGTACTGGTTTAGATTGCAAAGACTCCCTAATTCTTCAGCCTTTCAGACTGCAAGCCTTGTAAGGCACTCAACCTACTTTGAGTTGCACCCAAAATCTCCTCAACCTTTTGGGTTTCGGGTTAAACAATTATTAAACAATCTGGATATAATTAGAAATAAGGTGCTTCCATTCAAGGTATCATCAACGCCTCCATGGAAATTACCTGACATATCTTTTTGTAGATACTTAATTGGAGTTAAGAAGAATATGACTGACTTAGAATCCAGGTCTCTTTTTATGGAACATGTTGAAGAACATAGTGGATCGACTTTTATATATACTGATGGCTCCAAATCTGATGTTAGCGTTGGATTTGGAATACATAGTAATGATTTTAATTGTAGAGGTGCACTTTCTCTTACAGCTTCCATATTTACTGCCGAACTGTATGGCATATTAACCGCTATTGAGAAAATAGCTTTGGAAAAGGATGGTAATTTTACAATTTTTAGTGATGCAAGGAGTGTTCTTCAAGCTTTAGAAGTTTTTAATTCTAGTAACCCTCTAGTTTTAAAGATTTTAGAATGGCTTTTTGTTATTGGACGGAAAGGTATAACAGTTCGATTTTGTTGGGTTCCAGCACATGTAGGTGTGTCTGGGAATGAGAAGGCAGATTTACTGGCGAAGAATGCGGCATCCGAGTTGCTACCAAGGAGGTATCCCATTCCATGTAACGATTTCCTACCTTACATCAAGAAATTGTTTTGTGATAAATGGCAACAGCACTGGGATAGTCAAGATGGCAATAAAATGAGGGAAGTAACAAATCTCATATCACCTTGGAGGTATAACATGATACCCCGAAAATGGGAGACGACTCTTTGTCGTCTCCGTATTGGTCACACACGGTTGACACACGAGTTTCTGCTGAAGGGCCAACACCAACCGTATTGCGAGGACTGTTTAGTACCTTTAACAGTGAGGCATTTGTTGACCGAATGCCCTAATTTTACTAACTTAAGAAATAGATATCTGTTTGAGGCTCGAGGTGAGGATGGCAGGTTCACCCTTGCCAAGATTCTTGGGCATGATGTGTCCTACTATGCGAGCGGAATTTTTAGATTTATTTCAGAAGCAGGTCTTCTGAAAACTATTTACCTATTGTAATGACTTCTTAATTTTTATGGTTTTAATCGAATTCTCTTTTAATTTTCATATACAGTAAATGGTATCGGCGTCAATGACCTTAGATGTCAGGATGCCAGAAAACTTTCAATCAATCAATCAATCAATCTCTTCATGGAGGAGAATTGTCTCGCGCGGAAGGGGCTCTCCAAACCTCTTTGTTGGGATCCTGTATCCCTCCCAGGAGGGAACCCAAGGACTCCAAGACCATCCCGAAATCGTCTTCAAGGATTCGCCAGGAACCCGCTGCTCCCCGGGGGAACGTCCACGCTTCGCCCCAGGAAGAGATTCCGGGGACGGGAGACTTAGCTGCCAGCCCGCAAGGAGGAGACCAGCAGGAATCTGAACATGCCTTCTGGCAGGTCCTGAGCCTGATGAGGCAACTCAACGGGTTTATGGACCCCGTGATCGCCCCCCGAGAAGGCAAGGACACGGTCCTGGACCAAGTGTTCGATGTTCAGGAGGCCCCTAAGACCAGTGCGGCTCTGCCCTGGTCTCGGGGGTTGAAGAGTGCCAGAGCCAGGGCCAATGCTCAGCTCGCAATTCTTGCCTCCTCCAGTCGTTCCTCTGCCGGGAACAAACTCATCCCTCCTCCTCGTCTCCAGCAGAGGAGGTATTTCCAGATCCTGGGTGAGTCTAGTCTCGCTCTTCCTCTCCATCACTCCGTGGAAGAGCTGGCTAAGGGAGTGCCTTTCGAGAAGCTCTGCCCGGCAGGGGTTGTTCTCGGCGTCGGAGATCCTGAGCCATGAGAAGGTCGCGAAGTGTGCCATGCAGGCCACTTCGTGGCTGGATATATGGCTAGGAACTCTGGGCATCCTATTGCGCTCCGAGGACTAGTCTAAGGAGACCAATAGGAAGGCCCTGGAGACCTTCTTGCTCTTGGGCACCCGCTCCATCGAGTTCCTGGCACACCAGGTCACCACCCTGTGGGCCAACTCGGTGTTGAAGCGGCGCGATGCGGTGACCGAGAGGTTCTACCCGAAGGTCCCCGCCGTGGATGTCTGTAGGCTCAGGCATGCTTCCCTCCTTGGGGAGAATCTGTTGGAGCCACAGGATATGGAGCGAATGGCTGAGAGGTGGAGGAAGTCTAGCACGGACTCCCTCCTCCATAGGGCCCTTACAGCTCGGCCCTATAAGCCTCCAGCTCCGCAGCAGCAGCAGCCTCGTAAGGCACCGAAGCAGGCACCGGCAGCTAAGAAAGTGGTGTCTAATCCCCAGCCCTTTCCAGCCAAGGTCAAGAGGGGCGGTAAGTCCTCCAGGGGAGGCAAGACTCCTAGAGGGAGCGGCCGCGGCCGCAAACCCTAGGAGTGGCAGTCCCCCTGCGTGTCCACCTGTGGGGGGATGCCTTCAACGTTGCGTGCACAGGTGGCAGCAACACGGGGCCGATGCTTGGTCGGTTTCGGTGATCGGCCAAGGCTATCGCGTCCCGTTCATAACATCTCAACCTCCCCTGACAGCGAATCCAGTGTCGTTGAACTCCTATGCCACGGAATCGACAAAGGGGCTGGCCCTTCGGGCGGAAGTCGAGACCATGCTCAAGAAGGGTGCTCTCTAGGAGGTCGTCGACGGCTCCCCAGGCTTCTTCAGTCGACTCTTTCTTGTAAAGAAGGCGTCTGGAGGCTGGAGACCTGTCATCGACCTCTCGGCTCTGAACGAGTGTCAAGCAAACTCGGTTCAGCATGGAGACAGCGGACACGGTCAGACTTGCGGTGAGACCTCTAGACTTAATGTGCACACTGGATCTAAAGGACGCGTACTTCCAGATCCCAATCCATCCGTCTTCCAGGAAGTACTTGAGATTCTGCCTAGACGACAAGATCTACCAGTTCAAGGTGCTGTGTTTCGCTCTCTCCACAGCTCCTCAGGTGTTCACCAGAGTGTTCACCCTGATTTCATCTTGGGCGCACAGGAACGGCATTCGTCTCCTTCGCTATCTGGACGACTGGCTGATCCTTGCAGACTCGGAGTCGACCCATCTTCGGCACCGAGACAGGCTAATAGGTCTTTGCCAGGATCTAGGGATCGTGGTAAACCTCGAGAAGTCCTCTCTGCAGCCGTCCCAACGACTGGTTTATCTAGGCATGCTGATAGACACCAATCTCCACAAAGCCTTTCCATCAGACGACAGGATAGCAAGGCTGAGGAGGGTGGCTGAACCCTTCCTCAGGCGAGAAGAGCTTCCCGCCCAATCGTGGTTGCGTCTCTTAGGTCACCTGTCCTCCCTGGCTCGTCTGGTTCCCAACTGCCGCCTCAGGATGAGATCCCTACAGTGGCGGCTGAAGTCCTGGTGGAATCAAGGATCTGATTCCCCGGACTTTCTGGTCCCGATAGGATCTATGGAATGGACGGACCTGCGGTGGTGGCTGGTCGACGAGAACCTGCAAAAGGGTGCGAGTCTTCTCGTCCTCCCCCGATTTTATTTGCTCTTCAATCTTCACTAGCTCCCTTTTACATCCACCTACTCTATTCCCCCATCTTTTGGTACAGCTAATTTTCCTTCCACTAAAAAATTTTCAGACATACCGTTACCCATACCCCTAAATACGTGCACGGTTTTCAGTCTTCTAAACATTCTTTTAGTTATCAATACAATCCATTAACACCATTTCTACCACTCTTCCATTTGCCACTCTTACCGATGTATACTTATTTTTATCTTTCTTTTTGAAAAAGCTAGAACTTATCACCATCTCTTGGTCAACACATATCTACCACTCTCTCACCACATTCATTTTTAAACACAAGACTTACCCGGTAGTTATATACAGTGATACCTCTGGATACGAAAGTTTCTGCTTACGAAAAATTCAGGATACGAAAAGCGATTTAAAGATTTTTATGCCCCAGTATACGAATAAAATTTCAGGATACGAAAAGCTTACGAGATCCCAACTCGTCGCCGAGAGTAATTTTAAAAAGCGCGCGCCGCCAGACTTTGAACTTGGGTAAACTCACTTACAGCCTCCCGCTCACCCATTGGTTATCTCCCTGCTCAGATGCTAGCTGACGCCATAAGATCCTGCTTATCTATTGGTCGGCAACTATCCCACCTTGCTTACGCACGGGCGTTCATCTCTCTCTCTCTTTTTTCGTTCCGACTGCGGTATCGTTAACAGACATTGTGTGCTTTCGCTTGTTTGACGTAGTGTTAAATACATTCGTACGCCACGTGTTATCGTTATTAAACATCGTTACTGTGCACTGTACTGTATTAGTGTTTACTATACATAGTGCTGTATATAACGTACGTAGTGTATTACGTATTGAGCATAATACTGTAGCCATGGGTCCCAAGAATGTTGCCAAAGGAAAGAAGAAGGCGGCGATGATCTCGATGGAGACGAAACTCTAAATCGTAAAAAAGTACGAGTCTGGCATGCGTTTAAGTGCGATCGCCAAGGAGTATAGCCGGAATCCGTCTATGATAGGCACCATCCTGAAGCAGAAGGCAGCCATCAAAGCAGCGGCACCTTCTAAGGGCGTCACTATTTTCTCCAACAAGAGAACCCACGTGCATGACGAGATGGAGAGGCTGCTTCTTGTGTGGATCAAAGACAAAGAGATTTCAGGAGACACCATCACTGAGACTACAATTTGCCAGAAGGCCTCCGCCTTTTTCAGTGATCTCGTGCGTTCTCAGGCCGAAGAAGGGGCAGGAGAAGGAACATCCCAGCAGGAAACCCCAGAGTTCAAGGCTTCTCGGGGGTGGTTCGAGAAATTCAAGAAAAGGACTGGTATTCATTCAGTGGTACGGCATGGGGAGGCAGCCAGCTCGGACACGAAGGCCGCCGAAGCCTTTGTTAAAACGTTTGAAGAGTTGACTCTGCAGGAAGGCTACAGTTCGCAGCAAGTTTTCAATTGCGACGAAACTGGGCTTTTTTGGAAGAAAATGCCTCGTCGGACGTTCATCACGGCGGAGGAGAAGAGGCTACCCGGACATAAGCCTATGAAGGACAGGCTTACCCTTGCTTTTTGCGCAAACTCCAGTGGGGACTGCAAGATAAAGCCTCTGCTGGTGTACCGTTCTGAAAATCCCCGAGCCTTCAAAGCCCACAAAGTCGTCAAGGAGAACCTTCCCGTGATGTGGAGGGCGAATGCTAAAGCCTGGGTAACGAGGCAACTTTTCATTTATTGGGTGAATGTCTGCTTCGGTCTGACTGTCCAAAAATATTTGGAAGAAAAGCGCCTCCCTAGGAAATGTCTGCTGGTGTTGGACAATGCTCCAGCTCACCCTTCTGGCCGAGTATTCCTTCATAAAGGTCCTTTATCTACCGCCTAACACCACCCCTCTCCTACAGCCCATGGACCAGCAAGTCATTTCTAATTTTAGAAAATTGTACACGAAGCATCTCTTCCAGAGATGTTTCCAAGTCACAGAAAGTACAAACCTCACTGCGTGAATTCTGGAAAGATCACTTTAATATCGTGATATGCCTCAAACTCATCGATCTCGCTTGGCAGGAAGTTTCGAAGCGTACCCTGAACTCATCTTGGAGGATGCTGTGGCCTGATGTTGTCTCTGCACGAGACTTCGAGGGGTTTGGGAAGCCTGTAGGCGAAGCCGAGATCGTTGACGATCCTGAACCCATTCAGCAGTCTGAGGTGGCTGACATCGTACATCTTGGTACGTCCATGGGGCTGGAAGTTAGCGCCGAGGATATAAATGAACTTATCGAGGAGTTGACGACGGACGACCTGAAGGAGTTGGAGACGATGCAAATGAGTGTTGTTCAAGAGCAGTTCTCTAGCGGTGATGAGGATGTTACACCTTTGAAAACGGCAGACATTAAGGAAATTCTTGCATGTTTCCATAAAATGGCAGACTACGTCGAAAAGGAACATCCAGAAAAAGTTTATACCAACCGTGCGCTTCAACGCTGCAATGACGTTTGCTTAACGCATTTTAGAAATGTGTTGAAAAGTAGGCTGAAACAAGCTTCAATGGATAGTTTTTTATTAAAGAGGCCAGCAGTATTTGTAGGCCAAGGTGAAGGTGAAAGTGAAGAAACGAAACAGAAAAGAGGAAGTGATGAAAAATTAGAAGGTGAAAGTAAAGAAAAGAAACAGAAAAAAGAAAGTGATGAAGAAGTAGAAGAAATTTAGAAAATATGAAAAACGTAGTTATAAAAAAGCAAAAAAAAAAAAAATTCAATTTTAAGTTTTATGTTACCGTTAAGTGTTAAAGTAATTTTTTCTTTCATTTTATAGTTTTCCATATGTAATGTTAAGTGTTAATTATTTCTGCCATTTTTTTATTTCGTAATGTGTAAGTGTTAATGTATTAAGTGTGTAAATTACTGTACGCAGTCTGTCACTTGTTGCGTTTTCTGCCTTATGTCATCCTCCTCTGCCGCAACTTCGCTATCGGACATCGTCTCAATCAAAAGGTAAGTTTCAACTTTTTTGTTAATTAACTTTAACCTTTTTTTAAGGATATTAATCCTTAATTTAGGTGTACGTACATACAGTACCGTAACTTTTATACAGTAGTAAAGAAAATGACTGTTTTCTTAGGGCTTGGAGGGGATAACTAGGCTATAACTACATTATTGAATAATCTCATGGTGGTTTCTGGAATGGATTAGGCTGTTTTTAACGTTTGGGTTAATTATTGAATGATAGAAATGGGTGCATTGCATGTTTATTACTACAGTTTAGCGTGTTTATGAAAGAAAAGGTTTCTTTTCGTAAGGCTTGGAACGGATTAGGCTATTTACATGTAAAACGCGACTCAGCATACGAAACCGTATCCTGAACGGATTACTTTCGTATCCTGAGGCATCACTGTATATAGCTTACGTCAACGGCAGAAAATTCGAAACTCGCGCCAACCGCCAATTGGATAGCCTGGTGTACCACCCCTGCACCCTAGCGAGGTACCTGGGAACCATTCCAGTGACCCTCATATATTCCCTGCCGTCGCTAGCGGCGACATGTGAATTCTACTCCGTCATTACGGATCGTTTTTTTTGGTGAAGTACAAATCTTTGGTTATTGACTCCCGCTTGTTATTGATCTCGCTTAGGATATTTCTTCATTTTGATTGGATTAGAAGATTTTTGACCTTTGCTTATCTGAATTCTCTTTAAAATTTCAAAATAGCCACACCCCTATAACTTTTAGGTTATGTGTGAATTGTGGGTGTAAGACCCGAATGGCTAAAGCCTCTCTTGACCCCCATTCTCTCTGTGTTGCATGAGGTAAAGAGTGTGATTTAGGTAATCGCTGTGATGAATGAGTTTTACTGTCAGAGCATGAATGGATTGAGTTTGATAGATACAGGCGTAAACTCAAAAGGGATAGATTGAGGCATAGTTCTTCTTGCTCATCTAGAGATATTTCCTCTTCCCATGTCATTAATCCTATTCCTTCACCTGTAGTGGTAGATCCCGATCCCACTATTGCAATTGCTAAAGAACCATCACTAAAAGATATGTTAGTGGCGATTCAAGCTCTTGGCGCTAAAGTTGAATCTTTGGCTGCTGACAGGACACAGTTGATGTCCGATGTGCAACAGTTAAAAGGTGAAAGTGCAAGTGCAGTGGAGGGTGCGTCTGCTCATGTCTGTTGTCCTCCTAGTCCTAGACCTCTTCCAAGCTCCCCAATCCCTGGGAGAAGGAATGTCGAAAGGCGAAAGGAGATGAGAGGCTTAATAAACGAGCTGACGTCCCCTCGAACGTACCTGTGGGCGCCTCCCAAGACGTTCGCCCTCACCAATGGAAAAGTGAGGTTAAGTGTTTTTCGTCGTCTTCGGATGAACCCTTGCCTAAAAGAGGCTGGAAGCTTGCTTCTAGACCTATGATAAGGTCTGTCAATGTCCTGCTAGTTCTAAACCTGGGTGTAGTCACTGGGATACTCCAGAGCCTTTTGAAAGGCCTCCGATAAAACGTCCTTATAGAACGATGGACGTTTCCAAGGATCCTTCTATGCAGTCAGGATCAGGCTTATCCTCATTCCAAGCTCTCAAGCAGCCTTCAGACTGGTTTTGCCTTCTAGGCGCTCTGTTCCGTTTAGCGATGAGGAGAACAATGTGATTTCATCACCGATTTCACAACGTTCGGATCCTAACTTTGTCATGCTTCAAGACATGCAAAACAAGCTCTCGTCCTTTATGCAAACATACCAGCGTAGCGACAGTTCTCATATCGGCACACGTGACAGTTTCGGTCGTGATCGAAACAACGAACTAGGACGTGTTCTCGAACGCCCTTGTACTCGAGGATCTAAGCTTCCTGCTAGCCGCTATGAATGTCGTTTAGGAAGTGATCGTGATCGTTCTCCTAAGTCCGCAGTCGACACTTCTTTTATGGAACGCGAACGTTCTTTCAAGAACAATGAGTTCATTCCTTCAGACAGTGTGCTCGAACGTTCTTCAAAGAAAGACGTCGGACGTCCTGTCAAACAGGTTATTGAACGTCCTTGCGAACATGTTACCGAACGTCCTGTTAAACAGGCTAATGTTCGTTCCTTGAAAAGGTCTTTCGAAAGCCCTTCGCTACAGGATCCTGGACTTCTTATGAAACAGGCTGCCGATCGTCCTTCGGAACAGGCTGCCGATCGTCCTTCGGAACAGGCTGCCGATCGTCCTTCGGAACAGGCTGCCGAACGTCCTTACAAACAGGCTGCCGAACGTCCTTTAGGTCTTGTTTCCGAAAGGATAACAGTTGAACGAGTCGCTGAACAACAAGCGGTTTGTAGCACCAAACGCTTGTCAGGAGTTGACGGCAAGCTTTTTTCAGAATATGATCCTGAACGTCCTATCCTTTATCATATTTCGGATGTTAGTTTAGATTATGATAATGAGGCTCATTCTTTTCAAGATATAGATACAGTTCAAGTACAGGAACTTCTTGTCTCCGATCGAGCTGATCGTGAGCGTTCGGATGAGCCGCAAATGACTCTGCCGCCTGATTCTATTCGCAATGAGCCTATTTCTATTGCTGTTGGCACTCAGGATATTTTTGAAAGAGAAGCTGCTCTTAACCCTACTGCTCCGGAGGGAACGTTGCAAGAGAAGGAAGTAGAAGGTCAACTTTCTCCTATGGAGTTCGATGAGATTTCAGTTGACGAGAACTCGGTTTCTTTCCGTCATTCGGCCGATCTGAAAAAACTAATGAAAGTTTTTACGGAGGAGTTTTCAGACTTTTTTGTCCTTGTGGCTCCACGTTCGCCTCCGTTTGAGTTTACTCTTAGGAAAGCCTCTAAGAAAGCCCGTTTTACTAAGATGGTATTATTGCGCTCTTCTAAGAGAGCTCTTAAATTGATGGGTGACTGGTTACAGTCTAAGAAAGCCTTAGGAAAGACGGCTTTTTCCTTTCCTCTGGCTAGACTGGCTTCGAGGTCGAGTATCTGGTACGAGACAGGAGAAGTTCTCGGCTTGGGGATTCCTGCCTCTGCCCAGGGAGATTTCTCAAGCCTCGTAGACGCTCCTTGTCAGTCGGCCATGAGAAAGACCAAGATTTTTTGGTCTTCTTCAGAGATGGACCATCTTCTCAAAGGAATTTTTAGAGCCTTTGAAGTCTTTTACTTTTTAGACTGGACTCTTGGGGCTTTGGGTAAAAAAGTTGACTTTTAAATAGGGGGATACCTCTGCCCTAGTCCATTTGATGTCGTGCATAGACAAAGCTTTGAGGGATGGTTCTAACGAACTTGCAGCTCTATTTTCTGCAGGCATTCTTAAGGAAAGAGATCAACTTTGCTCTTTTCTTTCGCCGGGGGTTACTCCCTTCCAGAAGTCGGAGCTTTTGTTTGCCCCTCTTTTTCCATTGCTGTTCCCACAAGAACTTATCAGGGAGATTTCTGCACCCTTAGCTCAAAAGGCTACTCAGGATCTTGTCTCCAAGACAGCTAGAAAGGCTCTTCCTCCCTCATTTACCAGTCGCAAGCCTAAGGAAGAAACTTTTCCCAAGTTCTCCCAGCCCTTTCGAGGGAGATCTTCCAGCAGGGGTAGTTCCAGACCTGATGCTAGGAGGAGCAAGAGAAGAGGCTTCAGAGCAGGGCGAAGCAGTGTCTGACTGCTTTCGCCTTCAGACAGTAGGTGCCAGACTACTCAAATTCTAGCAAGCGTGGGAGAAGAGAGGAGCAGATCAGTGGTCTATCCAGATCTTGAAGGAGGGTTACAAGATCCCCTTTCAAGGGAGCCCTCCTCTGGTCTTAGTTCCTGTGGATCTCTCTCCCAGATACAGAGAGGAGGCAAAGAGACAAGTTCTATCGAACCAATTTTCTCTTATGTTAGAAAAGGGGGCCATAGAGAAGGTGCAGGATATTTGTTCACCGGGTTTCCACAACCGTCTATTCCTTGTACCCAAGAACTCGGGGGGATGGCGTCCAGTTCTGGATGTGAGTGCACTGAACAAGTTCATCATGAAAACAAAGTTCTCTATAGAGACTTCGAAGTCAGTGCTAGCAGCAGTAAGGAAGGACGACTGGATGGTCTCATTAGACCTTCAGGACGCCTACTAGCACATCCCTATCCATCCGAGCTTCAGACCTTACCTAAGGTTCGTCTTCATGGGAGATGTCTTCCAATTCAGAGCCCTATGCTTCGTTTCAATCCAAGAAAGTTTGTTCAGCTAGGAAGTGGATGAGTCTTGTAGGAACCCTCTCCTCCTTGGAACAATTTGTGCCACTAGGAAGATTGAATCTTCGTCCTCTCCAGTTCCATCTCAACAACCATTGGGACAAGGAGAGGGACTTAGAAACGATGTCCATTCCTATCACGAACCCCATCAAAGACTGCCTTCGTTGGTGGGAAGGACCAAGCAAGTTCCAGGAACATCTCGATTTGTCAGTAAAGAGCCCAGACCTTGTGTTATGCTGCGACGCCTCGGACACGGGATGGGGAGCAACCCTAAACAAGTTAGAAGTCTCGGGACTATGGTCAGAGATCCAAAAATCCTTGCATATAAACCACAAGGAGTTGTTGGCAGTTCTTTTAGCCCTCAAGAGTTTTGAGGAATTGTCACTAACAAAGTGGTTCAGGTTAATGCAGACAACATGACAGCATTGGCGTACATCTCAAAACAAACGGGAACACACTCGATATCTCTGTACTAGACGTCAAAGAATCTCCTCGTGTGGGCAAGAGAGAGGAACGTTATACTCCTGACAAGATTCATTCAAGGGGAGAAAAACGTAATGGCAGACAGCCTCAGCAGACGAGGTCAGAGCCTTCCAACAGAGTGGACTCTCAACTTCTCGAAGACAGAGGTTAGAGGCGTATTGCTCCCCTGTTCCGGATCCAGAAGCAGTCCACATAGACGCATTTCTTTTGGACTGGTCCAATCTAGATCTCTACGCCTTCCCACCATACAAGATCCTGTACAAAGTAGTACAGAAATTTGTAACATCCAAAGGAACCAGGATGACCCTAGTGGCTCCCTATTGGCCGTCAAGAGAATGGTTCACAGAGGTACTGGAATGGGTGATAGACACTCCAAGAATTCTTCCATTAAGAGTAGATCTACTCAGACAACCCCACTTGGAAAGATTCCATCAAAATCTACACACTCTTCAGCTGACTGCCTTCAGACTTATCGAAAGACTCACTAGATCTAGAGGCTTTTCGAAGGAGGCATCTCAGGCTATTGCAAGAGCAAGGAGGACTTCGACTATCAAAGTCTATCAATCTAAGTGGCAGGTTTTTAGAGAGTGGTGTAGAATCAACCCTCTTTCCTCACCCAGTACCTCTGTAGCTCAAATTGCGGATTTCCTGTCATATCTTCCAAGGAAGTGCAATTTCTCCTCCTCTACTATTAAAGGCTATAGGGGTATGTTAGCTACTGTGTATAGGCATAGAGACCTTGACCTTTCTAACAATAAGGATCTGCAAGAACTTCTCAAGTCTTTCGAGACTACAAAACGACGAAACCAAGATTCTCCAGCCTGGAATTTGGATATTGTTTTGAAGTATCTTATGAGCGACAGGTTTGAGCCACTGGGTTCAACTTCTATGAAAGACCTTACTATGAAGACTTTATTTTTGGTCAGCCTTGCAACAGCCAAAAGTGAAATTCATGCGTTTAGCAAAAACGTTGGATTTCGTAATGGTAAAGCCGTATCTTCCTTACAATTAGGCTTTCTTGCCAAAAATGAACGCCCTTCTCAACCTTGGAGAAGAGGTAGAAAGAGTCTTATGCCCAGTAAGAGCTCCGAGATGTATTTACGAGGCAAGTCTGAATCTTTATGGTGTTCAATCATAAAGCCCTCTTTGCAGATGTCTAAAAATGCCTTGTCATATTTTGTCAGGCTTTTGATTAAGGAAGCACATATTCATTGTAATGAAACAGACCTTGGACCTTTAAAGGTCAAGACTCACGAAGTCAGAGCAGTTGCAACGTCGGCAGCATTCAGGCAGAACAGATCACTACAAAGTATAATGGACACGACCCTCTGAAGGAGCAAATCTGTGTTCGCATCATATTATTTGAAAGGTGTTCAGACTTGTTACGAGAGCTGTTACACTCTGGGTCCATTCGTAGCAGCGAATGCAATAGTGAGTGAAGGATCCACCACTATGTTCCCATAATTCCAATAACCTTTTCTTCTCTTGGTACTTTTAATTGTTTTTTATGGTTGTTTGTGGAGATTTTGTCAAGTCTTCCACAAGCATTGATTTTGTCAGGTGGTCAAATTTGTTCCTTGAGAGTGCCCGGAACTGGTTATTGGAGGAGGTTCTGTCATAATAAGGTTTTGACACCGGTTTGGCAGTCCCTTCGAGATCTTCATCCCCCTGGGAGGATCGCTGGATCTCATAAGGCTAGCAGACATAATGAGGCAGTGTATCATTGAAGTATGCTAGCTGTCTCTAACCCTCCACCAAAGGTGTTAATCAGCTATATATATATAACTACCGGGTAAGTCTTGTGTTTAAAAATGATATTTTCATTAATAAAATAATTTTTTAACATACCCGGTAGTTATATATAATTTTAGTCCCACCCTCCTCCCCGCTAAGAGACTAGAGGCATGGAATATACGAGGGTCACTGGAATGGTTCCCAGGTACCTCGCTAGGGCGCAGGGATGGTACACCTGGGTATCTAACTGGCGGTTGGCGCGAGTTTCTAATTTTCTGCCGTTGACGTCGGGGACGTAAGCTATATATATAACTACCGGGTAAGTATGTTCAAAAATTTATTTTATTAATGAAAATATCATTTTCACCTGGTACGCCATACTTCCCAATGACACCTTCTACCTCTCCAGTGCCCACTCTAGCATTTAAGTCACCCATGACAACTACATAATTCCTTCTACCCAGTCCTTCTACACACCTAGTTAATTCATTCCAGAACTCATTCCGCTCTTCACTTTTCTCACAACCTGGCACATACGCACTAGATGATATATCCTTCCATTACTTTACCTGTCGTCCATTCACTCAGCAATAAAGCCACACCTTCTCTTGCTCTTCCCCTTTCAGTCTCAGACACTCTACCAGACATTTCACCAAACATCACTTCACCTTTCCCTTTTATGTTTTGTCTCACACAAAGCCAATATATCCATCCTTCTATTCCTAAACATACTCCCAATCTCACATCTTTACTCTCTATCGTACTACATCCACGCACATTCAAACTCCCCAAAACTAGAGTGCGGGGAGCAGTCACTCTCCCCCAGCTCCACCTCTTTGATGTCTCACAGGATTATAATACAGGAGAGGGGGTTTCCAGCCCCCTCGTCCTGTCCCTTTTAATCGCCTCTTATGACACGTAGGGATACATTGGCGCTATTCTAATTGATTTTATGCCCCCGGTGCCGAAAGTAATACCCCTAATAAATAGCTAGGTTTGTATAGTTAGGAAAAATACAAATTATCTAGGAATTTGTCATGTTTATTGTATTATCAAATACAGAACGATTATTGCAGGTGATCATGGGATTTCTCTATTTTTGGGTAAGATGGCCATGTCGTCCTGATGGAAGTTCCTATAAGTAGCTTCCTAAGGGATATATGTAATACAGTGATATTCCCAGAGAATTTTACCTTTAGGTCTCCAGATTTCTAACTCAAGGCGCGAATATCCTTAAATTTCTCTCGAGGATATCTCATAATATCAGAGGACGTATTCTTGACATGCCACATAGCAATCTGCACCCCTAATAGCGTTTACGCTTCAAGGGGGAAAGTGGCAGAATTAGAAGGGGAGCCGTATCAAGGTTACCCTAGTTCCCATACTACTATTGAGTATCACAACAGCGCCATATCCTAGATGGCGGACATTCCTTGAAGCATTGAGCATGGCGTTACAGATACAGTACTTTGGGAGGGATACTGTGAAGATCTTTTCTTTTAGAAAAGAAGGGTGGGTCCATCAGGACGACATGGCCATCTCACCCAAAAGTAGATTTTTCGCTTCACTCAAAATCGGTTTTTTGGCTCAAGCCATGTCGTCCTGATGGAAGCGTACCAGAGCATTAATGTATCTGTGGATTTTCATCAGTGCCTTAACCTTGGGACAACATTTCTATGGTCATTTGGACCATTTGAGACAAATGACATTACCATTATCCGTTATCATCACTAAACATAAACCATGTTAGTGCTTCCTGCCCCCTACAGGGAAGAGTCATTATAGACAGTAGAAAAGGGGCCTTAAGGTTAGCATATATTGTAAGAACAAACATAAGTATACACTGAATATACAAACAGTCCCATAGTTTGTATATATTGCCGGAACAATATCAGTGTCCATTATATCCATTGTTTGCGAGCATACAATGATATGAAGAATACTTAACCTAAGTAAGTTAAAGAACTCTGGCATCTTAAACATGCAATTGTCGGGCAAATTAGGACGCAATTACTTTCTAATAGACATTTATTTCTAATAAAGGACTAAATGAATTAACAAGTAAACGAATGTTGCATGATAACGGAATTATACATGTAACATATACAGAAATTATATTTCTTTCTTGAAAGGAAAGAAATAATGATTGCCACTTAGATTGAAGAAAAATTTGTAATAAAATTTTCTCTTCGTAATTTTTGTATCAGTTACATTCTATCAACACTGTGTACTATGTACACACGGCACTAGTGCTATCTGTATAATACACTACCTGCCGCTACCACATAATGCCTCAGTTTATGGACCTGCTTAGCATAGTGTTTGTAGAACACTGGATGATTTCCATCCAGTATATGAGCAAAGTCGCTCAAAGTCCTTGTACTGAAAAAAGTTCAGTGATGAAGCAATTTTTCTCGGATCATGACCTGCGGGAGTACTGTCAGGATCTGCTCTACGAATAAAGTAGGTGAGCTTCGCCCTCAGTTGTTTTAGGGATAAGTTTGATCCAGAGGTTTCTCCTTTAAAGAGCTGTCCTCCCCTGAAGTCTGAAGTTCTATGAAGATAGACCTTTAGACACTCTACAGGACATAGAGAGACATCTTCCTTCAGAGGGCAGATTCTCCAGGGACCCCACCTCTTAGTGGGTAGCTCGTTCTTAGCCAGAAAGGTTGGATCAGGGAAGAGATTCAGTTCTCCCGCTTCTGTGAACTGAATGTGGCCCTCATCTCTAGATAGGGCCACTATTTCACTAACTCTAGCCCCTGAGGCTATAGTGAACAGAAAAATAACCTTTTGCGTTAGATCCGTAAGGGAACAATCTTCATTGTTCACAGATGAGGCATAATGTAGGACCTTGTCCAAAGACCGAGAGATGGGCTTTGGTGGTGCTGCTGCCCTAAACCTTGCACATGTCCTCGGAATCTTATTAAAGATTTCATTCGCCAGATCCACATGAAAGGCATATAGAAGAGGTCTAGTCAAGGCTGACTTGCACATAGTTATCGTGTTGGCCACCAGACCTTGCTTATGAAGGTGGACAAAGAAGGACAGACAGAAGTTCATTGAAATTTCTTTCGGTCCTTTTGCTTTTACAAAAGCAACCCATTTTTTTCCAAGAAGTCTCATTTTGTCTTCTAGTTTACTTACTTGTATTCTTCTAAGAATTATATACAGTATTGCCTTCTGAGATCCCAAATCTTTTCCTAACCGCTAGGGCAAGAAGATCATGAAATGAAGGGTTCGGTTTCTGTGATAAATCGAAGGCAATTAACTTTTGAGCCTTTTGAAATAGTCCTGGGATCAGAACTAGGACCAGCCTCAGCTTCAGTTCCTTCGCTGAAGAGGACAGATCGCTCTTGGGCTACTTGGGAGCCAACAGAGCTACTCCTCCCTGGTGCCATCCCTTTAAATAAGGGATGGTTAACGTCACCTAGACTATATGAGACGTTCTTTAGTATTGTCGATTCTGACGTCTCATTATCGCTTCGGTGTCCCAGATCACCCGTCGGAGGTCTGATCTGTGTGGAGAGAGGTTCCCCACTAGTGACAGGACCAACATGGTCTTGGGACTTTTGGGCTTTGACCTTTGTTCGAGAAGCGATTAAGGAAGGATCAATATCGGTCTTTTTAGATCTCTTCGAGCGTTTGATGCGTATCTTCTCCAGACTCTTTAATGCATCCTTCAGCTGTGCTCTTAGCAATGAGTCTGTCACTATTGCAAACTGGAGAGAGTTCAGAGCTCCCCCCTGTTAGCATTTTGGAAATCTGACTGATTGCCAGTCTCTCTTGACCGACCCTGCAATCTCCTTTTACATTCCCAAGAGAAAAGAGAGTTGGTGTGACCACAGGTTTCAATGGTTTTTTAGCCATTGAAGCCTTTGAACTGGGAAACGGATCATTTCCTTGGCTGTTCATGGACCAGTTACTTCGGGTGCTGCCCACCCCAGCCTCTCGTCCAGGTACATTGTTGCCTGAACCATTTTTATGCTTGGTTTTTACTGGACTGTGTCTGCCAATCCTGTGAAGATACATAGGACTGTGTCTAGTCAGACAAGTATCTTTCCTAGGATATACGTTACCTTCTGTAACTTGAATCCTTGATAGGAGAGGAGGGGGTGACTGACTGGAAGTTGCCATAGGACACCTTTCAGGTCTGACAAGACTACGAGCACCCCTTTTTGAAACAGGTTCCTTGTGTTCAGAAGGATTAACATTCTGAACTCGCTGTTTTATTTGAACTTGTTGAGTGGCAACAAGTCCAGAATGACACTGAGTCCTTCTCGTGAACACCAAACAGCCTTCCCTTGAATTCAATGGACTATAGTTTCCTCACCACCTGTATGCTCTAGAGTTCTAAGGTATACTACTCCAGGAGGGTTTTGGATTATAGGAAGAGTTGAGGAAATGATGGAGACATGTCTACCTCCCATCTTAGTCCCATCTTGATTAGGCCTTGGACCCAAGGATCGAAGGTCCAGCGATCCTAAAGGAACCTCCCTCCTACCAGAAGCATCTCTATGCTTCGAATGATCAGTAGGTTTATATATTTGACCACCTGCCTGTGGGACCGTGGTCACTGCAGCTGTGGAATGTTGTTGAACAGCCTGAGGTATATTTCCAGACTTTTCCGTCTTCCTTTTAGGTTGGGGACCCACAACCGTGGAAGACTATCTCTTTGAAAGGATGCCCCACTTTTGGAGAAGTCCTATGTTCTCCGTGGTGGCGTTCTCAATCACTTTTCTAATTACCTCGTCTGGGAAGAGGTCTTTACCCCAGATGTTGGAAGATATTAGCTTCCTTGTTTCGTGTCTCACTGTTGCAGCAGCGAACACAAACTTCCTACATGCTCTCCTAGCCTTCATAAAGGCATAAAGGTCTTTTACTAAGGTAGCCATATGCATTTTGGCTAAGACCATGAGCATGTCGGATATTTTGATGGGTTGAACACAACTGCATGTAGTTTTGTACGGATGGGGAGGCTGTTCATTATACAAGAGAAACTCTGATAGTTTAGGGAGATTCTCTTTAAACTGTCGACTGGCGACGTCCGCATTTAGTCTTCTTACTGAAAAGGTTAAGTGGACTTCCTTCCAGTCCTTCTGTCTGGGAAAGGCTAGTGACAGAGGCTTGCACTCCTCGAGTACAGGACATGGTCTACCTGCCTCCACTGCCTTGGCAACAGATTTAAATGCCTTCCCCGTAAAGGGGAATGAAATTGAAGCAGGAGCAAGAAAGGAAGGGTGGCTGTTACCTAGTGTGAATATCTTCGACATCGAGTAACCTGCCTTTTTCAGGCTACTTGACAGGATAGCCTGTGCCTTATCATGGTTGAGAATCATGACCTCCTTCGATTTCGTTCCTTTTCTTGACATTGGTTTATACATGAGTCGAAAGTAACAATTAGGGAAAGCGTCAAAGCTTGACCAAAACTGGATTTTGTCCAAAGGAACAGTACCCATCTTCTCCGAGATGTAGAGTTTGCCGTTTAGAATCGGCATCAGCTCTGCAAACCTCCAGGGATTGGTTTTGGAGCACGTCGGAAGGTCTTGATCTATGGGTCGCTTGTATGACCCTTGGGGAGCGACAAGTGGAGTTTCACAGGGCTCTATCTTGCTTTTCGCTTCCTGCCTTTCGTCTTGTTTGCGAAAGTCTTCAATTAAATTTTTTACTAGGGCCCATAATTGGTCCATTCCATCTAATAGAGGGGTAGGAGGTGAAGATGTCGATGCCAATGGCTCTAGAGCTGGCACAGACGGAAACAATTCCGGCACGACATTCTCCTCTTCTTCCCGTGGGGGCTTCCTGCCCTCCATCCCAAAGGCTATCTGCCCGTCAGGAGACGTGAATCGTGCCTGGGTCACCACTATTTCCTCGCTTTTGGAAATAGTAGATTAGGTAGGTATGGTCCCGGAGAGATTTTCTGGAAGCCTCTCACCCAGTTGCGTACTTTGTTACGAGCTGTATCCCTAGACTCTGTCGACTTGGGATTCTCGAAACCTTCAGACATTAAGGTCCGACAAACCTGCGGGTTCCAATAATTTAGGGATTCGGAAATAATATTGCAGGGGGCATGGAACCTGCATGTATTATGATCGTAAAAGCACTTGCTCTTAATATTGCAGGACACTGCAACACATGTCATCTGGGGTTCCTCCTGTAAAGAAAGGAAAGCAGAATGAGTATACAATTGATTGTCTCACTGATAAGCAATATGTAAAAGTCATCTTTTAACTAAAATAGCTTAGGGTAGTAAGTTAGACAGGGATAGTAGGAGACAAATACTTGCATATCCCCTGCAAACAAATGCTGTTACCTCCCCTCAGTATTAATTATAAGGAGATTCCTTTATCAAGGGAACTCCAACAAAATGGTTCTAACCCCTAGGGGTAGAGAAGTGAACCAATCACTGCCCCTTTATATTCTTAACACTGTGGGGTAAGGATGAGTGATTTCTAATCAAAGTATTGAAGGAATTCTATTCTTTCAATATAGGAACGGTCCCAGCAGAAGTCTGCACAAGGATACCCGAGATAGTGTTGGAAAATTATAGACTACTGTATAATATATACTGTAGTTTTCTGTTTGCAGTATGATCTATATTGCAAACATACTGGCTACTGTATAGTCATATACTGTAGTTCTAGTCGGCATATTGCCAGCAAGGTTAGCCCCAGGGACAGTTCATTCAACATAATGTCGGCTGTGATGGTGGCCGGCAGCTCGCAAGTCGCCGGTTGTCGGTAGCTTACCGGCTGCCGGCAGGTCACCGGCTGTCGGCCTACTAATTGCCAGGAAGAATAAAAGACATATATTTTTGTGTATCCCACCCAGCCCGTTTGCTGTGACCTCCCTACAATATTAAATCAGTGTTTCCTGATCAGGGAAACTCAAGGATAAGGGTTCTACCCTTTTAGGGTTAGGAGTGTAATACCACCAGCCCTTTAAAATATATAATATTATAGGGTAAAAGACAACTGATTTCTAGTCAGAATATTGAAGAAATTCTATTCTTTCAATATAGTAATGGTCTCAGCAAAGACCCGGGCAAGGATACCCAAAATATATTGGAAAATAACTACTAGTATAATATATATAATAGTTTTCTATCTGCAGTATATCTTATACTGAAAATATACTGACTACCAGTATAAACATATACTGTAATTCAGCCAGCATAGCTAATCTCTTCTGGCACAGCCAGCATTGTAGCTAAAGGGAGAGAGACAGCATGGAGTGAAAGCTGCTTTATTACTGTGTATCTATACAGTAATTAAGGATGTAAAAGTTCTATTTACTACCTTTCTCCAGAAAGAAGGTTCAAATTGAAAGGGAGAATATAACATTCAGGCTTCCATCCAGCCATAGTACTATCGCCGGCAGAATCCAGCCGACACCTAGCCGGTAGGCCAGCCCCCGGCAGCGCTAGTACAGTCGGCATGCTGCCGACCGAGTCAGCACCTATCTGTGCCGGCCTGGCCGGTGGAGTAATACCCCGACAACAGAACTTGCGGCCAGCAGTCCAAGGGAGAACTACAGAACCTAGTGACAGAAGGGACTTCCCACCCACAGCCATCATGGCTGCCGACAGATGGCATGACTACTAGGAGCTTGCACAGCCGCCGCCGGCCGTCATAACTGCCGACAGTATGCAAAACACATGGTCGCCGGCAGTCAACAGGGTTGCCTGCAGCTGGCATAGCCGCCGACAGCCGTACAACAGCTGCAGAGAGGGAGTCTAGCCAGCCCCCGTAATCCACCGGCAATGGTGATGTTGCAGGACGCCGGCTCAAAGAAAGGCAATGGCTCTGCCATCATAAAAGAACAGGGGGAGGGAATAGGGTCCTGAATGAGGTGTGAAAGAGCCGGCAAATACCGGTCCTACACACACTTAAGAAACTCTGTTTCAGTATTGGCGCCATCCTAGGCGGCAGGAGAATCATCTATTCTCCAGCCTAGGGTCTGCCAATACAGTGCCGCCTCCTCTCAACAGGGGAGAAACAGATTTCCAGTGCTGGCATCATCCTAGGCCTCAGAAGTGTAACTACTCCTCAGCCTAGGGTTTGCGAGTACAGGGCAAGTCTACTAGGCCATAGGGAGAAGGTGGCAGCATCATGTCATCACTTCAGGTGCGGCCTAGGGAGGACTAGCCTCCTATGTCGGCAGCCTAGCCGGCAGGGGAATGACTTCACCTTGCCGGCCAACTGTCGGCACAAGACTAAATACTCTGAGGTTCTGACCGAATCCCAAAACCGGCCATCTGCGGTTAAGGGAAGAGACAGAAAACCCTAGGCTAGTCATGCCTGAATGAAAAATCGAGGCACGACCCACTAGGGTTGTAGCCTAAGGCTACACTCAGAGGGAAGAGAGATTACCCTTGAATCTCTACTAGAGACGAGTATCGGTTATATAATAATTCTAGGAGATATCTATCTCCGATGAATTGATAACCAATGCACGAGGGTAACCGGGGAAATGTCAAAAGTATACTATGCTGCCTAGGTTAGGTTACCTAGGCAAGACGAGATCTCGGTTACCTAAATCGCAGAAATTCTGACATATACAATCGACATAGAAAAAGGAAAGTTATGCATATATCTTTACAAGTATAAATTGCCTAAATAGCATTCGTAATCAAATTATTTATGCTATTTAAACCGTGAATGTCGTTCTACTAACTAAATAACACATGCCTAACGAACGACAGCGCCCATGGCGCCTCCGGTAACAGGCCTTACTCCTAAACACAATAAATTAATCTTAATTTCACTGTGAGACTGGAGCTAAATTACACCCATTGTAAAGATTCAATACTCAACTCTCCAGAGGTAAAAGAAGCTGGAGATTGCATAATAATCCTCGAAAAACGATCGAAATTGTCAGATCAACAGGGAACACCACCTTGCGAAATCGCTACAAAATTAGGAATGTCCGCCATCTTGGATATGGCGCTGTTGTGATAATAGTAATATGCAAACTAGGGTAGCCTTGATACGGCTCCCTTCTAATTCTGTCACTTTCCCCCTCGAAGCGTAAACGCTATTAGGGGTGCAGATTGCTATGTGGCGTGTCAAGAGTACGTCCTCTGATATTATGCGATATCCTTGAGAGAAATTTAAGGATATTCGCGCCAGGAGTTAGAATTCTGGAGACCTATAGGTAAAATTCTCTGGGAATATCACTGTAGTACATATATCCCTTAGGAAGCTACTTATAGGAACTTCCATTAGGACAACATGGCTTGAGCCCAAAAAGAATGATATACTAAGTTGGATCATTAATACTTTCAAGTGTGAACTGAAAATGCAAAGGTAATATGTTCAGTACACCAGAAACTGAGGCTAATGTGGATTAGTTAAATTCTATTAATTTTGGTTTAGAACAATTGAATGCTGCTTTAGTCAGCAAACTAGTAATTGTTTCTGTATGTATATTTTTATTTATTTTTTTTAATTATATTTTTTTCTCTTTCCCATAGGTGATCATGAAGTGAAATTGGAAATAAAAGATGAACCATTAGATGTTCTTCAGGAAGAGAAAGTTGTAAAAGATGGCTCTGTCAAACTTAAATTGGATAATCAGAAAAAGGTAAGTTAATTCTCAATTGTTTGAGGAGCTCTGGCTTTGAATTTTTTAAATTCAGACTTTTTACAGTTTTGGTTAGAACTTTAATATTTCATGTTCTAGTTTTTTTGTGGGCTCGAGCCATAGTGTCCTGATGGAAGTTCTTCTAGGAATATTTCTACTTGGGATATTTCTGTGAGGGATATGTCAGAAAATTTTACATGCAGAGGTATCACTCGGTTATTACCCTCGGTCAGTCATATGAAGAGAATAAGGAGTTTTGGAAAGAAGTGAAGAGAGTAAGGAAAGCTGGCTCAAGAATTGAAGAGACAGTGAAAGATGGAAATGGAAGGTTGTTAAACGGAGAAGAAGCAAGGAAAAGATGGGCAGAATATTTTGAAAGTTTACTGAATATTGAGGATAATAGGGAGGCAGATATAATTGCTGTTGCAGGTGTTGAGGTGCCGGTGATGGAAGATGAGAATGAGAAAGAGATTACAATAGAGGAAGTGAGGAGAGCACTAGATGAAATGAGAGTAGGAAAAGCATCTGGTATGGATGGTGTGAGAGCTGAGATGTTGAAGGAAGGGGGTGTGACTGTACTTGAATGGTTGGTGAGATTGTTTAATGTGTTTTGTGTTGTCAATGGTACCTGTAGATTGGGTTTGTGCATGTATTGTACCACTATACAGTGATGCCTCAGGATACGAAAGTAATCCGTTCAGGATACGGTTTCGTATCCTGATTTTTTCGTATCCTGAGTCGCGTTTTACATGTAAATAGCCTAATCCGTTCCAAGCCTTACGAAAAGACACCTTTTCTTTCATAAACACGCTAAACTGTAGTAATAAACATGCAATGCAGCCATTTCTATCATTCAATAATCAACCCAACCGTTAAAAGCCGCCTAATCCATTCCAGAAACCACCATGAGATTATTCAATAATGTAGTTATAGCCTAGTTATCCCCTCCAAGCCCTAAGAAAACGCTCCGTTTTCTTTACTACAGTGAGCCCTCGCTACTTTGCGGTTCGACCATCGCGGATTCACCACTTCGCGGATTTTTTTCATAACCCATGTATAAACATATATCGTGGATTTTCTGGAAATTTCGAAAATACTGCGATGTGACCGATGGTGCGAGATTGGAGAAAGTAAGGAAAATTGAATCATGATTGATTTTCAATATAAATGAAACTTTGAGGAGCAACAAAGATATCATTTGTTAGAGAGATAGAGAGAGGTAAGGAATGGGAGGTAGTGAAAAGTAGCCCACAGAGAGAGAGAGAGAGAGAGGGGTAGAGATTGAGAGAGAGGTAGAGATTGAGAGAGAGAGAGAGAGAGAGAGAGAGAGAGAGTAGAGATTGAGAGAGAGGTAGAGATTGAGAGAGAGGTAGAGATTGAGAGAGAGGTAGAGAGAGAGAGAGAGAGAGAGAGAGAGAGAGAGAGCGGGTTTAAATGTAATAAACAAAAAAATTTGATAGGTTATAACACATTGGTGCTTATGTAATATCAACTGTATACTGTAGACGGTTTGAATAAGTTAAGAAATGGTATAAACGATACTTTGTTAGTGTATTCGTACACTCTCATGAGCAGCAGCTAGATGTCAGCTGATCTAATCACAGCCAAAAGTAAAACAAAAAGAAGTCAACAATACTCAATTTTTAAAACACACCCGAAATTTAAAAACAAAATTACACGCTTTCTTAATGTGCAATTAACTATTTAAAGAGTAGCAATTTTCTAGAATAAAATTGTTTCCCAAAAAATAGTGGTTTGCTGATGAAATCGGATGCCGTATTTTTAGCTATGATTGAAATGGATGTAGACTTGGCATAATTTTTTCGTTTCGTATTTAATTGACACTAAGAAAACTAATTTTAGTTTCTTCATCTAAATGTAAGTATTGTATAACACGAAGAGAGAGAGAGAGAGAGAGAGAGAGAGAGAGAGAGAGAGAGAGAGAGAGAGAGAATGAATCAGCTGTTGTAATCAAATGGCGTGTTTTTGTTTCGTGAGAATTTTATCGCCACGACTATAACAACAACATACTGTACTGAACTTTACAGTATTATACAGACTACTGTAATATGATAAAGTAAAATATTTGTAATTTATTTTATATGAAATGGGGCTATTTTTTTTTTTGTTTAAAATTTACATTTACGTATGTAAAACAACTCTCTCTCTCTCTCTCTCTCTCTCTCTCTCTCTCTCTCTCTCTCTCTCTCGTAAATTGTTTTCCTGCTTTGCTACGTATGTATGATTTTATATAGATACGGTAAATAATATTTGTAATAACATATTTTATAAAAGCTTTTACTGTAATATTATTTATCACTTTCATCATCCGCGTTAAATGCCTTCGTTTGTTTACTGAGCGTACTTTATGACACCGTCGTTTCGGGCGGCGTCATAAAGAAAAAAAATTCATTTGGAAGTCCTAAGAAAAATTAAGTAAAACATTGGTAATAACAAAATCAACATACTGTACTGAATAATCAATATAATCGATGCAAAAACTAACCTATACACAGATGTGTAAATGCGTTTGTTTCTTCATTATGATCAGAGATAAACGTAAACAAAACATTGGTTGCCATTTTTTGGCGTGTTTAGGAAATGCATGATATAAAGTCGCCTTTAATATTTGTGCCTGTTTTAGTTTAGGGTATTGTAGTACATGCATTAAGTGTTCTGTACATTAAAGGGTAGTTTGTTAACAGTACTACGTACAAGGGAAGGTTTTAAAAGTCTGAATATACATGTTAAATAAATACGTAAATATGGTGTCACTACTTCGCGGATTTTCACCTATCGCGGTCGTGTCTGGAACCTATCTACCGCGATAAACGAGGGTTCACTGTACTGTATAAAAGTTACGGAACTGTATGTAAAGCATTTGGATCAGTGAAATTGTATTGTTACCTGTAAGTACACCTAAATTAAGGATTGATACCCTGAAAAAAAGGTTACAGTTAATTAACAAAAAAGTTGAAACTTACCTTTTGATTGAGACGATGTCCGATAGCGAAGTCGCGGCAGAGGAGGATGGCATAAGGCAGAAAACGTAACAAGTGACAGACTGCATACAGTAATTTACACACTTAACACATTAACACTTAAACTTTACGAAATAAAAAAAATGGCAGAAATAATTAACACTTAACATTACGTATGGAAAACTATAAAATGAAAGAAAAAATTACTTTAACTCTTAACGGTATCATAAAACTTTAAAATTGAATTTTTTTTTTTTTACTTTTTTATAACTTTACGTTTTTCATTTTTAAATATTAAACTTAGCCGGTGAATATATAATAGCTGACGTCTCGGACGGCTCGACAGAAAAACACAAAAACTCGCGAGCGATCGCCATGAAGGTTGCGGGTGTGCCCACCAGCGCCAACTATCGGCCAGATACCGCATATACATGTAAACAGCTCCAGTTCTTCTCTGTCGGTCTTGTCGACAAGTTGATTCCATTACTCGCTGTTGACCTGGAGTTTTTCGTCATTCTTGGTGAAGTACTTCTTTTTGGTTTTGAGCTTTTGCAGTGCAGGTGTTTTTATCTTCAATTTAAACTCTTGAACTCTTTTTTGGATAGATTTTATTGTTGATGACTTTGGATTGTTTTTGGATTTTCTTTGACTTTTCAAAATGGCTGACCCTTCTCCAATTCCTAAATTTCGTAAATGTAATGCTAGGGATTGTAACAAACGTCTTCCAAAGGCCTCTCTCGACCCACATACTGTGTGTTCTAATTGCCGGGGTAAAACCTGTCAATTAGGAGATCGGTGTGATGAGTGCGTGGTACTTTCGGAATTCGACTGGCTAGAGTTTGATAAGTATTCTCGTAAGCTAGAGAGAGATAGGGTGAGGAGAAGTTCCTCTAGATCATTAGAATTTTCCTCCTCCCATGCCCCTGAACCTAATCCTTCCCCAGTAGTAGTTGTGCCTGAACCCTCTACTAGCACTCATGAACCATCAATGCGGGATATGTTGCGTGCCATTCAAGCGTTGGGCGAGAGAGTTGAATCTTTGACTACGGACCGTAATCAACTCATGGCGGATGTAAAAGAGTTAAAGTGTCAGAGTGCCACATTAGAAAATCGTGGGGATAAAGTGATTAGTGCGCAAAGTGTTATCAGTGTTGCGACCGAGGGTTCGTCTGTTCGTGCTTGTCGTTCGCCTAGTCCGAGACCTCTTGCAAGCTCCCATGCACCAGGGAGAAGTAATGTCGTAGGACTTATGGGGACGAGAGGCTTTAACCAACGAACAGACGTTCCCTCTATGGTTTCGGGCGTGTCTCGTCAAGACCGCCCCTACCATAAGACGAGCGAGGCGCTTTTCTCCTCGTCATCCGAAGGCTTCTCGCGTAAGAAACCGTGGAGCAAGGTTTCGAGACCCTTAAAGTGGAAGTCAGTCCCTTCATGACAGGTCCAGCGTCCTGGTTGTAGCCATTGGGACACCTCTGACCCTGTGCAGTCATCGGAAGACTGCTCGCCGCCTAAACAGAAGCGTAACACGGGCTCCGAGAGTCTTAGTTTAGGCAATGTTTTGCAGTCACAGACGTTACCATCGTCTCGACCCGCACCCACTCCCGTTGATCCTAAATGGGTTGTACTGCAGGATATGCAGAATAAGCTTGCCTCTCTTATGGAGGAGTATACTGCTGAGCAGGTTCACGATGATCCTCGCCGTTACGCTGATCGAGATCCTGGCCGTCAGCCGCCCAAACGAGCCTTTGCTCGTCCTGTTGACGTTGACGTTACAAAGTCACGTCAGTCACGTGACTTAGAGCCTCACTCGATGCAGTCCCGTGTTAACTTTCAGCCGCTTGTGGACGTTCAGCCGCTGCCGCATGCTCGTGTTGACGTTCAGGACGTTCGCCAACCAGCTAAGTTGCCTTGTTTTGACGTTGAGCGTCAAGCACCGCAGTCAAGAGTTGTTTTAACTGCTCAATCTAGGCAGTCAAGGCAGTCTCGAGTTGACGTCGAGCGTCCTCCCGCTCCTGTTGTTGTTGCTAGTCAGTCCTTTAAGCAGTTACATGACGTAGCGTCCTGGACTGCTACTGATGCTCCTTTGCGTGTGGACTCTGCTTGTCAAGCATTGCCACCAAGGCAGGTCTCTCCCTTGCTTGAGACTCATCAGTTGTCGGACGAAGTTCCTTCAGATGAGGACGTTGCTGATCCTCCTCCTAATGATAATCCTTTGGACGTTTTGTCTGATGTAGAAGAACCTAAGGCTGTACAACCTTCGATGGATTTTAAGAAAATCATGATGATTTTCAAGGATCTTTTCCCAGATCATTTTGTTTCTGTTGCTCCTCGTTCGCCTCCGTCTGAGTTTGCACTAGGCTTAGCTGCTACCAAGCCTGCCTTTACTAAGTTAGTGCTTTCTCGCTCTTCTAAGAGGGATTTACGTCTTCTAGGCAACTGGTTGGTTACCAGGAGGAGTTTGGGGAAGACGGCCTTTGCCTTCCCACCTTTTAAGCTAGCTTCTAGATCGAGCGTCTGGTATGACACGGGAGAAGTTCTCGGCTTGGGAGTCCCTGCCTCTGCCCAGGGTGACTTCTCAAGCCTCGTAGACTCTCCCCGTCGCCTGGCCATGAGACGCTCGAAAATTTGTTGGTCCTCCTCGGACCTTGACCATCTCCTTAAAGGCGTATACAGGGCCTTTGAAGTTTTTAACTTTCTAGATTGGTCTTTAGGAGCATTAAGTAGGAAGATCTCGTCTGCTGACCAAGATGTATCCTTACTTATTATGTCCTGTATGGACAAAGCCATCCGCGATGGCTCCAATGAGCTCGCCTCCACCTTTACGTCGGGAGTCTTGAAGAAGAGAGAAACCCTTTGCTCTTTCCTTTCAGCAGGAGTTACTCCCTGTCAAAGATCGGAACTGCTCTTTGCTCCCTTATCGGCTGCCTTGTTTCCACAACAGCTGATTAATGACATTGCTGCTTCGCTTGTGCAGAAGGACACACATGACCTGATGGCTTCTTCTGCTCGCAAGGGAGCTCCTTCTTCATCCTTTGTTGTGAGACCCAGAATCGAGACTCCTGCGTCTAGGTTTATCCCGCCCTTTCGTGGCAGAGCTCCCAGCAGGGGAGGCTCTCGTGCCGAGGGAAAGAGAGGTAAGAAGAGAGGAGCCAAGTCCTCCCGTGGCAGAGTCTGACTGCCCACGTCCTCAGACAGCGGTAGGGGCCAGACTGAACATCTTCTGGCAGGCCTGGGAGAAGAGGGGTGCAGACCAAGAGTCTGTTCTGTTGCTCAAGGAGGGGTACAAAATACCGTTTGTACGCAGACCTCCTCTAGTAACAGTTCCCATAGACCTCTCTCCCAGGTATCGAGAGGAGTCAAAGAGACAAGCTCTACATCACGAAGTGTCTCTGTTGCTAGAGAAGGGAGCGGTGGTGAAAGTCTCGGACCTTCAATCACCGGGGTTTTACAACCGTCTCTTCCTAGTCCCAAAGCATACAGGAGGTTGGAGGCCAGTGCTAGACGTCAGTGCGCTCAACGTTTTTGTTACGAAAACAAAATTTACGATGGAGACCACGAAGTCCGTCTTAGCAGCGGTCAGAGAGGGAGACTGGATGGTCTCTCTCGACCTGCGAGATGCGTACTTCCACATTCCTATACACCCGGATTCCCAACCGTTTCTGAGGTTTGTTTACAGGAATGTGGTGTACCAGTTTCGAGCGCTGTGCTTCGGCCTCAGTCCTGCTCCTCTCGTGTTTACGAGGCTCATGAGGAATGTGGCAAAATTCCTTCATCTATCGGGAATTCGAGCCTCCCTGTACTTGGAGGATCTACATTGGACGTTGGGTCTGGCAAAGGAGTTGGGACTTTTGGTCAACTTAGAAAAGTCCCAACTGATTCCATCCCAGACGATTCTATATTTGGGGATGGGGATTCGCAGTCTAGTTTTTCGGGCTTTTCCGTCTGCCACCCGAATAGAACAAGCCCTGCTCAAAGTCCGACTAATGCTGAAAGAGAACGTTGTTCAGTAAGGAGTTGGATGAGTCTCGTAGGGACTCTGTCATCCCTGGAGCAGTTTGTCTCGCTAGGGAGACTTCACCTTCGCCCTCTCCAGTTCCATTTAGACTCTCACTGGAACAAGAGCAAGACTTTAGAGGCTGTATCAATCCCGGTCTCCGAACCAGTAAAAGCATGCCTGAACTGGTGGGACAGCAACATCAGTCTGAGAGAGGGTCTGTCCCTAGCAGTCAAGAACCCAAACCACATGTTGTTCTCAGACGCGTCGGATTTGGGTTGGGGTGCGACTCTGGACGGTCGGGAAACCTCGGGTCTTTGGACCTCAGTTCAGAAGAGCATGCACATCAACGGCAAGGAGCTATTAGCAGTCCACTTGGCCTTGATGAATTTCGAGAGCATTCTTCGAAACAAAGTGGTAGAGGTCAATTCAGACAACACCACAGCTTTGGCGTACATCTCCAAGCAAGGAGGCACTCACTCCCACACGCTGTACGTGATCGCAAGGGACCTCCTCATATGGTAAAAAAATCGAGGCATCTCCCTGTTGACAAGATTCATCCAGGGGGACTTGAACGTCTTGGCAGACTGTCTCAGTCGGAGAGGTCAGGTGATCCCCACGGAATGGACCCTCCACAAGGACGTGTGCAAGAGTCTTTGGGCGACTTGGGGTCAACCCACCATAGACCTCTTTGCCACCTCGTTGACCAAAAGGCTCCCAATCTATTGCTCAC
Organism: Palaemon carinicauda; assembly: GCF_036898095.1. NCBI lineage: Eukaryota > Metazoa > Arthropoda > Malacostraca > Decapoda > Palaemonidae > Palaemon > Palaemon carinicauda. Next base: position 33,697,425 of record NC_090755.1, on the reverse strand, counting down.
CAGTCCCAGATCCAGAGGCGATCCACATAGACGCATTTCTACTGGACTGGTCTCACCTGGACTTGTATGCATTCCCACCATTCAAGATAGTCAACAAGGTACTGCAGAAGTTCGCCTCTCACGAAGGGACAAGGTTGACGTTGGTTGCTCCCCTCTGGCCCGCGAGAGAGTGGTTCACAGAGGTACTTCAATGGCTGGTAGACATTCCAAGGAGTCTTCCTCTAAGGGTAGATCTCTTACGTCAGCCCCACGTAAAGGATGTTCATCAAAGCCTCCCGCGCTTCGTCTGACTGCCTTCAGACTATCGAAAGACTCTCAAGAGCTCGAGGCTTTTCGAAGGAGGCAGCCAGAGCGATTGCGAGGGCTAGGAGAGCTTCTACCATCAAAGTATACCAGTCGAAGTGGGAAGTCTTTCGAGACTGGTGCAAGTCAGCATCTGTGTCCTCTTCCAGTACCTCTGTAGCCCAAATCGCAGATTTTCTCTTACATCTGAGAAATGTTCGCTCCCTCTCAGCACCCACTATTAAGGGCTACAGGAGCATGTTGGCTTCGGTCTTTCGACATAGAGGCTTAGATCTTTCCAATAATAAAGATCTCCAAGATCTCCTTAAGTCTTTCGAGACCTCTAAGGAACGTCGTATGGCAACTCCTGGATGGAACTTAGACGTGGTCCTAAGGTTCCTGATGTCAGACAGGTTTGAGCCATTACATTCAGCCTCCCTGAAGGATCTCTCCCTCAAGACACTTTTCCTAGTGTGCTTGGCTTCGGCTAAAAGGGTCAGTGAGATTCATGCCTTCAGTAAGAACATCGGCTTTTCCACAGATAAAGCCACATGTTCACTTCAGCTTGGTTTCCTGGCCAAAAATGAACTGCCTTCTCGTCCTTGGCCTAAGTCATTTGATATACCTTGCCTGTCAGAGATCGTAGGCAACGAACTTGAAAGAGTACTGTGTCCAGTTAGAGCTCTTAAGTTCTACTTAGCTCGTACTAAGTCCTTACGAGGTGGATCTGAGGCCTTATGGTGCTCAGTTAAGAAGCCATCATTACCTATGTCAAAGAATGCTTTGTCATATTTTATCAGATTTTTAATCCGAGAGCCTCATTCTCACGAGTGAAAAAGACCGTTGCTTGCTTAAGGTTAAGACACACGAAGTAAGAGCTATAGCAACTTCCGTGGCCTTTAAGCAAAATAGATCTCTGCGAAGTATTATGGACGCGACCTTTTGGAGAAGCAAGTCGGTATTCGCGTCATTTTACTTAAAAGATGTCCAGACTCTTTATGAGGACTGCTACACACTGGGTCCATTCGTTGCAGCGAGTGCAGTAGTGGGTGAGGGTTCTACCACTACATTCCCTTAATTCCAATATCCCTTTAATCTGTCTCTTGAAATGTTTTTAATCTTGTTTTTGGGTTGTACGGAAGGCTAAGAAGCCTTTCGCATCCTGGTTGATTTGGCGGGTGGGCAAATGTCATTTCTTGAGAGCGCCCAGATTAGGGGTTTGATGAGGTCCTGTTGTATGGGTTGCCGCCCTTGATACTTCAGCTCCTGGGAGTCTTTCAGCATCCTAAGAGGATGGCTGGGCTTCGTGAGGAAGGCAGACTAACAAGGCAGAGTAATCGTCAAAGTCAGCTTCCTTACCAGGTACCTATATATATTTGGGTTTTGTTATGATATAACTGTCAAAAACTCTAAGCATATACGCCGTAAACTGTATTAATACTGGTCTCTACCCACCACCATGGGTGTGAATCAGCTATTATATATTCACCGGCTAAGTTTAATATTTAAAAATGATATTTTGATTATAAAATAAATTTTTGAATATACTTACCCGGTGAATATATAAATTAAAGGCCCCCCCTTCCTCCCCGATAGAGACCCAGCGGGATGAGAAGAACTGGAGCTGTTTACATGTATATGCGGTATCTGGCCGATAGTTGGCGCTGGTGGGCACACCCGCAACCTTCATGGCGATCGCTCGCGAGTTTTTGTGTTTTTCTGTCGAGCCGTCCGAGACGTCAGCTATTATATATTCACTGGGTAAGTATATTCAAAAATTTATTTTATAATCAAAATATCATATTTTCTAAATTTCTTCTACTTCTTCATCACTTTCTTTTTTCTGTTTCTTTTCTTTACTTTCACCTTCTAATTCTTCATCACTTCCTCTTTTCTGTTTCTTTTCTTCACTTTCACCTTCGTCTTGGCCTACTAATACTGCTGGCCTCTTTAATAAGAAACCATCCATTGAAGCTTGTTTCTGCCTACTTTTCAACACATTTCTAAAATGCGTTAAGCAAACGTCATTGCAGTGTTGAAGCGCACGGTTGGTATAAACTTTTTCTGGATGTTCCTTTTCGACGTAGTCTGCCATTTTATGGAAACATGCAAGAATTTCCTTAATGTCTGCCGTTTTCAAAGGTGTAACATCCTCCTCATCACGGCTAGAGAAATACTCTTGAACAACACTCATTTGCATCGTCTCCAACTCCTTCAGGTCGTCCGTCGTCAACTCCTCGATAAGTTCATCTATATCCTCGGCGCTAACTTCCAGCCCCATGGACGTACCAAGATGTACGATGTCAGCCACCTCAGACTGCTGAATGGGTTCAGGATCGTCAACGATCTCGGCTTCGCCTCCAGGCTTCCCGAACCCCTCGAAGTCTCGTGCAGAGACAACATCAGGCCACAGCTTCCTCCAAGATGAGTTCAGGGTACGCCTCGAAACTTCCTGCCAAGCGAGATCGATGAGTTCGAGGCATATCACGATATTAAAGTGATCTTTCCAGAATTCACGTAGAGTGAGGTTTGTACTTTCTGTGACTTGGAAACATCTCTGGAAAAGATGCTTCGTGTACAATTTTTTGATATTAGAAATAACTTGCTGGTCCATGGGCTGTAGGAGAGTGGTGGTGTTAGGCGGTAGATACAGGACCTTTATGAAGGAATACTCGGCCAGAAGATATTCCTCGAGGCCAGGAGGGTGAGCTGGAGCATTGTCCAACACCAGCAGACATTTCATAGGGAGGCGATTTTCTTCCAAATATTTTCGGACAGTCGGACCGAAGCAGACATTCACCCAATGAATGAAAAGTTGCCTCGTTACCCAGGCTTTAGCATTCGCCCTCCACATCACGGGAAGGTTCTCCTTGATGACTTTGTGGGCTTTGAAGGCTCGGGGATTTTCAGAATGGTACACCAGCAGGGGCTTTATCTTGCAGTCCCCACTGGCGTTTGCGCAAAAAGCAAGGGTAAGCCTGTCCTTCATAGGCTTATGTCCGGGTAGCCTCTTCTCCTCCGCCGTGATGAACGTCCGACGAGGCATTTTCTTCCAGAAAAGCCCAGTTTCGTCGCAATTGAAAACTTGCTGCGAACTGTAGCCTTCCTGCAGAGTCAACTCTTCAAACGTTTTAACAAAGGCTTCGGCGGCCTTCGTGTCCGAGCTGGCTGCCTTCCCATGCCGTACCACTGAATGAATACCAGTCCTTTTCTTGAATTTCTCGAACCACCCCCGAGAAGCCTTGAACTCTGGGGTTTCCTTCTGGGATGTTCCTTCTACTGCCCCTTCTTCGGCCTGAGAATGCACGAGATCACCGAAAATGGCGGAGGCCTTGTGGCAAATTGTAGTCTCAGTGATGGTGTCTCCTGAGATCTCTTTGTCTTTGATCCACACAAGAAGCAGCTTCTCCATCTCGTCATGCACGTGAGTTCTCTTGTTGGAGAAAATAGTGACGCCCTTAGAAGGTGTCGCTGCTTTGATGGCCGCCTTCTGCTTCAGGATGGTGCCTATCGTAGACGGATTCCGGCTATACTCCTTGGCGATCGCACTTAAACGCATGCCAGACTCGTACTTTTTTACGATTTCGAGTTTCGTCTCCATCGAGAGCATCGTCTTCTTTCCTTCGGCAATATTCTTGGGACCCATGGCTACAGTATTAAGCTCAATACGCAATACAGTACATACGTTATATACAGTACTATGTATAGTAAACACTAACACAGTACAGTGCACAGTAACGAATGTTTATTAACGATAACACGTGGCGTACGAATGTATTTAACACTACGTCAAACAAGCGAAAGCACACAATGTCTGTTAACGATACCGCAGTCGGAACGAAAAGAGAGAGAGAGAGATGAACGCCCATGCATAAGCAGGGTGGGATAGTTGCCGACCAATAGGAAAGCAGGATCTTATGGCGTCGGCTAGCATCTGAGTAGGTAGATAACCAATGGGTGAGCGGGAGGCTGTAAGTGTTTACCCAAGTTCAAAGTCTGGCGGTGCGCGCTTTTTAAAATTACTCTCAGCAACGAGTTGGGATCTCGTAAGCTTTTCGTATCCTGAAATTTTACTCGTATACTGGGGCATAAAAATCTTCGAATCGCTTTTCGTAATCAGAAACTTTCGTATCCAGAGGTATCACTTTACTATAATACCAATTGTATTGAAACTTATACCATAAAAATACTTTTTTAAATATAAAACTTACCCGCTGGTTATATAATGGCTAAAGTCCCCGACGCCTCGGCAGAAAATTCAAAATCTCACGTGCGGCTTAGCGCAGATATGCCAGGTGTATCCCAGCGCCCTCGCGGTACTACAGGTAGAACGATACTCAACCAATTCAGATTTTCCCTGCCGGCCATAGCTGGCTGTTCTATTGGAAATTCTCTCTCGTTTTCTTACTCTGTTTGGACGTTATTTGGTGATTTATCAACGTTTTTGAGGTTTGGCTTTCGCATATTTGTTTTATTTGATCTGTGATCAAGTATTTATAACTTAAAAGGTAGGGTTAGAGGGTTTTTCAACCTTTTTTAAACCTCACGAAATCATAGGGGTGAAATGTAAACATTTCGTCCATTGACGACGTCACAGCCTCTTCCGCAGGCTAAAAGTCTGTATAGCTTTTTACAAAGAATATAAGAGATTATGCTTTTTAAGTATTAAGTTATAAATTAAATTAAAAGAATTATTTTGAGAAAATTTTATCCTTTTAATAGTTTTCTTTAGATAATCTTCGATCTGTTTGCAAGGATTAACTAGCGTTCAGTTTATTTTTGTTACACAGTAGTCAGTATCGTTACGATTTTACAGTATATTGTAGCGATTTTATGAATAAGTACATTCTTCTTACTTCTCAAGTTTTAAGTTGTACTATATATACAATGCCACCCCAGGTCAGACGGCAGAGGACCTGCAGTCATTAGCTGATGCATACAACTCTGCCTACGAATGTTTTGGGATGCAAGTCAACACAGACAAAACCAAGACCCTCGTCCAACATCCACCAGGACTGATGCTCCCAAACTTCAATACCACAGTGAATGACCAACCGTTAGAACAGGTGGACCAGTTCTCCTACTTAGGGAGCATCCTAACATCAGCTCCCACAAGCAAAAAGGACGTGGAGAACAGGATCAGGGCAGCCCACTCCGCCTTTGGCTGACTCAACTGCCGCGTATTTAACAACCACGCACTGACAATGACCACCAAAATAATGGTGCTCAGGGCAGTAGTCCTCTCCACGCTTCTGTATGGATGTGAAACATGGACGCTATATAGAAACGATATTAAAAACCTAGAACGCTTCCAACAAATGAAACTGAGGCAGATCCTGAAAATCCCCTGGGAGAGCCACACCACCAACATTGAAGTCTTAGAACGTGCCTCGCTGACCAGCGTGGAGGCCACCATCATCCACCACCGCCTCCGCTGGATAGGACACGTGCATAGGATGGATCCATCTAGGCTCCCAAAGAAAATATTCTACGGAGAACTGACCTAGGGCACCAGACCACGAGGAGCCCCGAAAATGCGCTATAAAGATCAACTAAAGCGCACCCTGGCTCTAACTGACATCGATCCTTCCTCATGGGTAGAAACAGCCAGGGACAGGAAAACCTGGAGGAGTTCAGTACACCATGGCACCGTGGACTTCGAGGAGAGGAGGAGACAAAATGAGGAGGCTAGGAGGAGAAGAAGGAGAGAGCGATTAGAACAGCCCCGCCCACCACCTACCCTCCCTTGTGAACACTGTCCGCGACTCTTCCACCACAGACTAGGACTTAAAAGCCACATCAGACATAAGCACCCACCCCATAGATAGGAGGCTGATGGCTAACGACAGAACCCAATACTCGGACACGAGTGGGTGCTGACGACGATATAAAAGGAACATTTTATTTTCCAATTAATTGGTCCTTTCAGTATTTTTCCTTAGTCAGAGATTAAAGGGAGTTACAGTTTAGTTTATATATTCTTTACAATCGATGTAGCGCACGATTCTATGTATCGTTGTTGCCTTGGTGGTTTTTGGAATACAGGTACTAAAATTGTTCCTATATTATTTGTAGATGTTCCAATGGTGTGAGTGATAATTCGTCTTTTATTGGAACGCCTTAATTTAAGGGTTTATTTAATTTATAAATATATCTATTAAGGTAATATTTGATATTTAATATTTTGTTACATTTATATGGGATTTGGCACTTTTGCATTCCCATTCAAACACCATTATCCAGTGACAGAATTATTAGTCTCTCTCTACGGAGTTCATTTCGTTTGAGAGAGCGTATTCTTTGGTTTTCAGGTAATTATGAAACTATCTTTGTGCCAAAGAGTAAAGTGCATATTTTTTAGTTATAAATTGTGCAGTGAATTTTATTCAGTGAATTTTATTCAGTGGAGAATGCTTCTATTCGGACCTGTCGTTATCCTAGCCTTAGACCTCTATCGAGCTCCTGGACCCAGGGGAGAAGTTAAGTCGAACGGCGAAAGGAATCGAGAGGGTAACCAGGTGTTAAAGTCTTTTAAGACCCGAACTGAAGTCCTCTCGAGCGTTTTCTGTCGATCACCAGAACGCTCACCCTCGCTATAGATAAAGCGAGGTATTAGTGTTTTCAAAGGCGCTAAGCTGAAAAGAATATTAGGTTCTTTCTGCGTGTGTTACGTTTTAGGCGGCGCGGACGCAGTGCCGCCACCTCCACCTGATGGGTGTCGTCTCTCGACAATGACAAGCGCTTTGTATCGACGATGATAATGCTGAATACGTTTCGCCTAAGTTTGAACCTTGATCTTTGTAATTAGGCATGAAACCACTTCTACCTTCGTTTATGCAGTCTTTTCAGCCTGCCGTTAACAGCTCGATTGGGTGTCTCGATTCCGGTCTTTGACACGGTCGCACAGGCGTCGTGTCTTTAACGGTGAGGACTCGTTGTCGCATAAGCGGCCTACCAACCGCAATGTTCAATGGTGGGAGGAAGTGGATGCATTTCTTCGATTACCTGTTCAACGCAAACCGACTGCTTATAGCGCCTAGTATCAGTCTATCCAGACGCGCCGACGTTCGCCAGGCAGCAGAGCCGGCGAAGCGTCATCCGAACGGTGCGGTAACGGAAACGTAATGTCAACGGAACGGTGCAGCAACGGAAACGGAACGTCAATGGAATGAAGCGCCACGTCAGTGTGGACGCTTTAGCATCAGCGTGGACGCTTCAGTGTCAGTATAGACACTTTCAGTGTCAGTATGGACGCTTCAGCGCCAGTATGGACGCTTCAGCGCCAGTGTGGACGCTTCAGCGCCAGTGTGGACGCTTTAGCGTCAGGGTGGACGCTTCGCTACCTATGACAATAGGATTTAATGTCTACCTGATCATGACCGTCTAGTGTTGAGTTATTGTTGCTCCAGGCGCTATATTAAGAAATAAATCTTGACTAGAAAGCTATTATATTTTGAATATAAAACTTACCCACTGGTTAAATTTATATAACCAGCGGGTAAGTATATTAAAAAATAACTTTCAGAAACTCATGAGAATTTTCTAAAGAGTTTCTCTAATATTTTTTACTTGCTGCTCCTCGTTCCGACTTCTGAGTTTTCGCTAGTTGAGTTGATGTTATCGCTATTTATTTTATTTTATTTTTATTACTAGCCAGATACAACCCTAGTTGGGAAAGCAAGATGCTTTAACCCAAAGGGCTCCTTTAGGGAACGATAGCCCAGTAAACTAATGGTTAAGTAAATAAATAAATTAACATTAAATCATTCTCAAAAAAATAACGAACCTTACTGTAGAGATTGATGCAGCGTTTGCAGCTGCAAAAGCAGAAAGGGCATTAAGACCTTTATGAGAATAGAACGTAAAAGTATATCTCCCACCAAGGGTAGTTCTTTTATGATTTAATGTATTATGTTTTTAAACCTCTCTTGTTAGTGACTCTTAAACATAGCGAAGTGCTCTGGAGGAGGTGTTTGTTCATGTTCACCTTGCCCCTATTCCTTTACCTCTTCCTTACGTTCCAACCCTTGGGAAAAGGAAGGTTGGTAGGCTGAGGTGCTTCGCAGACCATGTGCATTAAACATTTGTTCCGCCGAGCGATACTGTTGATGCAGTCCAAGACGTTCCTTCTCCACTTTGGAATAATGAAGTAATGCTCTTTTCTTCGCCTACGATTGTCGAGCTATGACATCACAACCATGTGACATAGTATCTTGAAAATAGCGAGGTTGGAATGTCTTGAAGCAATCAGTTCGTCATCGCTATGGTATCATGGATCATGTAACTTTTCTGCATATTAGAATGCAGTTCCCTGACGAGAATGACGTTCTACGTTTTCCCTGTCTACCAGACTAGGAAGTTACTCGTCATGTATGCACTCGAACAGAACTTACCTTCGCAGCAGTCGTGTTTTGATGCTTAAACAGGAAGCAATCGAGTGTTTTTTCTTCCGCGAGAGAAACGGAAGTCAGACAAGTCACATACAATCCTAGCTCTTCCTCTGAAATCTGACGCACTTGCAGGCAGGAAAGACTTTGTTCTCATTGAAGGACGCAAAACCTAGACTTGGTAGTCACCAATCAATATGGCCAAGACCTTTCAGGAGTCGTATGTTTTCTGATAACTTATCCTGCAGTAACTAATGTTCGCCGGAAGTTTTTTCCTTTCGGAAGAAGGGGACGTGTCAGCACCAGAATCGTGTAAGACATATAATTCTTCGGGGAAAAGGTGCTCAGTTTGCTTCTGTTCACACTTCTTTTCCTCCCCCAGTTTGGGGAAATGTCTGTTACTTTCTTCTGAGGTCTAGCGACTACTGTTGATGGTATCTCACAGCATTGTATACTTTCATTTCGCGCACAAGGCGCGTTTGAAATGTCATAGGGACTCTCCCAGGTCGCTCACAGGACTGCAGTTGATGATCTCTCCCGGCCTTCGCCCGCGCTTGAGTGGGCGCACTCGCTACCCCGCGAGTGTAGATTTGGTCTGAGCTAAAAGAGGTCTATTTCATCTGTGTTTAGCGTTTACGATTCTCGGGGTGGAGAAAATTTTTCTCCTAAAAGAGTCTAAGGACTACCATAGATCGAAGAAATGGTTTTCCGATTAGTGTCAGAAGGCATAGTTCTCCTATGCTTAGTAACTCTTCCTCGCAGAGATATGCTCATGTTACGAGAAGCGTTAGAGTGGGTGCTTGTAGCAGTCTGGTCTCTCTCTTACGGCAGAGTTCACGCAGATGCAGACGCTAGCCTGGTCGTATGTTGAACGCTGACAGTCAAAGTTGATCCTTTCAACAAGTTGTCCCATTTACGCGGTCTGCGGGACGCGCGACTATCACTCTTGTGGACGCATGCTACACGCGGACAACTTTTAGCAAGCAGTTACGTCTTTCCGTCAATGACCGGACACTATGCTGTCACCTCCACGTAGCACGCTGTAGATTTACAACAAGCGAGAGACACGCACAGCGCTGTATCCACACGGCAAGGTGAACGCATACAGCACTCTGGCACCTTACGGCAATGGAAGCGCATGCGACATTATGGTTGCATGCTAGACGCATAGTCAAGTCTTTTTTCACACAGCAGTATAAACAGACTATTGTCTCTCCTTCGGGTCTCTCTGGCCTCGCAGCTAACGCTCCCTCGTCTCAAGCTTTGGCTTTAAGTTTGTTGTACACTCGCTGATTACACACGATCAGGTCTTAACCTCACAGCATGAGGTTCACGTTGTTGATGCCTTTTTTCAACAAGCCTAGCTTTAATATCGGTTTCTTGCGACCGATATGGACGCGTTTTGGGAGGCGGTTCTAGATCCTGATTCCTCTCACGACATGAGTGTAGGCAGCATGCTGGAACCATACTGGACTCATTCTGGGACCATGCGGGGTGCATGCTGAAAGCATGTCATAAGTCCTTTTCCCCGTATCAGGATCACGAACGCTTTATTTTAAACCATCAAGCTTCAGGTCTAGCTGCCTCCAGTATTTCGGAAAAGCTCTAAGATCTAGAGGGTTGTTCGAAGGAGACAGCTGAGGCTATCATTTGTACAAAGGACATTTGCCTAAGTTTTTCAACCCAATTAGGGTGTTTTATGGAGTGGTGTAGAGCTAAAGCCAGCTCTTCATTTGGTAACTCTAACACAAGTGGCCTATTTCTTCTTAGACCTTAAAAGAAAACACATTTTTTCCTCCTCAACCATCAAAGGGTACAGGAGTATGCGGGCAGCTGTCTTCAGACGCAGAAGATTGGATCTATCAAATAGAGACCTTATAGATCTTCTCGGATCATTTGAAATGACTTAGAGGCGTCAGCAAGATGCGCCAGTCTGAAATTTAGGGTTCGTTTCTGGAGTTTCGCGGTAGTGACAGATCCGAGCCTTTACACTTGTTTTCTTTTTAAGGCCTAATTTTGGAGACTTTCTAAGTAAGTCTACCATAGTTGAGAGTCAGTAAAGTTCACTCTTTCAGCAAGAACATGGATTTCACAATGGTCAAGCCATAGGCACCTTGCAACCTGGATTCTTGGTCATTAACAAACATCCTTCACATCCATAGCCTAAATCTTTCGGGATCACTATCCTCTCGAATTTGGTTTGTGATAGGCTGAGAAGAGTTTTTTTTGTCCGATTAAACCGATGAAGTTTTATCGGGACAGGAACAAAAAAGCTAAGAGTCTATTCATGACTCTTGGGTGCACGGTCAAGAAGCCTGCGCTGTCCATGTCTAAAAAACACTATCATCTCGTATAGATTTTAATTACAAAGGTTTTTTCACACAGTTGGGTGACAGATCATAAGATGCCGAAAGAGTAAAGACTCACGAAGTTAGAGCTGTAGAAACCTCTGTAACTTTTAAACTAAATTGTTCTCTGCAAAGCATCGCGTATACAGCCTTGTGAAGGGGTAATCCTGTATTCGCCTTGCATTACTTTTACCGTATCCAGTCTCTTTATGAAGACGTGTACATTTTGGGATCGCTCATTACGAGTGCAGTAGTAGGTGAAACATCCTCCACTACATTTCCCTAAATTCCTAGTACCCCTGTTCTTCTCTTGGAACTGTTATATATATTTTTATGATTGTACGTTAAGATTGGTCTGCAATCTTCCACAATCTTTGACCTAGTTAGGTGGTCATTTTGTTCCTAGAGAGCGCCCGGAACAAGGGTATTAGTTGAGGTACTGTCATGTTATAGGTGGTTGTACCGTTTGACAGCTCCTAGAGATCATCAACCCCGAGTGGATCACTGGATCTCCTAAGGATAGCAGACAAAATGGGGCAGAGCATTGTTGTCAGCTTCCTTATCAGGTGAGAACCTCTTAAGTTGTTTATATAACTCTTAAGTGAATTTCCAATAATGCAGCTGTCTCTGACCCGCCACCAATGGGTGTCAATCAGCCATTATATAACCAGCGGGTAAGTTTTATATTTAAAAATGATATTTTCATAATATGTAAAATAAATTTTTGAATATACTTACCAGCTGGTTATAAGTTTTAGACCCACCCTCCTCCCCTCTAGAGACCATGGGGCATGGAAAATCTGAATTGGTTGAGTATAGTTCTACCTGTAGTACCGCGAGGGCGCTGGGGTACACCTGGCGTATCTGCACTAAGCCGCATGTGAGATTTTGAATTTCCTGCCGAGGCGTCGAGGACTTTAGCCATTGTACTGTATAACCAGCGGGTAAGTATATTCAAAAATTTATTTTGTTATGAAAATATTATCAACCGAACAATTCTGTCTGACAGAATTTTGATTTTCCTTTCTGTTTTTTTTTTTTTTTTTAATGAATTTTTATTATTTTTTCTCGTCAGAATGTTGCCGAAGGAAAGAAGAAGAAGACGATGCTCTCGATGGAGACGAAACTCGAAATCGTGAAAAAGTACGAGGCTGGCATGCGTTTAAGTGCGATCGCCAAGGAGTATGGCCGGAATCCGTCTACGATAGGCACCATCCTGAAGCAGAAGGCGGCCATCAAAGCAGCGACACCTTCTAAGGGCGTCACTATTTTTTCCAACAAGAGAACCCACATGCATGACGAGATGGAGAGGCTGCTTCTTGTGTGGATCAAAGACAAAGAGATCTCCGGAAACACCATCACTGAGACTACAATTTGCCAGAAGGCCTCCGCCATTTTCGGTGATCTCGTGTGTTCTCAGGCCGAAGAAGGGGCAGTAGAAGGAACATCCCAGCAGGAACCCCCAGAGTTCAAGGCTTCTCGGGGGTGGTTCGAGAAATTCAAGAAAAGGACTGGTATTCATTCAGTGGTACGGCATGGGGAGCAAGCCAGCTCGGACACGAAGGCCGCCGAAGCCTTTGTTAAAACGTTTGAAGAGTTGACTCTGCAGGAAGGCTACAGTTCGCAGCAAGTTTTCAATTGCGACGAAACTGGGCTTTTCTGGAAGAAAATGCCTCGTCGGACGTTCATCACGGCGGAGGAGAAGAGGCTACCCGGACATAAGCCTATGAAGGACAGGCTTACCCTTGCTTTTTGCGCAAACGCCAGTGGGGACTGCAAGATAAAGCCCCTGCTGGTGTACCATTCTGAAAATCCCCGAGCCTTCAAAGCCCACAAAGTCATCAAGGAGAACCTTCCTGTGATGTGGAGGGCGAATGCTAAAGCCTGGGTAACGAGGCAACTTTTCATTGATTGGGTGAATGTCTGCTTCGGTCCGACTGTCCGAAAATATTTGGAAGAAAATCGTCTCACTATGAAATGTCTGCTGGTGTTGGACACTGCTCTAGCTCACCCTCCTGGCCTCGAGGAATATCTTCTGGCCGAGTATTCCTTCATAAAGGTCCTGTATCTACCGCCTAACACCACCCCTCTCCTACAGCCCATGGACCAGCAAGTTATTTCTAATATCAAAAAATTGTACACGAAGCATCTCTTCCAGAGATGTTTCCAAGTCACAAAAAGTACAAACCTCACTCTACGTGAATTCTGGAAAGATCACTTTAATATCGTGATATGCCTCGAACTCATCGATCTCGCTTGGCAGGAAGTTTCGAGGCGTACCCTGAACTCATCTTGGAGGAAGCTGTGGCCTGATGTTGTCTCTGCACGAGACTTCGAGGGGTTCGGGAAGCCTGGAGGCGAAGCCGAGATCGTTGACGATCCTGAACCCATTCAGCAGTCTGAGGTGGCTGACATCGTACATCTTGGTACGTCCATGGGGCTGGAAGTTAGCGCCGAGGATATAGATGAACTTATCGAGGAGCACCACGAGGAGTTGACGACGAACGACCTGAAGGAGTTGGAGACGATGCAAATGAGTGTTGTTCAAGAGCAGTTCTCTAGCCGTGATGAGGAGGATGTTACACCTTTGAAAACGTCAGACATTAAGGAAATTCTCGCATGTTTCCATAAAATGGCAGACTACGTCGAAAAGGAACATCCAGAAAAAGTTTATACCAACCGTTCGCTTCAACACTGCAATGACGTTTGCCTAACGCATTTTAGAAATGTGTTGAAAAGTAGGCAGAAACAAGCTTCAATGGATAGTTTCTTATTAAAGAGGCCAGCAGTATTAGTAGGCCAAGACGAAGGTGAAAGTGAAGAAAAGAAACAAAAGAGGAAGTGGTGAAGAATTAGAAGGTGAAAGTAAAGAAAAGAAACAGAAAAAAGAAAGTGATGTAGAAGTAGAAGAAATTTAGAAAATGTGAAAAATGTAAAGTTATAAAAAAGCAAAAAAAAAATATTCAATTTTAAGTTTTATGTTACCGTAGTGTTAAAGTAATTTTTTCTTTCATTTTATAGTTTTCCATACGTAATGTTAAGTGTTAATTATTTCTGCCATTTTTTTATTTCGTAAAGTTTAAGTGTTTGTGTTAAGTGTGTAAATTACTGTACATAGTCTGTCACTTGTTATGTTTTCTGCCTTATGATAGCCATCCTCCTCTGCCGCGACTTCGCTATCGGACATCGTCTCAATCAAAAGGTAATTGTTCCGTAACTGAAATACAAACCACGCTATTTACATTGGGTTTACCTTTCGGCGAAGCTGAAATGGCGAGCCATTAGAATTTAACGAGGGTGTATTACCCCTGCGCTAGTTAGCAGGGGGTTAGGGGAGTGGTAGCTAGCTACCCCTCCCCCCCTCACACACCGGTGAACTGCTTCACTTAACTTTTGGCTCGGACAATGGACAGACGTCTGTCTTTGTCCTCGCTTGGCAGTCATTGCTTGTCTTGTCTTAACTTTTCTTTTACTCAATATACATTATATGTAAACATTTTTTCGTGTTTATGTATATATTTGAGTATAGAAATCAGTAAGTTTCCTTTTCAGAGTGTGTGTGTAGTGTACGATATCTCCGTGGAGCCCTCGGTAGTTTAGGCCACCATGGTGTAATTTCATGGGTCGCAATCGAGTTTGCCTACGGTCTTTCTCTCTCTTTGAGGTCGTTCACCCTTTTACTACGTTACTTTTACTACTTCTGAGTAGCTTCCTTCCCGTGTGGGTGGGGTTGCTACGCCATACGTTTTGTCTCAATTAGTTTATGAATCTAATTGTATTTGTTGAATTTTCAGCTTTTGTAGAACGATTCCTTTCGGGGTTTTCGTTCTTTCTTGAGTGTTCATTCTTTTTTAAATTACATAATTACATAGTTACATAATTATAATTATTATAATTCTGTGTTGGTTACAGCTCTCCTTCCGTGAGTGTAAGTGGTTGTGAGGGCACGTGCCTGTTGTGTAATTCTTGTTTTCCTTTAGCCTCGGGATTCCTCTAATGATTTTTGTTTTTATTTTTCACAGTTACCGATCTAGTTCGTTTCTGTAATGTGACAACGGAGTGAGCTGTCTTGTTGAGGCCTGGGGATTTGGCTGTTGCTGCCTCCCCTATAGACCAGTTCATTTTAGAACACTCAGGAGGCTCGCCTCCTTGGGTGGGTAACTTTCCTTCCGAGGGAAGTTTTCCTGTCCATGCTTGAGTTTTTCCCCTTTGGGGGGTTCTTCTCTTGCCTTTTTTTCGTGCGACTATGCTCTTGGTGCTGAGCGGTCGCACCTGCAGTTATGCTCAAGGGGCTGGGCAACTGCAGGAGCCCCTCTTCGGAGGATTGCTCTTTTTAGGTCACTGGCTGACTCGTCTCTTCTACGAAGTGTTTTTCTCTTTCGTTCGCGAGAGAGTACACTCATAGAGACTCCTCTTCGGAGGACTTCTGCTGTTGGCCGCCTTCGCAGTAAGGCTCACCGTCCGCTACGTCGTAAGGGCCTCCCATGTCCCTATAAGGGTGCTAAGAGGCGCCTTTTTTAATCTCCGTATGCAGCCTGCAGCTCCTACCTTCTTAGATCTTTCCGGGGATCGATCTCCAACGCCTTCTTGACCTTCCGCCCCTGGTGCAGATGGACAGCAGTCTGACCTTGTCTTCCGACGGACAAGGGTCCCTTCTGGGCAAAGGATTGCCTCCCACGGGGGTGCTTCCCTTGCGTGTCATGGTTCCCCTGCGCGCCCTTCTGCAGTGTTAGCGCACAGGCGCTCTCCTCAGTGTTAGCGCACAGGTGCTCTCCTGCTCGTCAGCGTTCTCCTGTTCGCCAGCGCTCTCCTGTTCGCCAGCGCTCTCCTGTTCGTCAGCGCTCTCCTGATGATCATCGCCCACTGCTGTTGTTTCTGTTGTGCGCCCTGCGCGCCATCGGTCTCCTGAGCGCTCTAGATCTCCTGCCCGTCAGAGCGCACCTGCGCTTCCAGTTCTGATTTGCGCTCAGGATTCCACGCGTCACCCTTCTGCTCGCCAGCGATTTCCAGCTCGCCAGTGACCACTGACGCGTCAACGTTCGCCTGCTCGTCAGCGATCTCCTGCGCGGTAACGATCGCCATCGATCTTCCACGTGTTTCAGGTCCCCTGGACACCATCAGTAGCGATCTAGCGCTCGCCTGCTGTGGACGTAGATCTTCCTTCTGCTCGCCAGCGCTCACCTTTACTTCTGTCCTTCTGTGCGCCAGCTTTCTTCAATCGCCAGCGCACATCTGCGCGCCCTTTCCTGCCACGCACCTATGGGTGCCAACGGTTTTTCCTGACCGTCCAGGATCGCCTGATTGACAGCTCGCTTCAGCGCTCACCTTCCTGATGCACCTGCGCGCCTTCTGTTTAGCGCGGTGCGCGCTAACCGTCCCTAGTCTCTTACGCGTCAGCGATCGCCTACGCGCCCGCGCCATTCTTTGCCTGCGCGCTAGCGTTTTGTTAACGCACCATAGCTTGCCAACGCACCTTCACTCGCCTACGGGCTATCGCTCGCCAAGACGCGCCATCGCTCGCCAAGACGCGCCATCGCTCGTCAACGCGCCATCGCCTGCCTACGCGCCATCGGTCTCCCGACGCCTGCGCTCACCCGCACGCCCACGTGGCCACGAGCGTGCGCACCCGCGCACATGCGCTTCAATGTTCGCCCGCGCGCGAACCAACGGTATTCCATCGCGCGGACCAACGGTGTTCCGTCGCGCGAACGAACGGAGTTCCGTCGCGCGAACCGACGGAGTTCCATCGCGCGAACCGACGGTATTCCGTCTTGCGAACGCCGGCTCGATTCCTGCAGTATCCATTGCTCGCCTACGGGTCATCGCTCGCCTGTGAACTTTCGGATTCAGACCACCAGCTCTCGCTCTCCTTTTGCGCTTCCTCGCGCACTTTCGTCTGCGTGCCCGCGCATGGGCGCTTCCACTTTCGGCCACGCGCAAACCATTGATTTACCATCGCGCGAGCGCCAGGGCGATTGCGACCTCGATTCCCGTCAGGGTTTCGCAACATGGCCAGCTTGGCGAGTCTTCTGGAGCGTATTTCCAGAACACGGTCTTCACCCCGTAAACGCAGAGCATGGCACATGCAAGAGCAGGAAGAAACTTCAGGGAGGTCTGAGCACCATTCTTCTTTCCAGAACCTGGGTTAGCCCTTCCTCCTCATTCCCTGGAAGGGCCATGCCAGGGAGCTTTCCGTTCGAGATTTCTCCGTCGGGCAAGGGGTGACTTGTTTAGCCCTTCCTCTTTTCCATCTTGTGGAAGGGGCTTACCAGGTCCTTTCCCTCCTCGGTTGCGACCCAAAGTTTTGTACAAAGAAGCTCCAGGAAGATTATGGGTACTTTCCTCCTCTCGGGCTCAAGCACCTTGGCGTTTCGTCGCCAAGTTTCAAACTTGCGGGCAAACTCGATGTGGACCATCTAGACGCAGTGACCGACTGCTTCCTCTCGGTTGTCTCATCCGTGGATGTCGACAAGCTCAGACACTCTTCCATCCTTGGGAAGAGCTTGTTTGTGCCCAAGGACGGAGACATGGACAGCAGTTGTGCGGAGGAAGTCGACTTCCATTTTCACTCCTCAAAGGCGCTTTCTCCAGACCCTGCAGGGCTCCAGCGCCTCTTCTTTCAGCCTCGTCGGCCTAAGTTATCCGACCGGCTACGGCAGCTAAGACAGGGTGTCCAATAGCAGTCCCCTCCTGTCAGGGACAGGTAGCACGGGAGGCTCTCCCGGGGGGGCATGATCCTAGAGGGAGCGGCAGAGTTCACAAACTAGGATTGGCAACCCCCCCTTGTAGGTCCCACGCTGGGAGGATGCCTAAGGTTACTCATCCGGATAACAGCTTCCCGATGCCGATTCCTGCACGATCTCCCTGATCAGCCAAGGATATCGCGCCTCGCTCTTACCATCTCTCCGTCTCTGTCAGCGAATTCAGTGTCACTGATCCTCTTTGCCATGGGGTCGGCAAGAGTTTTGCCCGTTTGGGCAGAATGATCCATGCCTTAGGAGAAGGTCCTCCATAGGGTCGTCGACGGCTTCACCCCCCGGCTTCTTCAGTCGATCCTTTCTCGTAGAAAGCATCGGAGACGGGATTTCCGTCGTCAACCTCTCAGCTCTGATCAAGTTTGTCGAACAAACTTCGTCCAGCGTGGAACAGCAGAATCGATCAAACTGGTAACGAGGCAGCAGGACTCCTTAGGCCCTGGATCGGAAGGACGGGTACTTCAGTTTCCATTCCATCCATCTTCCAGGAAGCTCTTGGAATTCAGCCTAGACTACAGGTGTTCCTGCTTAAGATGCGGTGTGGCGATCCCGCCGCGGCATCGCAGGTTTTCCCCAAAGAACTCTCCCTGCTTTTCTCATGGCCGCTCAGGAGCAGGCTTCCGCCTCCTTCGCCTTTTGGAGGTCTGGTCAACTCCGGTAGGCTCGGGTTCGACCTTCTTCAACGCCGGGACAAGCTTCCGGGTCCTTACCATGAGTGAGGGATCATGGTAATTTGCTAGGAGCCTTGTCTACTTCTGCCTCAACATCTGGAGTATCTAGTCATGATATTGAGTCTACGGCCTTACCACGTTGAAAAAACCTTCTTCTCGTCCGATCAGCGAAGTTAAGCAACGTTGGGTCTGGTCAGTACTTGGATGGGTGACCGCCTGGGGAAGCCAGATGCTGTTGCCTCCTACTCCGAGCCTTCCCTTCAGTTGACTGTGGCAAAGCTGAGGAGAGTCGCAGTACCTGTTCTCAGTCAAGCAGAGCTTTCAGCCCTACCTTGGAACGTTTCCTGGGTCTCTTTTCCTCATTGACCCGTCCAAAGTCCCGAACGGTCGCCTCAGGATAAGTTCCCTGTGAGGCGGCCCAAATTCCGGTGGTATCAAAGCAACGATTAACCGGACTTTCTAGCCCCTATGGGATCAGCGGAACGTTTAGACCTGCAATGGGTGTTGACCTATGGAACCTCTTGATGGGAGTGGATATTCTCGTCCTTTCCCCACATTTTGATGCTGTTCTCGTACTCGTCAAAGAAAGGGGGGGGGGCATGTTCCGGTTCAGGCCTATGGTCAGGACCTGAAGGATACCTCTCCATCTTTCAGGCAGGCTTAGGGGCCGTAGTCTGGCCCCTCTACAGATCCTACAGTTCCTGCCGAATCGCTCCGTGCGCGACGACTTCATGGTACTGGCGTATTCCAACCAGCAAGGGACGCATTTTCATACCTTCCCATCTTGCAGTAGAGATACTGGGATGATCCGAGGTCCTCTCAATACCACTATCGGCTCGCACATTCCAGGCAGAGGAATGTTCTCTCCGACTATCTGAGCAGAGCCTCGCAGATAGAGAGTACCTGGGGCCTTTAGTAACCAACAAGTCCTGGCCTGGGGGACCTGATGGCGACAGCCTGGAACTTTAAGCTTCCGCTGTTCTTCCCCCCAGTCTCAGACCCCAAGACTCTTTGGCAAGATGCTTTCCGGTGATGGTGGGACAACATCGACGCCTGCGTCTTCCCACCATTGTTGTCTGTTGAGAATGGGTCTCAACAAGACCAGGTTGTCTGTCAACCTTTCGATGGCCCTGAGAGCTCCACTGGGGCTATACGCGGAACGGTTTCCGGACCCTCTGCTTCCCCTGACGGAACTCCCGGGAGAGCTTCTCCCACGGCACAGGCTACTCAAACAACCACACAACAACATCTTTCACGAGCCGTTGCCTCGCTTCGGCTTCACGCCTGGAGACACTACGCCGCCTCCTCAAGAAGAGACAACCCGCTACAGTCGCGGATCGGAGGTCGCGTCACCTGCGATAGTCATCCGCAGGGGTCTACCAGGCGAAGTGGAGAGTCTTCGGTGGTTGGTGTCGTGGGAGATATACCTCTTCCCTTGAGGCCTCTTCTCCAGCATTAATGGAGTTATTGCTTTTCGGCGGGAGGAAACTCCTTTCCGCTCTCGGCGGTGAAGCCTGTCGCTCAGCCTTTCCCTGGCTTTCAGGCTGAAAGGAATAGACTTTTTCCTTCCCGCTGGACCTTTCTTCGCTGATGCGAAGCTGCAAACGTCCCTGCCCCCAGTCGGAGTGAGACCTCCTCCATGGAGCATGGTTCGGACTCTTTAGTCCCTTAAGAGGTCTTCTCAAGTACCATTACGTCAGGCCTCTGATCGTATTCCGTCTTGAGGGACGGTGCTCCTGCTCACTCTGGCCTCGGCCAGTGTGTAAGCAATCTTCTTGGTCTCGTACGACTCCGCCCTTTCTAGAGAATAGGGGAAGGCAACATTCAGGTTTGCTCCTGAGTTGTTGGCTAGACTCAGAATTTTGGGGTCCCGTCCCTTCGGTCCAACTCCTTCAAGATTTCGAGTCACCATTCTGTATCAGATGACCCAAACCTTCTCCTTCTTGCCAGTAAAGGAATCGAGGGGTTATCTTTGAGAACAGCTGCAGTTTGTCCTCACGTGCAGCCGGGTTGGGAGCACAGGAAGGACACGGGATAGTCACCAGTATACCTCTTCAGGTTGGACTCGAGGACATTCATCTCGACCTGAATCCAGACCCTTCCCCCGTCATGTCGCCCTACAGCACGATGTCGGATACATCGCAACGTCCCTCGCCTTCGAGTAGAACTACTCTGTGACGCAGGTGCTACAAGTTGGAGTCTGGAAGCGTCTAATGACCTTCGTAGCCCGCTTCCTGCAGGACGTGACCCACAGGAGTATCGATACGTTTCTATCGCTCTGTGGTGGCTACACAACAGCTGGTCTAACCTCAAGCTCCTTTTGAACAGGTAGCAGAAGGTTGAGGGCATTTTTATCAGGTTTTAGTCTGCATGGACGAAAGAAGTATGTCTGGCCCTTACTTCTTTCTTCATCGTCCCGTCTACTGGGGAAGCAGCATCCTGGTCTCTGCATAGCTGACCTCAAACCTCTGCAGGTAAACCATGCTTCCTTGTGTTCCGAGTATTGAGTCAATACTGTCGCGTCCCCCATACCCTGACGAGGTGCTATTGGGAACGTCCTAACCCAGAGTTCCTTCTAGAACTCCAGGTCAACTGCCTAGGACGGGTCACACTTCTTCCTTCACACACAAGCTTATGTAGGCCACACGTTTCCTTGCGGAGCAAGGAACTTGTGAGGTGCAGGGACTCGGATTCTGAGTCCGTGGGTAAAGCCAAAGCCAGTATGGCTGGGGACTTCCACCCTTCCTAAGGGGTTAGTCACCCAATGTAAATAGCATGGTTTGTATTTCGGTTACGGAACAAATGACAAATTCGGAGATAATTTGTATTTTTCCTAACCATACAAACCTTAGCTATTTACACATATTTGCCCGCCAGCCCTGTCCCCCAAGGCAAGTCCTACCTCTAAGTGAAGTGAAGCTGTTCACCGGTGTGTGGGGGGGGGTAGCTAGCTACCACTCCCCTACCCCCCTGCTAACTAGCGCGGGGGTAATACACCCTAGTTAAATTCTAATGGCTCGCCATTTCAGCTACGCCGAAAGGTAAACCCAATGTAAATAGCTAAGGTTTATATGGTTAGGAAAAATACAAATTATCTCCGAATTTGTCATGTTTCAACTTTTTTTGTTAATTAACTGTACACTGTACCTTTTTTTTCAGGGTATCAATCCTTAATTTAGGTGTACGTACAGATAACAATACACCTTCACTGATCCAAATGCTTTACATACAGCACCGTAACTTTTATACAGTAGTAAAGAAAACGGACCGTTTTCTTAGGGCTTGGAGGGGATAACTAGGCTATAACTACATTATTGAATAATCTGGACTACATCCTTCTGTTGGACTTCGTAAGCGCCGTTTTGTTTTTTGTGCCGCTTGGTTTTTTAGCTTTTTTCGTGTAATTTCATCATGATTTTCGTATCCTGAGGTATCACTGTAATCGTGAAAAAAAATATAAAAATAAAATAAAAACTTTGACAGAATTGTGGGATTTTTATTCTTCTTTTCAATGATATCTTTCTCTCTAATATCAAACAACAAATAATTGAGAAAAATGTACGTAAGTGTGAATAAGTATGTTTTTGAGTTATGAGCTCCCAAAGATTTGCAACAAATTTTTGCTTCTTTTAAAGAAATTAAGATAATATTATGATAACTTTTATTGTTTATTCTTACATAAATGCACCCTAAACGAGGTATTTGAACCCTCAGTTTACTATTTCTATGTTACGAGTTGCCAGCGATCTCTCATTGTTGCCAGTGTTTTAGTTAGCAGGTTTTAGCTTTGTACTCTTATTCATGTTCCCCTCTTTCTTGGTTCTTTTTTCTTGTTCTCCACTTACTTTTTATTCTTTCTATCACCTTATGTAACAATGGCATTGCTGTAAAGTTCCAGAGGACGTTGTGAAAGCACAATCGACATACGAACTTCAAGTAAATAAACACATGCATTATAATTTCTATATGGGTTTGGAAACTTTGCTGATGTTCTCGTAGCTGGTAGTTTTCATTTAGCTACCCTCTACCAATGCCTTTCATTTCTGCCAGAAGTAAGATATATCAAATCATAAGAGAGAGAGAGAGTGTGTGTGTTTGTGGGCAAGAGAGAGGAACGTTATACTTCTGACAAGATTCATTCAAGGGGAGAGAAACGTAATGGCAGACAGCTTCAGCAGACGAGGTCAGATCCTTCCAATAGAGTGGACTCTCAACTTTCATGTGTGCAAGAGCCTGTGGCGTCTTTGGGGTCGCCCATGCATAGATCTCTTCGCAACCTCGAAGACAAAGAGGTTAGAGGCGTATTGCTCTGTTCTGGATCCAGAAGCAGTCCACGTAGACACGTTTCTTTTGGATTGGTCCAATCTAGATCTGTATGCCTTCCCACCATACAAGATCCTGTACAAAGTAGTACAGAAATTTGTAACATCCAAAGGAACCAGGATGATCCTATTGGCTCCCTATTGGCCGTCAAGAGAATGGTTCACAGAGGTACTGGAATGGGTGATAGACACTCCAAGAATACTTCCATTAAGACAACCCACTTGGAAAGATTCCATCAAAATCTCCACGCTCTTCAGCTGACTGCCTTCAGACTATCGAAAGACTCACTAGATCTAGAGGCTTTTCGAAGGAGGCAGCTCAAGCCATTGCAAGAGCAAGAAGAACTTCGACTATCAAAGTCTATCAATCTAAGTGGCAGGTTTTTAGAGAGTGATGTAGAATCGACTCTTTCCTCATCCAGTACCTCTGTAGCTCAAATTGCGGATTTCCTGTTATATCTTCGAAGGAAGTGTAATTTCTCCTCCTCTACTATTAAAGGCTATAGGAGTATGTTAGCTACTGTGTTTAGGCATAGAAACCTTGACCTTTCTAACAATAAGGATCTGCAAGAACTTCTTAAGTCTTTCGAGACTACAAAACAACGAAACCAAGATTCTCCAGCCTGGAATTTGGATACTGTTTTGAAGTATCTTATGAGCGACAGGTTTAAGCCACTGGGTTCAACTTCTATGAAAGACCTTACTATGAAGACTTTATTTTTGGTCAGTCTTGCTACAGCCAAAAGAGTGAGTGAAATACATGCGTTTAGCAAAAACGTTGGATTTCGTAATGGTAAAGCTGTCTGTGCCTTACAATTAGGCTTTCTTGCCAAAAATGAACGCCCTTCTCAACCTTGGCCCAAAGCATTCGAGATTCCAAATCTTACGGATCTGGTTGGAGAAGAGGTAGAAAGAGTCTTATGCCCAGTAAGAGCTCTGAGATGCTACTTGGATAGAACAAAAGATTCAAGAGGCAAGTCTGAATCATTGTGGTGTTCAGTCAAAAAGCCCTCTTTACAGATGTCTAAAAATGCCTTGTCATATTTTGTCAGGCTTTTGGTTAAGGAAGCACATATTCATTGTAATGAATCAGACCTTGGACTTTTAAAGGTCAAGACTCATGAAGTCAGAGCAGTAGCAACGTCAGCAGCATTCAGGCAGAACAGATCACTACAAAGCATAATGGACACAACTTTCTGGAGGAGCAAATCTGTGTTCGCATCATATTATTTGAAAGGTGTTCAGACTTGTTACGAGGACTGTTACACTCTGGGTCCATTCGTAGCAGCGAGTGCAATAATGGGTGAAGGATCCACCACTATGTTCCCCTAATCCCAATAACCTTTTCTTCGCTTGGTACTTTTAATTGTTTTTTGTTCCAACACGGAGTACTTACCTAGAACTACTTTCTTAGGAGTTACTGGTAACTCTTCCCAACCGACCAGAATTTTGTGTAGTTTACCCTATTCCCGTTTTCTATGGGGTAACGTTAGGTGGAGTGATACGTGACCTGAGGCGACCCGGGGTCGGAAAGCGTGCTAGCTCAGGTCGTCTTCCTCAGTAAGTTTCTGGTCGCGACATGATTACCATCTCGCCGCGCTCTCTCTTACCCTGTGCAACCCTTTGTGTCTACCACGCGTTACCCACGTGTCTGTATCTTTATCCTTTCCTCTGTGTCCCTGTGTCTCTTGGTGTCTTAGTGTTGCGTTATGGAGCATCCCCGCCGTTGCCCTGGGCCTGTGGCCAGGAAATCTTGTGGGGCTTTCCTTTCCAGGCCCGAGGTTGATCCCCACTCGTTGTGTTCGTCGTGTAGGGGCAAAGTGCGAGTCCTGGAACGAGATCCAGTGGGTCCGCTACAGCACGAAGAAGAAGAAAGCAGCCAAGAAGTCGCCCAAGAAAGCCAACGTGTCTTCTTCGTTGGTGCTGCCAGATGTCTCGTCGGAACGGGGCTCCCTTCCATCTTCCCCAACCCAGAGTAAGGGACGAGGTAAGTCCGTTGCGGGGAAGCGGCCCATTGCCCTTCCCCAGGAGTCTGAATTACCTGTGGGGGAGGTTTCTGGTGTTATTCAGGCATGTGAGGGGCCTGAGGGAGGGGCAGGAGTGTGTTCGGAAGACGAGGTCCTGGTGCCTACAGGGCCCGTCTACGGAAGATTCTATGGGGGGGAAGGCGGGTGCTACCTCTTCCCCAGCGTCATGGGTTTACGTTTCAGGTGCTTCAGCTGCCAGGGGAGACGCAGAGAAAGAAGGCTCTTCAAATTCGGACCCCGCCGCTTGGGATCCCCCTAGGACGCCCTTCAGGTCACCCTTAAGACTGGAGGAGGAGTTTGATCAATGGTTCGCCCGTAAGAAGGTTCCGCTGTCTCCCCCAGCACCCTCGTCAACGCGCCCGCCTGTCTTTCTTCAGCCCTCGACACCAGAGAATCGACGTGGAGCCCTCCCTGCTGAGTTGGACGTCTCGGGCGTTTCGGCGGATTCTCTCTCCTCGTCCTCGGACTCATCGTCATCGGAGGACGAAGCCCACGAAAAGGAAGCGGGAGAGGTCCCGAAGGAAGAAGTCCCGCTCCCGTTCCAGACAAAGAAAGGAGTCCAAGCTCTCCAAGAAGAAGGCTAAACGGAGTAGATTGAAGGAGTGGGTGAACATCACGGTACCCCGGAGCGAGCTGTTTAAGGTTACCACAGCCGCGGCCGCTTCCGGTTGGCTCCCTAGGGCCTCATCTCAACCGTCTCGCCCCTCCTCCTCCTCCTACAGATCAGAGTTCCGTCAGGGGAGGTCGAACCAATCCCACCGTGACGTACCTAAGTCCACGAAGGCCTCCGCTACACCAACCCAACGGAGGGAGGCGCTTCACCAGATGGAAGGCGTGGCATCAGCCGCGGGCACCTTGGGGGACTTCAATAAGCACCAAGGGGCGCCCGGCGGTCCGAAGTAATCCCACTGACACGAGAAACCCCGCAGAACAGGGTAATCCCATGACGGATACCTTCGCCTCTGCGGGTCCGCCCGTGCCACGGGCAGGCCCGTCTAACGTTACCCCACCCACCGTCACGAAAGATACTCCTACGGAGGAACTGGTGACGGAGGCCCTGGTAGAAGGAGGAGAGTGCTCCTCGGGTGACATCTCCTATCGGTAGGTATTGGCCCTCATAAGGCGGCACCATCGGCTAGATGAGCCCAAGCCCTCGGCGGAACAGACCTAGCTCTCCGGACTCAGTAGGCTTGTGGAGAATCCTGTACAGCAGAAGCCCTCCTTAGGTCTCCCTCTAGCTCCTGACGTCAAGCTTGGGATGGAGCACATCGACAAGTACTCAGCCGGCCTGGCAGACGCCCCTAGGAGCCAGAGTTCCTCGAAACTGCTCCCCGGTCTTAGGACGCAGAAGAGGTTCTACGTACCAGAAGATCGTCGTGGAGGGCCCCGCACGGTTGAGTCAGCAATAACCACGCTGAACCAGGGTGCCGCAGAAGATAAGGCGTCCACGGCCCCAGTGTGCTTTTCCCCTACGGAGACTTCCATGATGGAGGACGTGGCTCAAGATTTGGTATACGTGTCCTCCTGGCTGGACTGGTGGGCATGCACTTTAGTGGGTTTTCAGTCTTCACATGATCTCTCCCTCCCTGAGAATCAGTCTTTGTTGAAGGAGTTGATCAGCTCAGGGGGCAAAGCCTTAAAATTTTTGTCATATCAATCTCTCTCCCAGGCCACCAATTGGGTTCTGCGGAAGAGGGATACAATCCTCATCAAGCTAGTGAGGAAACTGCCCGACCGAGAAGCGAGGAAGTTGAGGAATACTGTACCTCGGTGTGGGACGAGTCGATCTTCCCCCTCAAGTTAGTGGAAGAGACAATGGAGAGGGTGAGGAAAATGAAGGACGTGGGAGAGCCTAGGCCTCCCCCCATGAGACGGCCGGTGCACAGGAGACCCTCGGTGGATGTCCCTCATTCTTCCCATGCATCTCCCACCCAGCCTAGAAGAGAGGCTCCTTCGGCCCCTTGGCTCCAAGCAACGCAGCCTTAGTCGGCCTATAGACCGTCCTTCGGCAACTCAAGGAGAGGCCGCTCCGGCCGCTCCTCCAGTAGGAGGTAGGAAGAGAGGCCCCCTACTCCTACAGGAGCCTCAGACACTCTTAGCGAGCATGGCGGTATTACGGTGCGGATCCCTGGACAGTGACAGTCCTGAGGGAGGGTTACAGGCTGCCCTTCCTAGCAGAACCTCCTCCACTCATTCCGGCCCTACAGGCTGAGTGGTTGATACCCAAGGACCCCTTGAAACGGGCGTCGTTGCAAGAACAGGTGTCAGCCATGATCACCAAGGGAGCGTTGGAACCAGTCGAAGACCCCGGCTCGGGGTTCTACAGCTGGCTCTTCCTGGTGGAGAAGGCAACAGGGGGGTGTCGGCCCTCAACAAGTTTGTGGCAAAAACCGACTTCAAGATGGACACTGCGAGGACAGTGTTGGCCGCCTTGAGAGAAGGGGACTTCATGATGTCCCTGGATCTCAAGGACACTTACTTTCAAATCCCCGTTCACCCCTCCAGCAGGAAGTTCCTCAGGATAAAGTGGAAGACCCAAGTCTTACAATTCAAGACCCTTTGCTTCGGCCTGTCAACAGCCCGTCAGGTGTTCACGAGAGTTCTCACGATGGTCTCGGTGTGGGCACACGAGCAGGGCATTCGCCTGATCAGATACCTAGACGATAGGTTGCTTCTTGCAGCCTCAAGGGAAGAACTGAGAGAGCAAGGCGTGAAGTTGCTCCGTCTCTGCAAAGAATTTGGTATCACAGTCAACTTAGAAAAGTCCCAGTTGAATCCCGTCACCAGGATGACCTACTTGGGGATGGTCCTGGACACCCGGTTGGTGAGAGCCTTCCCCTCATTGGAGAGGTTGGAAAATCTGGAGCAGGTTCTGCAACCCTTCCTGTCAGACCAACCCAGGAGAGCCAAGGATTGGCAGAAGTTGCTAGGCCACCTAGTGTCGTTGGAGAAGTTAGTGCCGCAGGGGAGACTCAACTCCGGGCGGTTCAATGGAACCTGAAGGAACTCTGGACCCAAGGAAGAAATCCCCACAAAGTAGTTCTGGTATTCCCAGAAGCGAAGGAAGTTCTACAGTGGTGGAACGACAGAACGAACACCGAGAAGGGGATGCCCTTCGCACCCGACTCCCCAGAGATGCTGTTGTTCACGGACGCATCGAAGGAAGGTTGGGGGGGCTCACCTACACGACAAGTCGACAAAAGCAAAATGGTCCCGCGAGGAAGCAGCGCGACACATAAACATTCTGGAGATGATGGCCGTGCTAAGGGCGTGTCAGGAATTCGTTCACCTCCTCCGGGGGAACACCGTGGGGTTGATGTGCGACAACGCCATGGTAGTAGCCTACGTAAAGAAGCAAGGAGGTCTAAAGTCAAAGGAGCTATGCGCTCTGTCGACGGAGCTGCTGGAATGGGCTGCAAAGGAAGGGATCAAGATCACAGCAAGGTTCATCCCAGGAAAGAAGAACGTGTTGGCAGACGGCTTAGCAGAGTAGGCCAGGTAATAGGGTCAGAATGGACTCTACACCCGGGAATAGCTCGGGCAGTCATCCTGAAGTGGGGCTCTCCGGTAGTAGACCTTTTCGTCACACGTCTGAACGCCCAGCTCCCCGTATTCTGTTCTCCAGTCTCAGATCCGTCAGCGGCGTTCGAGGACGCCTTCCAACATCCTTGGGACAACCTCGATGTGTACGCCTTCCCTCCCTTCGGGATGATCAGACAGGTGATAAACATAGTGAGAACAACAGCCAACCTACTGATGACTTTGGTAGTGCCTTGGTGGCCGGAGAGAGAGTGGTTCGCAGACCTAAAAGAACTAGCTCTTCTTCCTCCTTGGCCGCTCCCAGACAGGCCAGATCTCCTCCGTCAGCCTCATTTCCAGAAGTTTCACGAAAACCCTCGATCCCTCCGCCTACACGCGTGGAGGTTATCGAGCGGCTCCTGAAGAAGGATGGATACTCATCGAGGACCGCGACGAGGATGTCAGGTTACCTAAGGCGTTCCTCAATCGCAGTTTACCAGGCAAAATGGGCAGTCTTCTCGAAATGGTGCACTTCCCGGGATATCAAACCCTTAAGGGCTTCGATTCATGACATAGCGGACATCCTGGTCTACCTCAGAGACGATGTGGGCACTTCCATTCCAGCTATAAAAGGGGTACGTGCAGCATTAGGTCAGGTCTTCCTCCTAAAAGGCATTGACTAAGGGGCCTCCCGACACATCTCAATGCTCATCAGGAGCTTTGAGCAGTCATGTCCCCCCCAGGAGGTAAAGGTACCGCAGTGGGACCTAGCTAGAGTACTCAAAGCCCTGTCAGAACCGCCCTTCGAGCCCCTCAAGGACATCCTGGATATGGAACTCACCCTCAAAACAGTTCCTTTTGGCCCTGGCGTCGGCAAAGAGAGTTAGTGGGTTGCACGGACTATCATTCGAAGTCTCACACTCAAAGGGGTGGCGAGAGGCTTCATTTAAGTTCGTCCCTAGTTTTGTGGCCAAAACACAGAACCCGGCTTGTTGGGATCCTCGATTCGAGGGTTTTTCGGTGCCAGCGATCCCTCGGTCAGACAACCCAAAGGACTTGCTCTTATGCCCTGTTAGTGCAGTAAGGAAATACCTAGAAAGGACATCCAAGCTCCGTCCTGAGATCGAGTTTATTCGTCTCGACAGGACGTGTGAAGAAACCAGTCTCCAAGAATTCAATCTCCTGGCTATGTCAAGTGATCAAGAGGGCTTACGACGTCTCAGGAACCCCTCTCTCAGGCAAACCAAGGCCTCATGATATTAGGGGTATTAGCACCTCCCTAGCCTTTGAAAAGAACATGGCCGTGGGCCAAATCCTGAAGGCGGGCACTTGGTCCAGACAGTCCACGTTCACGGAGCACTACCTGAAATATTGTTCTAGGAAATCCTTGGACGGGTTCGCCCTTGGTCCGGTCATTTCGGCCCTTCAAGAGATCTAAGGTCATGGCCCCGGGGAAGCCGTGGGCAGTAAGCCCAAGAGACACACGTTCATCCCTTACCTTTCCCCTATCATCTTTCCCCTGGACCTTGATTCCCTGCGTGGAAGTGACTCAGAAGACCTTAACTACCATGGGATACGTCTTCAGCAAGGAATACGTCTAGGAAGAGTTTGGTACAGAGGTAAGCCACTTAGACACTTAAGTTTTTTGGGTAGTTTCCCCTATTTTCCTACAGTTTTCTAGTAGTGGTCATCGGAATCCAGTCAACTATCTAGGTTCCTCCCCCTCGTGCTTCCAGTCTTCAGCCTCTAGTCCCTTCAGGATAATCCCACCTCCTAAAGTTTAAGTCTCCTAAGAAAGTAGTTCTAGGTAAGTACTCCGTGTTGGAACAAATCACAAATTTTTAAGTAATTTGTATTTTTCCTAACATACTTACCTTGAACTACTTTTGGGTTATGGCCCACCCATCCTTCCCTGAGGGCCCTGAGTGCTGAGGAGAACCTTTCCGACGAAACTTACTGAGGAGCACGACCTGAGCTAGCACGCTTTCCGACCCCAGGTCTCCTCAGGGCACGAATCACTCCGCCTGAGGTTACCCCCATAGAAAATGGGAATAGGGTAAACTACACAAAATTCTGGTCGGTTGGGAAGAGTTACCAGTAACTCTTAAGAAAGTAGTTCTAGGTAAGTATGTTAGGAAAAATACAAATTACTTAAAAACATGTGATGTATAGCGGTTTGTGGAGATTGTGTCAGTTTTCCACAATCATTAATTTTGTCAGGTGGTCAAATTTGTTCCTTGAGAGCGCCCGGAACTGGTTATTGGAGGAGGTTCTGTCATAATGAGGTTTTGACACCGGTTTGACAGTCCCTTCGAGATCTTCAGCCCCCTGGGAGGATCGCTGGATCTCATAAGGTTAGCAGACATAATGAGGCAGAGTATCATTGAAGTCAGCTTCCTTATCAGGTACGAACCCTTAAGTTTGTTTTAATCAACTCTTAAGTAGAATTCCAGATATGCTAGCTGGCTCTAACCCTCCACCAAAGGTGTTAATCAGCTATATATATAACTACCGGGTAAGTCTTGTGTTTAAAAATGATATTTTCATTAATAAAATAAATTTTTGAACATACTTACCCAGTAGTTATATATAATTTTAGTCCCACCCTCCTCCCCTCTTAGAGACTAGAGGCATGGAATATATGAGGGTCACTGGAATGGTTCCCAGGTACCTCGCTAGGGCGCAGGGATGGTACACCTGGGTATCTAACTGGCGGTTGGCGCGAGTTTCGAATTTTCTGCCGTTGACGTCGGGGATGTAAGCTATATATATAACACGGGGATAAGTATGTTCAAAAATTTATTTTGTTAATGAAAATATCATAAGAAAAACTAAATCTAAATTATTTCCTTACCTTATGATTGACAGTCTCCTTTTTTTTTTTGGGGGGGGGGTATCTTTACAGAACCTTTGCAGTATGAAATGTGCTGGCCTTCCCTAAAATAAGAAATTAAGTCAGAATCGGATCTTTGAGGCATAATTTCGCTATTATTTTTTAATTTCACATGAATAAAAGCCTTAAACTATACGGAGAGCTTTTCCGCCATAATCAATTGCTGCCATAAATGAAATTACACTAAATTTTGAAATAGATTGATGTACTTCCCTCAAGTTCCCTCGTGGAGACGTCTTTTACGTGATGGTGGTTAATTTGAAACTGAAGGGGAAGGTAATAAAAAAAACGGCTGTTGTAGAACAACATCCGGGAACTTAATAAATAGTACTTGGAAGCCGTTAATTAGTTTAAAAAGAACCACCTGACAAATACGTCATTGTAAATGCACAGAAAGCTCCCTAGCCCCTATTGAACACAGGGAAAAATACCAAACTAGCCAGCACTCTTCCATTTCTCTTTGCGAAATCCAGTTTCGCTAGAAATTAGAGTATCATATATTTTTACCCATAGTAGCAACGATACAATGTTTAATCGCGAGTGAAGCGAGAATACAGTACCTCAAAACAGAAACCACTAAAATATTAGCTCAATTATTTATGGAGGCATTTGTGGTTTTATATATACTGCATGAACAACTCCATAGAATGAGATGGAGAGTCATGTTTTGTACTATTACTCGGTAGTTGACCCACCATAACTCGAATACAATGGCTTTCCACCAGAAATCATTATAAAAAAATGTGCAAAACACCTATAATCACACCAGATATCTGCTTTTTAAAGCCATAAAAGAATTTTAATATAAAAATTTACTGGTTTTTGTTTGC
Source organism: Palaemon carinicauda (assembly GCF_036898095.1). Lineage (NCBI taxonomy): Eukaryota > Metazoa > Arthropoda > Malacostraca > Decapoda > Palaemonidae > Palaemon > Palaemon carinicauda. The sequence continues at coordinate 33,665,391 of NC_090755.1, read as the reverse complement.
GTATGCTGGCTTCTCTCTCGATCAAACATCACTGCTCCTATGTTTTGGCTAGCGGAACATGTTTTTCTGTGCACATTAGTCCCATGGGCTTCTATTTTGACGTTGATTATGAATTATAAGAACTTAGATTTGAATATCTGGGATATTATTAAGAGCCATTGTAGTAAAATGGTTTTGGGAAAGTTGTGGTGTAAAATAAAAACCAATATTAGGACATTGGAACTGATAATCTAATAGATCTGCAAATACACTATTTTGGGTCCTGTGTACTACCAGCAGAAACCTCTTTTAACGAAATTACAGATTTTAAAAAGAAATTCTCATTTTGCCCCTTTTGTCATCTTAGCACAGGCCACAGGAGCCTCCTTCCACGTGGTAGTCAGAAAAAAACCAGATAGGGGGTTCAGTTCAGTTGTTGGGCGGAGGGATTCGCCTTTCAATCGGCACCTCTTTAGTTTTCTTCTTTATTCTAATTCTTTTATTTTCTTTTTTTTTTCCACATTTTATAAAAATATTCTTTTCTTTTCTCTATTCCTTCTTTCTTGAACAGCACGTTTCCTATTATCTTCTTTTCTTCTTCATACGGCTGTTGCAGTTCCTCTATTTTTCTTCTTTTGTCGCTGATGTCTGGACACTCAAGAATGAAATGGGAGAGGTCTTCATTAACTGCCCCACATAGCTTGCATTCTACCCTACCTCCTACTTCATGTCTTTTTCTATCATTTAATTTCAAACAGTTGGCCCTAGCTCTATACGTAATAATAGAATCAGGTTTGTTATCATAAAACATTTCTTCTCCTATTTGACCTTTTTCTTGATTGTATATTTCTAAACTATTTTTCTCTTTTATCTCATCCCTCCACTTTTTACATCTTCCTATTCTCCTAAAGGGTCTATCATTCATTTCCATATCCTTCATCCATTTCCTAGTCTCTTTCATCAACCTGTTATTTTCATTTTCTTTTATTTCTTCCAGAATTGTCTTCAGCAAATCATTTCTCCCCTCTTCTATCCCTTTCACAAATCTTAGCCTTCCTCCTGCTATCCTAGTCTTCATTTCAGACATTCCTATCTCTCCCCGTAGTGTTGCTACTGCTGCATATGGTGGTGCTCCCAAAATTTTTCTTCCTACTCTGTTTTCAATCTGTTGTAATCGTTTTATTTCACTTTCTGTTATGTTCATTACTGATGTGCCATACAGTATTCCCGGTAAGGCTACATTTTTCCAATATGTTTTTCCTATTAATATTTTGTGGCAGCTTTTTGCAATACTTGAGTAGGTTAAGTTGGCTAGCTTTTTTGCCTTTTCCATCATCATCATCTTTTGTTTTTTAAACATTTCTTTTCCCTTCTATCTCTATTCCTAAGTATTTTATGCTATCTGTTACTTTAATACCCTCTATTTCTTCCGGTTTTTCTTTTATATTATATGTAATTATATGACTTATATTTGTTTATTTCTAGCCCACATTCTCTACATATTTCTACTAGTATTTTTATGTTCGTTTCGGCATCTATATTTTTTGCTACTATTAGCCCGTCATCTGCGTCATCTGCAAAGAACAGTGCCCTAATCTTTATTATTTCATTTTCAAAGCCTTTTCCTTTTCTTTCTAATTCATTTATCATTTTATATGTAATTAGTTTAAATAGAGTAGTTGACCCTGTGCATCCCTGTTTTATCCCACTCGTTACTTCAAATTCTTTATCTAATTCATATCCATTGTTTATTTTAGTTTTGTCTCCTACGTAGATTTCTTCCAATGCATCTATTACGTTTGGGTGTATTCTATATTCTTTCATAATTTCTATTATTTTTTCCCTTTTTATTGAGTCAAGCTTTTTTGAAATCTATTGAAATTACTGTACTATTAAACTTTCCTTCCATTTGTAACTTTCTTCTACACAGTATTGTAAAATGAATATGTAATCTTCTACTCTTCCTCCTTTTGTGAACCCGGCTTGCGTTTCTTTCATCTCCATATTTCTCTCTAGGTGTTCTTCTATTTCATCTTTCATGAGGGCCATAAATATTTTGTATGAGGCATTTGTAAGGGCAATCGGTCTTAAATCTTTTACTGTGGGTTCCTTTACCTTTTTTATCATTTTTGTTTTAGACTTTTTCCACTTTTTGGGCTTGTTTGTCTCCTCTGTTTCATTTTGAAGGCACTTTGTAATGATTTCCAAACATTTGCTGTCATTAGCTATAGTTTTATATAATTCTGGTTTCAGTTCATCTGGACCTGCTGCCTTTTTATTTTTCATTTTTCTTAAAATTTTCTTAACTTTCTCCGTCCATCCCCTCTCCGCTTGCTGATAAGGTGGCAGAATTGACAATCCAATCAGCCAAGGAAGGCTCGCCTATGCCTGTCCTTAAGGAGACAGACCCCACCTCTATGCTCTTACCAGGCCCCTCCGACCTCTGGAACGATGCCTCTGCTACCTTTACGGTGGGAAAGCTAGATCCGAACTGTGCCTCCTCTCTTTTCTCTGAGAAGCTTCCCAAGTTGCCGGATCACCTTCTTAAATCGGAATTTGACGCAAGAAACAGACTGGCTAGATCTCTCCACTCCATAATTTCGGCGGAGATGTTGGCCTCCCTGTACAATGATGAGCCTCTCTTCCGCGTTTTTGCGAAGAATCTGCTCCAAACATTCCAAGTCGACCTGCACGACTTCTGGACAGCTCCGATGAACTGCAGGAAGCATGTTCTTGCCGAAGCATCGATTAGGCACGAGCCGAATAGGCTCATAGCCTCCTCTTGCTGGGGTAAGACTCTCTTTCCTCAGAAAGAAGTTGATAAAGTCCTCCAGGATGCAGCGAGGGCTAATCAAAACTTGCAGGCTAGATGGGGCCTTTAGAACAAAAGGAAGTTCGAAAACGTAAAACAACCTTTCTTTAAGAAAAGACAAAGGTCCTATACCCCATACAAATTCAACCATGGCCAATTTCATCACTCTCAAGGCCCTCAATCATCGACTCCCTCTACCTCTAAGATGGCCCCTCCACAACAGATTGTGTTCCTCCCTGCACCCCAAGGTACCCAACCAACTCCCATGGCATCTTGGATGACCTCCCCTGCCTTCAACCCAACCTATGAGACCTCGGATTCCTTTCGAGGATACTCTAGAGGCGGCAACAAGGGTAGAGGTCAGTTCCGTCAATGAGGCGGGCCTAGAACCAGGGGTCCCCGGGGAGGACGAGGATCTAAATTCACCTCCACACAATGAAGCGAATCAGGTAGGGGGGAGACTATATCGTTTCCGGAACCAATGGACCATCAGTCCTTGGGCTCACAGTATAGTCTCCAAAGGCCTAGGCTGGAAGTGGTCACACAGGTCTCCACCTCCGGCAGTGATCTTCTTCCAGAAACCCACTCCCATCTTGGAAGAATACACCACAGAATTACTCAAGAAGAAAGCAATAAAGAGGGTACGATTACTGAAATTTCAAGGACGCCTGTTCACAGTCCCCAAGAAGAATTCATCGGCGTTGAGAGTAGTCCTGGACTTGTCAAAACTGAATTCTTACATTCTTTGCGACAAGTTCCGTATGCTGACTGCCTCTCAGGTGCGGACCTTACTTCCCCATGGGGCCGTCACCACCTCTATTATCACGTCCCAGTAGCACAAAACTTCTCTCCTTACTTCGGCTTCCGCCTAGGCAAGAAAGCCTTCGCGTTCAAAGTCATGCCCTTCGGCCTCAGCATAGCTCCCAGGATATTTACAAAACTGGGGGAAACAGTGCTAGAACAACTCAGGAGCCAAGGGATCAGGGTAATTGCCTATCTGGACGATTGGCTCATCTGGGCCCAGTCGGTCCTGGAATGCAACAAGGCTACAGCCAAAGTGGTTGTTTCTCAACAAACTGGGATTCCAAGTCAACTTACAAAAGTCTCGCCTTCAACCAGCATGCCAATTCGAATGGTTAGGCATCCAATGGGACCTCACAAGTCACAAGCTGTCTCTTCCTCCCAAAAAGGTCAAAGAGATAGCATCCAAGACAAAGAACTTCCTCAAGCACAAACAGGTGTCACAGAGAGCCTAGAAAGAATCCTCGGCTTACTCCAATTTGCGTCAGTGACGGACCTCTTATTGAAAGCCAAGCTCAAAGACATCAATCGAGTTTGGAGAAAGAGAGCTACAACAACATTACGAGACAAGATATCGAAAATCCCCTCAATCCTAAAAAAGAGACTCCGGCCATGGTCAAAACCAGAGAACCTTTCCAAATCGGTTCCTCTGCAATTTCCTCCTCCACAAGTGACGATTCACACAGACGCGTCTCTCAGTGGCTGGGGGGGCTACTATAAACAACAGATGTTTCAGGGCTCCTGGTCCCCCGCCATGAGACACTTTCACATCAACGTGCTAGAAGCCATGGCAGTCTTCCTGACCTTGAAGCGACTGTCCCCTCCACGGTTCACTCATATCAGGATAGTCTCAGACAGCACAGCAGTAGTACACTGCATAAACAGAAGCGGATCAAAATATCCCAACCTGAATCAAGTCCTGGTCACGATTTTTACCTTGGCATTAGAAAAGAACTGGTTCCTGTCAGCCACTCACCTAGCAGGAGTCCAGAATGTGATAGCGGACTCACTATCCAGGACGAAACCACTGGAGTCAGAATGGTCTCTAGAAGCGAATTCTTTCAGGTGGATATCCAGGCTGGTTCCCGGTCTCCAGGTAGATCTATTTGTGACACAACTAAACCACAAACTTCCCTGTTATGTGGCCCCGAACCTGGACCCTCAGGCATATGCTATGGATGCATTAACCCTGGATTGGAACCATTGGAAGAAGATTTACCTATTCCCTCCGGTGAATCTTCTGATGAAAGTCTTACACAAACTGCGCTCCTTCCACGGGGCAGTGGCTTTAGTAGCACCAAACTGTCCAAAAAACAGTTGGTTTCCTCTCCTACTCGAGTTGAAACTCCGTCCCTTCCGGATCCCATTCCCCAAGCTGACCCAAGTAGTCCAAACTCAGACTGTGTCAGATTCCTCAAGGATAGCCCAAACCCTAACTTTGTGGATTTCATGAAGTTTGCAGCCCACAGGGACGCGAACATTGACCCGGAAAATGTCCTCTTCATAGAATCAGACAAGAGGGACTCAACACTTGACAATATGATTCAGCCGTTAAGAAACTAGCAGATTTCCTAAAGAATTCAGAAGATTCTCGGATGACCTCTAATCTGGCCATCTCATTCTTTAGGTCCCTATTTGACAAGGGCCTAGCAGCTAGTACTATAACAACGATTAAGTCAGCTCTGAAGAAGATCTTCCTCGTGGGTTTCAATATTGACCTAGCGGATTCCTACTTTTCCTCTATTCCGAAAGCCTGCGCTAGGCTCAGACCTTCGGTTCGTCCACAAAAGGTCTCATGGTCTCTGAACGACATACTGAAACTCGCTTCAGACACTGATAACGAATCCTGCTCCTACATCTCTCTTCTTAGGAAGACCTTATTTTTAATGGCCTTGGCCTCAGGTGCTAGAATCTCAGAATTAGCAGCTCTCACGTAATCCTGAAAATATAGTTTTCAATATTTAACTTAGCCGGTGATTATAATAGCTGCAACTCTGTTGCTCGACAGAAAAACTCTACGGAAAAATTCGCCAGCGATCGCTACACAGGTAGGGGGTGTACTCAACAGTGCCATCTGTCGTTCAGATACCCAGTACTCATTGTAAACAAAGAACTCAATTTTCTCTCTGTCGGGCTACCGGCAAGACCTACTAATTCGCTGTTGCTAACTGGATTTGTTTTCACAACTATTTGGTGAAGTACACTATTCTAGTTTTGAGCTTTCGCTATGCAGGTGTTTTATCTTCATCTTAAAACTTGAACTCGTTTTGGATAGATTTAATTATGGTGACAAAGAGAGTATGGACTTTCTTTCACTTTTAAATGGCCGACCCTTCCCTTAGACGGAAGTGTGTTTAGGCTTTTAGTAATTATAGATTTTCCTCTATATATTTTTTATCTCTCCGCCTTTATTAGGCCTCTTCGATTAACTTTCCATTTTTTATAAACATATAAAAATAAATTTTAATGCTTTGTTTATATAGACCTTTCCTGAGAGTAGGCGGTCCTAACTTGGAAACCGAAGTTAATCAACGTTGAGCCCTTTATATCGTCTTTAGCTTTTAAAGAGCTAAGGATTTAAAACTTTTTAAATGTAATATTTTATGAAAGAATTTCTTTGATAGTCTTCGTACTGTTTTCAAAGATGAACTAACGTTTAGTTTTTTATGCTACGCAGTTGTTGACGTTCAGGACGTTCAACATGCGCTCTATCGTTACGATAGAGAGAGAGTGTATCACGGTTTCACTTTGCAGTAAGAGTAAATCGATTCTGACGTTTTGTTCATTCTTTCTTAGCTTAAATGTTTTAAATTCTAATTTAAAGGAACTTTTTATTTGAAAAACCTTTCAGTTTTTTCCTTTAGTCAAATAACATGTTTTTTTGACGATATATAATTGGGCTCTTCTCTTAGGTGCGAAATCAAGAGAGAAAGAGAGAGAGAGATAGAGACGGAGGGAGAGAGAGGAGAGAAAACGTTCCGTTCAAGCGGGTAACGTTGTTCTCGTGTTACTCACGTCCCTAGTCGCTGTACGGGGAGGAAGGATAAAACGTTTTTAGGTTTTTATTCTCGTCCCCAGGCTATGTGCGGTGAGAGATTGAAAACGTAGTTATATGAACTAGTGTTTAGTCTCTTTCCCAGCCACTGATTTTTCTTTTTATCTTAAAATATGTTTTCTGTTTTTTGCTGGTATTATGAGCTTGCATTATACGACTAATTTCGCAATTACTACCTTTTAATGAAGGGTAGAATTGCGTGTTTCAGGTAGAAATAAGTGCAAAACAGAAAATCGAAGTGATAAAGTGATATGCGCAAAGTGTTACAGTGTTGCGTCCGAGGCGCAAAGTGTTACAGTGTTGCGTCCGAGGGTTCGTCTGTTCGTGCCTGTCGTTCACCTAGTCCGGGACCTCTTACATGCTCCCAAGCCCAGGGGAGAAGTAATGTCAAACGACTTATGGGTTCGAGAGGCCTTGACCAACGAACAGACGTTTTCCCTCTATGGTATCGGGTGTATCTTACCAAGATCTCCCCTACCATAAGACGAGAGAGACGTTGTTTCTCCTCGCCATCCGTAGGCTTTTCGCATAAGAAACCTGTCACAAGGTTTCGAAGCCCTTAAGCGAAAGTCAGTCCTTTCAGGACAGGTCCAGCGTCCTGGTTACAGCCATTAGGACAGCTCTGACCCTATGCAGTCATCGGATAACTGCTCGCCGCCTAACAAAAGCGTAACACAGACTCCGAGAGTCTTTTTTTGTAGGCAAAGTGTTGCGGTCACAGACGTTACCCTCGTCTATTACCACAACCATTTCCGTTGATCCTTAAGGGGTTGTATGGCAAAACATGCAGTATATGCTTGCCTCCCTTATGGAAGACTATTCTGCAGATTAGTCCGTTGAGTCTAGCCGTTTATCTCATCGATATCCTGGCTTTCAGCCAACCTAACGTTCCTTTGTGCTTACTGTTGACGTTGGCGTAGCTTAGTCACGTCAGTCAGGTTGTTTAGAACCACACTCGATGCGGTCTCGTGTGGTTTTTCAGCCGCATTTGGACGTTAGGCCACTGGCTGATGCTCCTGTTGACGTTCAAGACGTTCACTAACAATCGGAGTTGACTTGTTTTTACGCTGTGCGTCAACCTCCGCATTCTAGAGTTGTTTTGACTGCTCAGTCTAGGCAGTCAAAGCAGTCTCGAGTGGACGCTGTGCGTCCTCACGCACCTGTTGTGGTTGACAGTTCAGTTGTTGACAGTTCACAGACTGTCAAGCAGTTACATGACGTTGCGTTCTGGTCCGCTACTAATGCACCAGTGAGAGACTCAGCTTTTATCGGACAAGGTTCCTGTAGATGAGGAAGTTGCTGTTCTCCCTCCTACTGATATTCCCTTGAGGACTCTGTCAGATGGAGAGGAGCCTAAAGCTGCTTAGCCTCCTATGGACTTTAATTAAATCATGATGATTTTTTTAAGGATCTTCGTCCGGATCTTTTTGTAACTGCTGCTCCTCGTTCGCCTAAACGTCAGAGCTTACACTAGGCCTAGCTACTTCGAAGCCGTTGTTTTTAAGCTAGTGCTCTCTCGCTCTCCTAGAGAGCGTTACGTTGGCTAGGCGACTGGTTTTTCACCAGGAGGAGTTTGGGGGATACAGCCTTTGCTTTCCCTTCTTTTAAACTGGTTTATAGAGCGAGAGTCTGATATGACACGAGAGAAGTTCTCGGCTTGGGAGTTCATGCCTCTGCCCAGATAGACTTCTCAATTCTGGTAGACTCTGCCTGGCGCCTAGCCAGGAGACGCTCCAAGTTGTTTACAGGTCAACTTCACAGCTGTTGTCGAGCCTTTGAAGTTTTGCTGTACTATTATGTCACGCATAACAAGGCTTTCAGGGATGGTAAACGGTTCCGCCTCAGTCGCTAACCCCGTCTGTTGCCACACCTGCTCCCGTAGACCCTAAATGGGCTTTGCTGCAAGACATGCAGTCCAAGCTTGCGTCCTTGATAGAGGACTTAAATGCGGAGAAGAACCTTCTGGCCAACAACCTTCCAACCGGTCGGTTGTGCGTCCTGTTGACGCTGAGGTAACCTACTCGCGTCTGCCAGTTGAGGTGGTTCCTCCACCGATGCGACCCAGTGTGGGTTGCCAGCCGCACGTTGACGTTAAGCGACGCTCGAAGGTGGTTGTTGACGTTCAGGACGTTCAACAACCAGCAGAGGTGACTTGTTTTGACGCAGTGCGTCAACCTCAGCAACCCGGTAGGGTGTTGACTGCACAACCCAGACGGTCTAGACAGTCTCGGGTTGACGCTGTGCTTCCTCGCGCACCCATGGTTGTTGACAGTTCACAGACTGTGCAGCAGTTCCATGATATTGCGTCCGGCTCCGTCACGCATCCACCAGTGCAACCGGATTCAGCGAGCCAGACGTTGCCCACTCCGTTGCCGTTTCCTCATCAGTTTCGGATGAGGAACCATCTGATGAGGATGTTGCTGAACAACAAGACGATCAGCCCCCAGCCCTGCTATCCATCCAGAAGATGCTGAAGAAGGAACGCTGCTCAGTCAGGCTGTGGATGAGTCTGGTAGGGACGCTGTCATCCGTGGATCAATTTGTGTCACTAGGAAGACTACACCTCCGTCCTCTTCAATACCATCTAGCTTTTCACTGGAAAAAGGACAAGACGCTAGAAGTGGTCTCGATCCCGGTTTCCGAAAAGATAAAGTCTTGTCTGACTTGGTGAAAGGACAATATCAACCTAAGAGAGGGTCTTCCCCTGGCTGTTCAGACTCCCAACCACGTTCTCTTCTCGGACGCATCGGACGTAGGCTGGGGTGCGACATTAGACGGTCGGGAATGCTCGGGAATATGGAACTCGAGTCAAAGGACAATGCATTTCAACTGCAAGGAGCTACTGGCAGTACGTCTGGCCTGGAAAAGCTTCAGGTCTCTCCTTCAAGGCAAAGTGGTGGAGGTGAACTCGGACAACACCACGGCTTTGGCGTACATCTCCAAGCAAGGAGGGACCTACTCTCTGACGTTGTACGAGATCGCAAGGGACCTCCTCACCTGGTCAAAAGGTCTAAACATATCACTAGTAACGAGGTTCATCCAAGGCAACTTGAATGTCATGGCAGATTGTCTCAGTCGGAAGGGACAAATGATTCCAACAGAATGGACCCTCCACAAGGATGTATGCAAGAGACTTTGGGCCACCTGGGGCCAGCCAACCATAGATCTCTTCGCAACCTCGATGACCAAGAGGCTCCCAATATTTTGCTCACCAATCCTGGACCCAGCAGCAGTTCATATAGATGCCTTTCTCCTAGATTGGTCACATCTAGATCTATATGCATTCCCTCCGTTCAAGATTGTCAACAAGGTACTGCAGAAGTTCGCCTCTCACGAAGGGACAAGGTTGACGCTAGTTGCTCCCCTCTGGCCCGCGAGAGAATGGTTCACCGAGGTACTTCGATGGCTAGTAGACGTTCCCAGAACACTTCCCCTAAGGGTGGACCTTCTACGTCAGCCACACGTAAAGAAGGTACACCAAGGCCTCCACGCTCTTCGTCTGACTACCTTCAGACTATCGAAAGACTCTCGAGAGCTAGAGGCTTTTCGAAGGAGGCAGCCAGAGCGATTGCTAGAGCAAGGAGAACATCCACCCTTAGAGTCTACCAATCGAAGTGGGAAATCTTCCGAAACTGGTGCAAGTCAGTATCCGTATCCTCGACCAGTACCTCTGTAACTCAAATAGCTGACTTCCTCTTATATCTGAGGAAAGAACGATCTCTTTCAGCTCCCACTATCAATGGTTACAGAAGCATGTTGGCATCAGTCTTCCGTCACAGAGGCTTAGATCTTTCCAACAATAAAGATCTACAGGACCTCCTTAAGTCTTTTGAGACCACGAAGGAGCGTCGTTTGGTTACACCTGGTTGGAATTTAGACGTGGTACTAAGATTCCTTATGTCAGACAGGTTCGAGCCGCTACAATCAGCCTCCCTGAAAGATCTCACCTTAAAGACTCTTTTCCTGGTATGCTTAGCCACAGCTAAAAGAGTCAGTGAGATTCATGCCTTCAGCAAGAACATCGGATTCTCATCTGAAACGGCTACATGTTCTCTACAACTTGGTTTTCTAGCCAAAAACGAGCTGCCTTCTCGACCTTGGCCAAAATCGTTCGATATTCCAAGCTTATCGTATGGTTGGAAATGAACTAGAAAGAGTCTTATGCCCTGTAAGAGCTCTTAAGTTCTATTTAAAACGAACTAAACCTTTACGAGGCCCGTCTGAAGCTTTATGGTGTTCAGTTAAGAAACCATCTTTGCCTATGTCAAAGAATGCTTTATCCTATTTTATCAGACTGTTAATACGAGAAGCTCATTCCCATCTGAATGAGGAAGACCAAGCTTTGCTGAAGGTAAGGACACACGAAGTTAGAGCTGTCGCAACTTCCGTGGCCTTTAAACAAAATAGATCTCTGCGAAGTATAATCGACGCAACCTATTGGAAAAGCAAGTCAGTGTTCGCGTCTTTTTATCTTAAGGATGTCCAGTCTCTTTACGAGAACTGCTACACTCTGGGACCATTCGTAGCAGCGAGTGCAGTAGTGGGTGAGGGCTCAACCACTACAATTCCCTAATTCCATAACCTTTTTAATCTTTCTCTTGAAATGTTTTTATTGTTGTTTTTGGGTTGTCCGGAAGGCTAAGAAGCCTTTCGCATCCTAGTTGATTTGGCGGGTGGTCAAAGTCATTTCTTGAGAAGCGCCTAGATTAGAGGTTTTGATGAGGTCTTGTTGTATGGGTTGCAACCCTTGATACTTCAGCTCCTAGGGGTCGCTCAGCATCCTAAGAGGATCGCGAGGCTCCGTAAGGAAGACGTACTTAAAAAGGCAGAGTAATTGTTCAAGTCGACTTCCTTACCAGGTACCTATTTATTTTGTTTAGTTATTTTGATAACTTCTAAAATGAAATAAAAATTCTTAGCTCATATGATGTAAACATATTTTGCTGGTCTCTACCCACCCCCCTGGGTGTGAATCAGCTATTATAATCACCGGCTAAGTTAAATATTGAAAAATGTTATTTTGATAATAAAATAAATTTTTGAATATACTTACCCGGTGATTATAAATTAAAGGACCCTCCCTTCCTCCCCAATAGAGACACAGTGGACCGAGGAGAAAATTGAGTTCTTTGTTTACAATGAGTACTGGGTATCTGAATGACAGATGGCGCTGTTGAGTACACCCCCTACCTGTGTAGCGATCGCTGGCAAATTTTTCCGTAGAGTTTTTCTGTCGAGCAACAGAGTTGCAGCTATTATAATCACCGGGTAAGTATATTCAAAAATTTATTTTATTATCAAAATAACATATTTCCTCCCGTCAGGTGAAGTCCTACTTTCCCCAGACAGAGCCTTCCTAACTAGAAACGAGGACCCACAAAACAGGTGGTCCCCTTGGAAGATTATCCCTCTTCCCCAAGATACTTCTCTGTGTCCAGTCACTACACTCCGGGCCTTTTTAGCTAGAACTGCCACCCGCTCGTCTGGCCCCTTGTTTGTCAGAGAACAAGGAGGCACTATTTCCATTCAAGGCATCAGACAACAAATCCTTTACTTTATTAAGCAAGCTAACCCGGAATCATTTCCTCATGCTCATGATATCCGGTCGGGAGCAACCTCCGTCAATTACTTTCAAAATATGGATTTTGATGACCTTAAGAAGTATACGGGTTGGAAATCCCCTATGGTATTCAAACGCCACTATTTAAAGAACTTACAGGCCCTTAAATTCACCACGGTTGCAGCTGGGAGTCTCATCTCCCCTCAATAATCTCTCCGTTCTTCCTTTTCATCCATCTCTCTTCCTTCTCCCTCCTACCTGCCACTCTCACCATGTCGCCGCTCTCCTGGGTTGTTCGTTTAGCCCTAGATTTACATTGCCATTGTTACGTTACCCTCGTTACTTACCTTTTAATTGTGTATAGCCTTACCTTTAAGTTTGTCATGTTACCATTACTATTTTAGCCATGTAAGGATTTGGTTTTTTGTGATGCTGGGTTCTCGGGGTACTTCCCTTGCATTGCCTTTATTGTTATACTATATTATTACTTTGTTCCAGTATAGCACCTTTTTGTAATCTTGTGTATTTTACATTCCTTAATATAATAACTTTTTGGTACATGATGTTTGACTTAATCCTTTTTATTTAGGGCTTGGAAGGCATTCTCTGGTACATTTTCACAGGGCGTCACAGGTCGACCCAGAAAAGGGATTTTGACAAAGGAAAAATCTATTTCTGGGGAGATACCTGTGACGCCCGGTGAAACCCCTCCCTTGTTCTTACCCCTCCCTTTCCTTTCCAAGCCATCATGTTCAATACAGAAGGATGTTGTTCAGATGGCGCTCGTGTCGGGCATCGGTGGAGTGGTTCAGGTAATGTAGCTAGTGCCTCTGTAGCGGCCCATCCCTTTTTATGAAGGAATTAGCTAAATGGAAGACAGCCTGTGAATAGTGGTTTTCACACGCCCCTGCTTTATACACGATGCCCTCAGGGTGCTCGCGCGAGGGTAGTAACCTCTAGATTCCATGCTTTTAACTTTCTCTGGTATATTTGGAAGTATTTATATCAGAAAAGTGAGTGGAAGGACCCTTTTCACCGGGCGTCACAGGTATCTCCCCAGCAATAGATTTTTCCTTTGTCAAAATCCCTTTAAGACTAATGTTTCTGTTCTTGTAGGAACAAATCACAATTTTTAAAAGTACCTGGTAATATATAGTTTTCTCAACTATACCTACGTAAGTCTTTTTAAAGAGTCACTCCCTGCCGTAACCCTAAGTGAATGTGTAAGTGGCTACTCAGTGTACTGGTTTGGGGGGGGGGGGTGCTGCCTTCCCTACTACCTGCCAGTAACTACCGACACCTCATAGTGATTTTAAACGGCCAAAGTTCCTCCCAGGCTGAAAGCATACTCCTTTTGAGTGACTTGGGTTTGTATAGTTAGAAAAAATACAAATTACTTTTAAAATTTGGTGTTTTGCACATGTAAAAGATCTACTATAATAACAGTACTAAAAGGTAATGTGAATACTGATTCATTAACGCTATTTATTTTCTCACAGGCCCAAAGTGCTGAACAAAAGTGTGATGCAGATTCAACCATGGACTCAGGATGCATCAAGAAAGAAGAACTTGATTTATCCTCTATACCAGCTTGGTCAGAGGAGGAAATCAAAGAAGCAGCATTTCATATCGTAAAAGAGGAACCAATTGAGCAACATCAGGACTTGTCTTGGACAGAAGAGGAAAAGCCAGTCTCTTCCAAATTGAATTTTCCAGAAGCGCGAGTTGTACCAGAAGGATTAGGGAATATTAAGGTTCTAAGTAAGTATGGAAACCTTTCAATTTTATTTATTTATGTACTCTGTACTTTAAAGGTACAATACAGTCAACCTTCTTCCCTGCCAAAGCACTTACTTGATTATCCACTGTTGAATTATTGATACCTTTCTGAAAACATATACGTTGAAAATTCACTCAACTGAATCTGCTAAACTGGAGGAGGCTCCTGTATGGTTATTTGTTCCAACGTGGCATACAAACCCTGGTCTTTTGATTAAGGATAGCGTTTCAGCAGGAGCTGTAATTGCTCGTTAAAATTTTGATAGCAAATGGTTATCCAGTTGGATAGCGGGTGGGCAAAGAGCCGCTGTCGTTGACTGATGTATAAGACAACGCTCCTTATATCAAACTACCTGATCTCTTTTTCTTTTCAAGAAGTGAATGATTGGTTGCAATGGAGTGGAAGCAAGATGATGATGTTTGCCAGGGGAAAGGGGGACTGTGCAACCTTATTAGGGTTTGAAACTAGCTGTTGATCTTCACTCCCTCGTACCTCTTGTGGGAGGGGGGGGGTTATTACTGTTCACAGTCATCCTTGGATCCCAAATGTAGGTCGTGGCCTCTGGTGCAGTGGAAGGCCCTGGACTACTCCTAAAAGTTTTAGACTCCAGTGCCTTTCTCTACCCCAGAATCCATATTTAACGTGTTGTCCATAAGAGGTTAAAAGCAGTTCCTGGGGTGAAATAGGAATAACAATATTTTCTGTTAACATCCTAACACATGCTTTACTACCTTTGTAGAAACTTTTCACTGCTTGCAACAACCTTCCACCAACTCCATATAACCTCATCACATTCCACATTGCTTCCCTATCAACTCTATCATACGCTTTCTCCAGATCCATAAACGCAACATACACCTCCTTACCTTTTGCTAAATATTTCTCGCATATCTGCCTAACTGTAAAAATCTGATTCATATAACACCTACCTCTTCTAAAACCACCCTGTACTTCTAAGATTGCATTCTCTGTTTTATCCTTAATCCTATTAATCATTACTCTACCATACACTTTTCCAACTACACTCAACAAACTAATACCCCTTGAATTACAACACTCATGCACATCTCCCTTACCCTTGTTTAGTGGTACAATCTCTTCCTCTTGTAATCTCTCTCTCTCATTCTCATCTCCCATCACCGGCACCTCAACACCTGCAACAGCAATTGTATCTGCCTCCCTATTATCCTCAACATTCAGTAAACTTTCAAAATACTCCGCCCACCTTTTCCTTGCCTCCTCTCCTTTTAACAACCTTCCATTTCCATATTTCACTGCCTCTTCAATTCTTGAACCAGCCTTCCTTACTCTTCACTTCTTTTCCAAACTTCTTATTCTCTTCACATGAATCACCCAATCCCTGACCTCACCTCAGGTCAGCTGCCCTCCTTGCCTCACTTACCTTGCGCTTTACTTTCACACTTTTCTCTCTATATCTTTCATACTTCTCTACACTATTACTCTGCAGCCATTCTTCAAAAGCCCTCTTTTTCTCTTCCACTTTTACCTTCACTTCTTCATTCCACCATTCACTGCCCTTCCCCATGCTGCCTCCAACAAACTTCTTGCCGCACACATCACTTTCAATCCCAACAAAATTTTCTTTTACTAACTTCAACTCCTCTAAATTACCAGTTTCTCTTACTTTCACTTTGTCATATGTCGTGTTCAACTTTTCTTGATATTTACTTTTTAAATCCTGTTTATTAGCTCTTCAATCTTCACTAGCTCCCTTTTACATCCACCTACTCTATTCCCCCACTCTTTTGCTACAACTAATTTTCCTTCCACTGAAAAATTATCAGACATACCATTACCCATACCCCTAAATACGTGCACGTTTTTCAGTCTTCCAAACATTCTTTTAGTTATCAACACAATCCATTAACACCCTTCCTGCCACTCTTACCCATGTATACTTGTTTTTATCTTTCTTTTTGAAAAATCTAGAACTTATCACCATCTCTTGCTCAACACACATATCTACCAGTCTCTCACCACACTCATTTTCACCTGGTACGCCATACTTCCCAATGACACCTTCTACCTCTCCAGCACCCACTCTAGCATTTAAGTCACCCATGACAACTACATAATTCCTCCTACCCAGGGCTTCTACACACCTAGTTAATTCATTCCGGAACTCATTCCGCTCTTCTTCACTTTTCTCACAACTTGGTCCATATGCACTGACAAAAGTCTAACATTCCCTACCCAACCTAACCCTTACCCACATTAACCTAGATGATATCTCCTTCCATTCCACTACTTTACCTGTCATCCATTCACTCAGCAATATAGGCACACCTCTTGCTCTTCCCCTTTCAATCCCAGGCACTACCAGACATTTCACCAAACATCACTTCACCTTTCCCTTCTATCTTAGTCTCACACAAAGCCAATATATTCATCCTTGTATTCCTAAACATACTTCCAATCTCACATCTTTTTCTCTTTATCGTACTACATCCACGCACATTCAAACACCCCAAAACTAGAGTGCGGGGAGCAGTCACTCTCCCCCCAGCTCCACCTCTTTGATATGTCACAGGATTATAATACAGGAGAGGGGGTTCCCAGCCCCCACGTCCCGTCCCTTTTAGTCGCCTCTTATGACACGCAGGGATACGTTGGCGCTATTCTAATTGTTTTTATGCCTCCGCAGCCGAAAGTAATACCCGTAATAAATAGCTAAGGTTTGTATAGTTAGGAAAAATGCAAATTATCTACGAATCTGTCCTGTTTATTGTATTATCAAATACAGAACAATTATTGCTGGTGATCCTGGGATTTCAATCTAATGAGCTGGAGAAAAACGGATTTTGAGTGAAGCGAAAAAACTATTTTTGGGTGAGATGGCCATGTCGTCCTGATGGAGGTTCCTATAAGTAGCTTCCTAAGGGATATATGTACTACAGTGATATTCCCAGAGAATTTTACCTTTAGGTCTCCAGAATTCTAACTCCTGGCGCGAATATCCTTAAATTTCTCTCAAGGATATCGCATATCAGAGGACGTATTCTTTACATGCCACATAGCAATCTGCACCCCTAATAGCGTTTACGCATCGAGGGGGAAAGTGGCAGAATTAGGAGGGGAGCCGCATCAAGTTTACCCTAGTTCTCATACTACTATTGAGTATCACAACAGCGCCATATCCAAGATGGCGGACATTCCTTGTAGCATTGAACATGGTGCTAAAGATACAGTACTTCGGGAGGGATACTGTGAAGATCTTTTCTTTTAGAAAAGAAGGGTGGGTCCATCAGGACGACATGGCCATCTCACCCAAAAATAGATTTTTCGCTTCGGTCAAAATCCGTTATTTGGGCTCAAGCCATGTCGTCCTGATGGAAGCGTACCAGAGCATTAATGTATCTGTATTTTCATCAGTGCCTTAACCTTGGGACAACATTTCTATGATCATTTGGACCATTTGAGACAAATGACGTTACTGTTATCCGTCATCATCACTAAACATAAACGATGTTAGTGCTTTCTGCCCTCTACAGGGAAGAGTCATTCTAGACAGTAGAAAAGGGGCCTCAAGGTTAGCATGTATTCTATGAAAAACACAAGTATACATAAGTATATAGGAACGGTACCAGCAGAAGTCTGCACAAGGATACCCAAGATAGTGTTGGAAAATTAGACTACTGTATGATATATACTGTAGCTTTCTGTTTGCAGTATGATCTATATTGCAAACATGCTGGCTATTGTATAGTCATATACTTTAGTTCTAGCCGGCATATTGCCGGCAAGGTTAGCACCAGGGACAGTTCAGTCAACATAATGTCTGCTGTGATGGTGGCCGGCAGCTCGCCTGTCGCTGGATGTTGGCAGCTTACCGGCTGCCGGCCTACTAGGTGGTAGGAAGAATAAAAGACATATATTTGTATATCCCACCCAGCTTGTTTGCTGTGACCTTACAATATTAAATCATAGTTTGTTCCAACACGAATACTTACCTCGAACTACTTTCTATAAGAGTCACTGGTGATCTCCTCTCCATCGACCAGAGTTTTGAGTATGTTACCCCCCCACTCCGCGCTCTAAGTAGCTTTACCCCCAGCATCAAGGAATGTGCCCCGAGGGTAGGATCAAGGTAGGTCGCTTGCTTGGCTGGGTCACCTTCCTCATTAAGTTCTCTGGTCGCGAGGCGTTCACACCCTCGCTCTCGTATCTCTGTCGATCCTTTGTGTGCGTTCTAGTGTCCCACGTGTTCCCAGCGTGGCAACTTGCGTTTTCCAGTGTGCTTTTCCCAAGTGTTCCTGTGCGTTCACCTTTCAACCGTGTGCTTACCCAGTGTTTTCATTGATTCCCTTAGTGCTTGTGTCGTGCGTTGTGTGCATTATGGAGCAAATTCGCCGTTGTCCTGGGCCTAGAGCCGGGAAATCGTGTGGAGCGTTCCTCTCCAAGCCCGAAGTGGATCCTCACTCCCTTTGTTCCTCCTGTAGGGGAAAAGTTTGCTCGTCAGCAGACACATGCCCCGAGTGTGTAGACTGGAGCGATATTCAGTGGGTATGCTACGGTACCAAAAAGAGGAAATCAGCGAAACGTTCCCCCAGGAAAATTAGTGTTTCCTCGCCGATACCGTCACCCAGTGAGCGGTCCGACGGGGCCTCGGTTTCGCCATCCTCTACACAGAGTAGGGGACGAGGTAAGTCTAGTGTTGTGGATGAGCAAGGCGTCCTTTCCCAGGAGCCCAGTGTTAGTGCAGTGCCAATGGCAGGCCCCTCTAGGGCTAGTGAAGGACCCAGTAGTGCGTCCGGAGAGTCGGCCCTTGTGCTCGGGGGGCATGCTTCCTCCGATGACCCCTTGTGGGGTAGTAACGCGGTCTCGGTGTCACCGCCGCCCTCGTGGGCCTGTGCTTCTGGTTCGTCGTTAGGGAGAGACAACCAGAGGAAAGTTCGACCTTCGGGTAACGATGCCTTCGGGTGGAGGCTCCCGAAGACGCCGGTAGGGCACCCCTGAGGATGGATGTGACCCTGGATCCCTGGCTCCCGGGCATGGAACGGTTTGAGTCGTTCCCAACCCTCCCCACGGAAGTCCCCGATGACTTCCTCCAGCCCTCGACCTCTGGCATTCAACGCCCGAAGAAGTCCCCCGCAGTCCCCGCTACCAGCCGACACGCGGTGAACACAGTGTCGTTGGGCTCATCAGACGTCTATTCCTCGTCAGAGGAAGAGGTCAGGGTGAAACACTGCCGTCGGAGGGAGCGGTCCAGGAGCGAGCGTTCCCGCTTGAGGTCGCGCTCTCAGTATAGCAGAAAGCGCTCCCGCTCCCCGAGCCGTAAGTATAGGAGAAGTGTATCTCCCGGTGGCGCCTGGATCTACGTATCTTCGCGGGAATCGAAGGTGCTTCGTTCCCCAGACCGCCAGTCCAGTGAGCGGTCCCCAAGGCTGCCGCCCTCCAAGCACAGCCTTGACCCTCGCGACCTGGCTCGCAGGAAAGACCTCTCGAGAAAGCATAAGTCCTCGAGGCCTCCGGTTCACCCCGCCCAGCGGGGGGAAACGCGCTTCTTGTCAGGCAGCCTGGCCGAACCAGCCCAGCTGGTGCGGCCTTCGGGTCGGAAGGAACGGTTTCCGCTGTCGGGTCAGCCCACGGGAACCGCGCCCTCAGCACCTAGAGCCTTAGGGCGTACGAGAGTCCCCGCTGAACCAGCGATGCCTGCATTATCCCGAGCCCCTGGTGCGGACTTACCCGCAGATGAGGTCCAGTACCTCGGCAGGACGGCGCCCCTGGCCCCAAGGGCTAGGCGTCCAGTCGGCGTGCCCGGTAAACCGGCTCCCCTGCCCCAGGCCGAGACCTCGGCTGACGGAGGGGAGGGCTCCCCGACAGAGGACTCCGCCTACAGGAGAGTGGTTAGCCTGATCAGAAGGCACCACGAAATAGCAGAACCTGCAGCTACGGATGGAGATTCCTGGAGGTCAAGCCTGCTGAGAATCATGCAAACTCCCTCCCAACCTAAGTCATCCCTAGCACTCCCTCTGGCCCGAGATCTAGTTCAAGGGCAAGAGTACATTGACAAAGTAGTGGCCAGCAATGCCGAGGCTCCCAAGACCCAGAGTGCCTCGAAATTGCTCCAGGGCCTCAAAACCCAAGGGAAGGTCTATGTGCCCGCAGGACGTCGCCCAGGTCCTTGTAAAGTGGAGACAGCCGTGGACATTCTGAGTCAAGGCGTCTCAGACGATAGAGCCTCTTCGGCCCCAGTCTGTTTCTCGCCAGCAGAGGCCTCCATGATGGAGGAAATGTCGCGAGACTTAGTTAACGTCTCCTCTTGGCTGGACTGGTGGGCTTCCACGTTGGTGGGTGTTCAAGCCTCCTTTGACCCCGAGGACCCTGATCAGCAAGGCCTAATGAGGGACCTCATTACCTCCGGGGGTAAAACCCTCAAGTTCCTGACCTATCAGTCTCTCGCCCTTACAGCCAACTGGGTTCTCCGTAAGCGAGACACTGTTCTAACGAAAGTGTCTCGGAAGGTACCAGACAGGGAGGCGCGAGCCATTCACAGCCTGCCCCTGTGGGGAGAGTCTCTGTTTCCTCTGAAAGAGCTAGAGACCATAATGGAAAAGGTCTCGAAAAAGAAGGAGGCCAACGTCACCAGACCGGCAACTTCTAGGAGACCGCCCTACAAGAGGTCCGTCTCGGATAGCGCCGCGACGCCCCAAGCCTCTTCCAGCGCTACGAGGAGAGAGGCCCCCTCTTCCTCCTGGTCCTCAACGCCGCAACCCTCCCGCAGGGGAGCTGCAGCGCCCTCAAGCTCCTTCAGGTCGGGTTACTCCGCTTCTAGGAGAGGCAGATCAAGCCGCCCCTCTAGAGGAAGATAGAGTGGGAGGCCCCCTATCCCCGCCCAAGCCTCGGGTTGGGGGATGCCTCAGACAACATTGGCAAGCATGGAAGGCTCAAGGGTCAGAGCCTTGGACAGTGTCTGTCCTAAAGGAGGGCTACAGACTCCCGTTCCTGACGAATCCACCCCCTCTTATTCCGGCCAACCGGACGGAATGGCTAGCTCCCAAAGATCCGTTAAAGAGGACCGCCCTTCAAGAGGAGGTATCCTCCATGTTAGAAAAGGGCGCCATGGAAGAAGTTCCTCTCCCAGGGCCAGGTTTCTACAGTCGCCTGTTCCTGGTGGAGAAAGCGACGGGGGGTTGGAGACCGGTTATAGATCTGTCAGCTCTCAACAAGTTCGTTAAGAAGACGGACTTCAAGATGGACACTCCAAAGTCAGTCCTGCTGTCCTTGAGGGAGAAAGATTTTATGATGACCGTCGACCTCAAGGACGCATACTGTACTTCCAAATTCCGATCCACCCCTCGAGTCGGAAGTTCCTCCGGGTGAAATGGGGTTCCCAGATCCTGCAATTCAGAACTCTTTGCTTCGGTCTGTCAACAGCGCCCCAGGTGTTCACGAGAGTCTTCACGACTGTCTCAGTGTGGGCTCACGAACGAGGCATCCGCCTTATCAGATACCTGGACGACTGGTTGCTCCTTTCCGCCTCAAAGGCCCTCTTGGAGGAACAAGGGAGAAGTCTCCTCCAGTTTTGCAGAGATCTGGGGATTGTGATCAACCCGAAGAAGTCAAATCTATCCCCGTCCACCAGAATGAACTACTTGGGGATGACATTGGACACCATTCAGGGAAAAGTTTTCCCTTCGGAGGACAGGATAAGGAACCTCAGGCACATCATTCAGCCGTTCCTGTCAGAACAACCCAGGAGAGCGAAAGACTGGCAGAGGCTGATAGGCCACCTGGTCTCATTGGAGAAACTAGTTCCCCAAGGGAGGATAAAGCTCAGATCCATCCAATGGAATCTCAAGAACCTCTGGTGCCAGACGGACTCACAACAAGTGCTAATTCCAGTCCTTCCAGACACGAGACCCTCCCTGGAATAGTGGCACTGCCAGTCGAACTCCCTCAAGGGGATGCCCTTCAGGACCAGCCCTCCAGAATTACTTCTGTTCACAGACGCCTCCAACCAAGGATGGGGAGCCCATCTCCTCGACGGAACTGCACGAGGTACCTGGTTGGAAGGGGAAAAGCAACTCCTCATCAATATCCTGGAGTTGAAAGCAGTCCAGAAGGCGTGCTTACACTTTGCAAGTCTGCTAAAGGGAAACACCATGGCGTTGATGTGCGACAACGCCACGGTAGTAGCATACATAAAGAAGCAGGGAGGCTTGAAATCGAGGGAGTTGTGCGATCTCACCATAAAGATTCTAAATTGGGCAGAAGAAAATCACGTGGGGTTGTTAGCAAGGTTTATTCCCGGGAAGAAAAATCGTTCTGGCCGACGGCCTCAGCAGAATGAGCCAGATAGTAGGGACAGAATGGTCCCTTCTCCCAGAAGTAGCCAGGCTCATCATTCAGCGTTGGGGTTCCCCGGTGATGGACCTCTTTGCAACAAAACTCAACGCCCAACTCCCAGTCTATTGCTCCCCTGTACCAGACCCGAAAGCAGCCTTAGAAGACGCCTTTCAGCACAAGTGGGACAATCTGGATGTGTACGCTTTTCCCCCTTTCACGTTGATAAGACAGGTGCTCAACAGAGTAAGGACCGCCCGAAACCTAAAGATGACTTTGGTAGCGCCCTGGTGGCCGGAGAGAGAGTGGTTCGCAGACCAAAAGACCTAACGAGTCAACCGCCGTGGCCTCTACCCGCCAGGTCAGACCTTCTGCACCAGCCTCACTTTCTCAAGCTCCACGACAACCCACTCTCCCTTCGTCTTCACGCCTGGACACTATCCAGTGGCTCCTGAAGAAGGAAGGTTATTCTCCCTCCACGGCTAAGAGAATGTGTCTATACCTGAGAAAGTCGTCAGCCGCGGTATACCAGGCAAAATGGGCCTCCTTCACGAAGTGGTGCTCTGAGAGGCACATTAGACCTCTTAAGGCCTCTGTCCCAGACATAGCAGATTTTCTGGTGTTTCTTAGGGACAAAGTAGGAATGTCAATTCCAGCCATAAAAGGGGTTCGAGCCGCCTTAGGCCAAGTTTTCCTCCTGAAGGGCATCGACCTGGGGGCCTCGAGACACATAGCGATGCTTGTCAAAAGCTTCGAGCAGTCTTGCCCCCCTCAGGCGAGGAGGGTGCCCCAATGGGACTTAGCCAAGGTCCTGAAGATGCTGTGTCGTCCCCCCTTTGAACCCTTGAAGGATATCGTAGACAAAGATCTCACCCTCAATGCCGTCTTCTTGCTGGCCTTGGCGTCTGCTAAGAGGGTGGGAGAGATCCATGGACTGTCATACGACGTCTCTCATTCAAAGGGGTGGAAAGAAGTATCCTTCAAGTTCGTGCCTTCTTTTGTGGCCAAGACTCAGAACCCAGCAGGCTGGGACCCGATGTTTGAGGGTTTCTCAATTCCTGCCATCCCTAAGACAGGCAATGCAGAAGACTTAAGATTGTGCCCAGTGCGAACAATTAGGAAATACCTGGAAAGGACAGCGCATCTCCGACTAGGCATCAAGAGCCTCTTCGTTTCCACAGGTATTACAGTGAACCCTCGCTACTTCGCGGTTCGACCATCGCGGATTCACCACTTCGCGGATTTTTTTCATAACCCATGTATATACATATATCGCGGATTTTCCGGAAATATCGAAAATACCGCGATGTGACCGATGGTGCGAGATTGGAGAAAGTAAGGAAAATTGAATCATGATTGATTTTCAATATAAATGAAACTTTGAGGAGCAACAAAGATATCATTTGTTAGAGAGATAGAGAGAGGTAAGGAATGGGAGGTAGTGAAAAGTAGCCCACAGAGAGAGAGAGAAGTAGAGGTAGAGAGAAGTAGAGGTAGAGAGAGAGTAGAGAGAGAGAGAGGTAGAGAGAGAGAGGTAGAGAGAGAGAGAGGTAGAGAGAGAGGTAGAGAGAGAGAGAGAGAGAGAGAGAGAGAGAGAGAGAGAGAGAGAGAGAGAGGTTTAAATGTACAGTAATAAACAAAAAAATTTGATAGGTTATAACACATTGGTGCTTATGTAATATCAACTGTATACTGTAGACGGTTTGAATAAGTTAAGAAATGGTATAAATGATACTTTGTTAGTGTATTCGTACACACTCAAGAGCGGCAGCTAGATGACAGC
The DNA here is from genome assembly GCF_036898095.1 of Palaemon carinicauda. Lineage (NCBI taxonomy): Eukaryota > Metazoa > Arthropoda > Malacostraca > Decapoda > Palaemonidae > Palaemon > Palaemon carinicauda. The sequence continues at coordinate 33,641,314 of NC_090755.1, read as the reverse complement.
TGATCTAATCACAGCCAAAAGTAAAAAAAAAAAAGAAGTCAACAATACTCGATTTTTAAAACACCCGAAATTTAAAAACAAAAGTACACGCTTTCTTAATGTGCAATTGACTATTTAAAGAGTGGTAATTTTCTAGAATAAAATGATATTTCCCAAAAAATAGTGGTTTGCCGATGAAATCGGATGCCGTATTTTTAGCTATGGTTGAAATGGATGTAGACTCGGCCTAATTTTTTCGTTTCGTATTTAATTGACACTAAGAAAACTAATTTTAGTTTCTTCATCTAAATGTAAGTATTGTATAACGCGGAGAGAGAGAGAGAGAGAGAGAGAGAGAGAGAGAGAGAGAGAGAGAGAGAATGAATCAGCTGTTGTAATCAAATGGCGTGTTTTTGTTTCGTGAGAATTTCATCGCCACGACTTTAACAACAACATATTGTACTGAACTTTACAGTATTATACAGACTACTGTACTGTAATATGATAAAGTAAAATATTTGTAATCTATTTTATATGAAATGGGGCTATTGTTTTTTGTTTAAAATTTACATTCACGTATGTAAAACAACCTCTCTCTCTCTCTCTCTCTCTCTCTCTCTCTCTCTCTCTCTCTCTCTCGTAGATTGTTTTCCTGCTTTGCTACGTATGTATGATTTTATATAGATACGGTAAATAATATTTGTAATAACATATTTTATAAATGCTTTTACTGTAATATCATTATTTATCACTTTCATCATGCGCATTAAATTCCTTAGTTTGTTTACTGAGCGTCCTTTATGACGCCGTCGTTTCAGGCGGCGTCATAAAGAAAAACATTTCGTTTGGAAGTCCTAAGAAAAATTAAGTAAAACATTAGTAATAACCAAATCAACATACTGTACTGAATAATCAATATAATCGATGCAAAAACTAACCTAAACACAGATGTGTAAATGCGTTTGTTTCTTCATTATAATCAGAGATAAACGTAAACAAAATATTGGTTGCCATTTTTTATCGTGCTTTTTGGCGTGTTTAGGAAACACATGATATAAAGTCGCCTTTAATATTTGTGCCTGTTTTAGTTTAGGGTACGTTAGTACATGCATTAAGTGTTCTGTACATTAAAGGGTAGTTTGTTAACAGTACTACGTACAAGGGAAGGTTTTAAAAGTCTAAATATAAATGTTAAATAAATAGGTAAATATGGTGTCACTACTTCGCGGATTTTCACCTATCGCGGCCGGGTCTGGAACCTATCTACCGCGATAAACGAGGGTTTACTGTAATAAGAAACAAGTTTCCAAAAACACCATCTCCTTCTGGTTGAGACAAGTTATCGCCAGAACCTACAAGGAAGATGGCATGGCAGTGCCAGGCACTCCCCGGCCTCATGACATCAGGGGCCTGAGCACCTCCTTAGCCTTTGAGAAAAACATGGCAGTGGGGCAGATCCTGCGAGCAGGTACTTGGTCGAACCAGTCAACCTTTACTGCCCACTACCTGAAGGACTACTCAAGAAAATCCTTGGACAGGTTCTCCATTGGAACAGTCATCTCCGCTCTCCAAGCGGTGTAACGGTAAAACCCCAGGCGCATTCAAGACTAGCGACCGGTAGGCACAAGTGCGGTTTCCTACCTCCTACCCAGTTGCTTACTTGCCTCTTCGGGGAGTACCGTCTGTTCCCAGAAAATAACACATTCTTCACGGCTACGCTTCGAGAAGGAACGTCAAAAGAAGTTTTTCAAAGGGTGAGTACTTAGACACTAACGTGAATTTTTTGTGTAGTTACCCTCGCTTCCGCTCTCTAGTAGGTCCCGTTATCCATAGGCCTCTTGGCCTCCACGGCCGGGTCAGGGGGTCAGAATAGCACTCCCTCCTCCTAAAGTGTAAGTCTCCTATAGAAAGTAGTTCGAGTTAAGTATTTATGTTGGAACAAATCAAAAATTTTAAGTAATTTTTATTTTTCCTAACATACTTACTGAGAACTACTTTCGGGTAATGGCCCTCCCTTCCTTCCCCGAGTGCCTCTCTTCCCTTGCTAGCATTGTGCTAATTCAATAGAACTTAATGAGGAAGGTGACCCAGCCAAGCAAGCGACCTACCTTGATCCTACCCTCGGGGCACATTCCTTGATGCCAGGGGTAAGGCTACTTAGAGCGCGGAGTGGGGGGGGGTAACATACTCAAAACTGGTCGATGGAGAGATCACCAGTGACTCCTATAGAAAGTAGTTCTCGGTAAATATGTTAGGAAAAATAAAAATTACTTAAAATTTTTGATGTTTCCTGATCAGGGAAACTCAAGGATAAGGGTTCTACCCTTTTAGGGTTAGAAGTGTAATACCAGCAGCCCTTTAAAATATTTAATTTTTAAATATTTAACTTAGCCGGTGAATATATAATAGCTGACGCTCCGGCGGCTCGACAGAAAAACACAAAAACTCGCGAGCGATCGCTATGAAGGTTGCGGGTGTGCCCACCAGCGCCAACTATCGGCCAGATACCGCATATACATGTAAACAGCTCCAATTCTTCTCTGTCGGTCTGATCGACAAGACGTACCATTACTCGCTGTTAACCTGGAGTTTTTCAACAGTCTTGGTGAAGTACTTCCTTTTGGTTTGAGCTTTCGCAGTGCAGGTGTTTTATCTTCAACTTGAATCTTGAACTCTTTTTTGGATAGATTTAATTGTTGATGACTTTGGATTGTTTTTTGGACTTTCTTTGACTTTCAAAATGGCCGACCCTTCCCTTAGTACGGAAGTGTGTTTTAGGCTTTTAGCAATTATCTTATCACGTTATAAAAGGTGTTAATTATAGATTTTCCTCTATATATTTTATATCTCACCCGCCTTTATTAGGCCTCTTCGATTAGCTTTCCATTTATAATAAACATCAAGATAAATTTTAATGATTTGTTTATATGCGGCCGTACCTATTCCTCCCCTAATCCGAGAGTAGGCGGTCCTAACTTGGAAACCGAAGTTAAACAACGTTGAGCCCTTTCAATCGTTAATAACTCTTACAGAGCAAATGATTTAAAACTTATTAAATGAATATTTTTTAGTAGATATTTTATGAAAGATTTTCTTTGAATAGTCTTCGTGCTGTTTCAAAGATGAATTAACGTTTGGTTTATTTATGCTACGCAGTTTGCGCTCTATCGTTACGATAGAGAAAGAGAGAATCACGGTTTCACTTTGCAGAAAGAGTAAATCGATTCTGACGTTTTGTTCATTCTTCTTTCAAACTGAAATGTTTTAAATACTAATTTAAAGGAACTTGTTAATTTTCAATTTCTTAGTCCTTTCAGTTTTTTCCTTTGGTCAAATAACATGTTTATTGACGAAGGGTAAGTGTGCTTTTCTCTTCTGTGTGAAATCAAGAGAGATAGAGAGAGAGAGAGAGACGGAGAGGGAGAGAGGAAGAGAGAACGTTCCGATCTTTATTCTCGTCCCAAGCGAGTAACGTTGTTCTCGAGTGAGTTTTTTACTCTCGTCCCAAGTCTCTGTACGGGGAGAAAGGATAAAACGTTTTTAGTTTTTATTCTCGTCCCAAGGCACTGTACGGTGAGAGATTGAAAACGTAGTTTTTAATTAACTAGTGTTTAGTCTCCTCCCCAGTCAATGATCCTTTTAACTTTATATATTTCCGTTTTATTCGATATATATGTTTACTGTTTTTCTTTTTTTTTTTTTTTTTTATTAATGTGCTTACATTATACGACTTATTCCGCAATTATAACCTTTTGAGGTAGGGGAGAATTGCGTGCTTCAGGTAGAAATCAGTTTTTATTCATGCCTAATGTGAAATTATTAAAAAATTCGATTTCAGTGAAGTAAGTGCAAAAACAGAAAATTGTAGTGATAAAGTGATAATTGCGCAAAGTGTTATCAGTGTTGCGACAGAGGGTTCGTCTGTTCGTGCTTGTCGTTCGCCTAGTCCGAGACCTCTTGCAAGCTCCCATGCCCCAGGGAGAAGTAATGTCGTAGGACTTATGGGTTCGAGAGGCTTTAACCAACGAACAGACGTTCCCTCTATGGTTTCAGGCGTGTCTCGTCAAGACCGCCCCTACCATAAGACGAGCGAGACGGTTTTCTCCTCGTCATCCGAAGGCTTATCGCGTAAGAAACCGTGGAGCAAGGTTTCGAGACCCTTAAAGCGAAAGTCAGTCCCTTCAGGACAGGTCCAGCGTTCTGGTTGTAGCCATTGGGACAGCTCTGACCCTGTGCAGTCATTGGAAGACTGCTCGACGCCTAAACAGAAGCGTAACACAGGCTCCGAGAGTCTTAGTGTAGGCAAGGTTTTGCAGTCACAGACGTTACCCTCGTCTCTTACCGCACCCATTCCCGTTGATCCTAAATGGGTTGTACTGCAAGACATGCAGAATAAGCTTGCCTCTCTTATGGAGGACTATTCTGCTGAGCAGGTTCACGATGATCCTCGCCGCTTAGCTGATCAAGATCCTGGCCGTCAGCCGCCCAAATGTGCCTTTGCTCGTCCTGTTGACGTTGACGTTACAAAGTCACGTCAATCACGTTTTTTAGAGCCTCACTCGATGCAGTCCCGTGTTGACTCTCAGCCGCTTGTGGACGTTCAGCCGCTGCCGCTTGCTCTTGTTGACGTTCAGGACGTTCGCCAACCAGCGAAGTTGACTTGTTTTGACGTTGAGCGTCAAGCACTGCAGTCAAGAGTTGTTTTGACTGCTCAGTCTAGGCAGTCAAGGCAGTCTCGAGTTGACGTCGAGCGTCCTCCCGCACCTGTTGTTGTTGCTGATCAGTCCTTTAAGCAGTTACATGACGTATCGTCCTTGACTGCTACTGATGCTCCTTTGCGTGTGGACTCTGCTTGTCAAGCATTGCCACCACAGCAGGTCTCTCCCTTGCTTGAGACTCGGCAATTGTCGGACGAGGTTCCTTCAGATGAGGAAGTTGCTGATCCCCCTCCTACTGATATTCCCTTGTGGACTCTGTCAGACGGAGAGGAGCCTAAAGCTGCTCAGCCCTCTATGGACTTTAAATAAATCATGCTGATTTTTAAGGATCTTTGTCCGGATAATTTTGTAACTGCTGCTCCTCGTTCGCCTAAACGTCAGAGTTTACACTAGGCCTAGCTACTTCGAAGCCGTTGTTTTCTAAGCTAGTGCTCTCTCGCTCTTCTAAGAGAGCTTTACGTTTGCTAGGCGACTGGTTGATCACCAGGAGGAGTTTGGGGGAGACAGCCTTTGCTTTCCCTCCCTTTTAAACTGGCTTATAGAGCGAGCGTCTGGTATGACACGGGAGAAGTTCTCGGCTTGGGAGTTCCTGCCTCTGCCCAGATAGACTTCTCAAACCTCATAGACTCTCCCTGGCGCCTGGCCATGAGACGCTCCAAGATTTTATGGTCGGCTTCAGAGCTAGACCATCTCCTGTTAGGAGTTTTTTCGAGCGTTTGAAGTTTTGCTGTACAATTATGTCATGCATAAACAAGGCTATCAGGGATGGCTCCAATAATCTGACAGCCACGTTCTCTGCAGGAACAAGACTATCAGGGATGGCTCCAATGATCTGGCAGCCACGTTCACTGCAGGAGTACGTAAGAGGCAAGTGCTCTCGACCTTCAGGATGCATACTTCCACATTCCTATACACCCGGATTCCCAACCGTTTCTGAGGTTTGTTTACAGGAATGTGGTGTACCAGTTTTGAGCCCTGTGCTTTGGCCTCAGTCCTGCTCCTCTCGTGTTTACGAGGCTCATGAGGAATGTGGCAAAATTCCTCCATCTATCGGGAATCTGAGCATCCCTGTACTTGGACGACTGGCTTCTCAGAGCATCGTCCAGTCATCGCTGTCTGCAGGATCTACATTGGACGTTGGGTCTGGCCAAAGAGTAGGGACTTTTGGTCAACCTAGAAAAGTCCCAACTGATCCCATCCCAGACTATTCTATATTTGGGGATGGAGATTTGCAGTCCAGTTTTTCGGGCTTTTCCGTCTGCCACCCGAATAGAACAAGCCCTGCTCAAAGTCCAACTAATGCTGAAAAGAGAACGTTGTTCAGTCAGGAGTGGATGAGTCTCGTAGGGACTCTCTCATCCCTGGAGCAGTTTGTCTCGCTAGGGAGACTACACCTTCGCCTCTCCAGTTCCATCTAGCCTCTCACTGGAACAAGGACAAGACGTTAGAGACGGTATCAATCCCAGTCTCCGAACCAGTAAAGGCATGCCTGAAATGGTGGGACAGCAATATCAGTCTGAGAGAGGGACTATCCCTAGCAGTCAAGAACCCAAACCACGTGTTGTTCTCAGACGCGTCAAATTTGGGTTGGGGTGCGACCCTGGACGGTCGGGAATGCTCGGGTCTGTGGACCTCAAGTCAGAAGAGCATGCACATCAACGGCAAGGAGCTATTAGCAGTCCACTTGGCCTTGATAAAATTCGAAAGCTTTCTTCGAAACAAAGTGGTAGAGGTCAACTCAGACAACACCACAGCTTTGGCGTACATCTCCAAGCAAGGAGGCACACACTCCCTCACGCTGTACGAGATCGCAAGGGACCTTCTCATATGGTCAAGAAATCGAGGCATCTCCCTGTTGACGAGATTCATCCGGGGGGACTTGAACGTCTTGGCAGACTGTCTCAGTCGGAGGGGTCAGGTGATACCCACGGAATGGACCCTCCACAAGGACGTGTGCAAGAGTCTTTGGGCGACTTGGGGTCAACCCACCATAGACCTCTTTGCCACCTCGTTGACCAAAAGGTTACCAATCTATTGCTCACCAGTCCCAGATCCAGAAGCAATCCACATAGACGCGTTTCTACTGGATTGGTCTCATCTAGACTTATATGCATTCCCACCATTCAAGATAGTCAACAAGGTACTGCAGAAGTTTGCCTCTCACGAAGGGACAAGGTTGACGTTGGTTGCTCCCCTCTGGCCCGCGAGAGAGTGGTTCACCGAGGTACTTCAATGGCTGGTAGACATTCCAAGAAGTCTTCCTCTAAGGGTAGATCTCTTACGTCAGCCCCACGTAAAGAATGTTCATCAAAGCCTCCCCGCGCTTCGTCTGACTGCCTTCAGACTATCGAGAGACTCTCAAGAGCTCGAGGCTTTTCGAAGGAGGCAGCCAGTGCGATTGCGAGAGCTAGGAGAGCATCTACCATCAGAGTATACCAGTCGAAGTGGGAAGTCTTTCGAGACTGGTGCAAGTCAGCATCTGTGTCCTCTTCCAGTACCTCTGTAGCCAAAATCGCAGATTTTCTTTTACATCTGAGAAATGTTCGCTCCCTCTCAGCTCCCACGATTAAGGGCTACAGGAGCATGTTGGCTTCGGTCTTTCGTCATAGAGGCTTAGATCTTTCCAACAATAAAGATCTCCAAGATCTCCTTAAGTCTTTCGAGACCTCTAAGGAACGTCGTTTGGCAACTCCTGGATGGAACTTAGACGTGGTCCTAAGGTTCCTCATGTCAGACAGGTTTGAGCCATTACATTCAGCCTCCCTGAAGGATCTCACCCTCAAGACGCTTTTCCTAGTGTGCTTGGCTTCGGCTAAAAGGGTCAGTGAAATTCATGCCTTCAGTAAGAACATCGGCTTTTCTACAGAAAAAGCCACATGTTCACTTCAGCTTGGTTTTCTTGGCCAAAAATGAACTGCCTTCTTGTCCTTGGCCTAAGTCCTTTGATATACCTTGCCTGTCAGAGATCGTAGGCAACGAACTTGAAAGAGTACTGTGTCCAGTTAGAGCTCTTAAGTTCTACTTAGCTCGTACTAAGTCCTTACGAGGTGGATCTGAGGCATTATGGTGCTCAGTTAAGAAACCATCATTGCCTATGTCAAAGAATGCTTTGTCATATTTTATCAGATTTTTAATACGAGAGGCTCATTCTCACTTGAATGAAAAAGACCGATGCTTGCTTAAGGTTAAGACGCACGAAGTAAGAGCTATAGCAACTTCCGTGGCCTTTAAGCAAAATAGATCTCTGCAAAGTATTATGGACGCGACCTTTTGGAAAAGCAAGTCGGTATTCGCGTCATTTTACTTAAAAGATGTCCAGACTCTTTACGAGGACTGCTACACACTGGGTCCATTCGTTGCAGCGAGTGCAGTAGTGGGTGAGGGTTCTACCACTACATTACCTTAATTCCAATATCCTTTTAATCTGTCTCTTGAAATGTTTTTAATCTTGTTTTTGGGTTGTACGGAAGGCTAAGAAGCCTTTCGCATCCTGGTTGATTTGGCGGGTGGTCAAATGTCATTTCTTGAGAGCGCCCAGATTAGGGGTTTGATGAGGTCCTGTTGTATGGGTTGCAGCCCTTGATACTTCAGCTCCTGGGAGTCTTTCAGCATCCTAAGAGGATGGCTGGGCTTCGTGAGGAAGACAGACTAACAAGGCAGAGTAATCGTCTAAGTCAACTTCCTTACCAGGTACCTATATATATTTGGGTTTTGTTATGATATAACTGTCAAAAACTCTAAGCATATACGCTGTAAACTTAATTATTTCTGGTCTCTACCCACCACCATGGGTGTGAATCAGCTATTATATATTCACCGGCTAAGTTAAATATTTAAAAATGATATTTTAATTATAAAATAAATTTTTGAATATACTTACCCGGTGAATATATAAATTAAAGGCCCCCCCCCTTCCTCCCCGATAGAGACCCAGCGGAATGAGAAGAATTGGAGCTGTTTACATGTATATGCGGTATCTGGCCGATAGTTGGCGCTGGTGAGCACACCCGCAACCTTCATAGCGATCGCTCGCGAGTTTTTGTGTTTTTCTGTCGAGCCGCCGGAGCGTCAGCTATTATATATTCACCGGGTAAGTATATTCAAAAATTTATTTTATAATTAAAATATCATATTATAGGGTAGAAGACAACTTATTTCTAATCAGAATATTGAAGAAATTATATTTTTCAATATAGTAATGGTCTTAGCAAACACCCGGGCAAGGATACCCAAAATATATTGGAAAATAACTGCTAGGATAATATATACAATAGTTTTCTATCTGCAGTATAATCCTATACTGCAAATATACTGACTACCTGTATAAACATAAACTGTAATACAGCCGGCATAGCTAGCTCTGCCGGCACAGCCAACATTCAAGCTAAAGGGAGAGAGACAGCATGGAGTGAAGGTTGCTTTATTACTGTGTATGTATACAGTAATTAAGGATGTAAAAGTACAATTTACTACCTTTCTCCAGAAAGAAGGTTCAAATGGAAGGGGAGAATGTAACATTCAGGCTTCCATCCAGCCGCAGTACTATTGGCGGTAGAATCCAGCCAGAGTAATACCCCGACAACAGAACTTGTGGCCAGCAGTCCAAGGGAGAACTGAAGAATCTAGTGACAGAAGGGACTTCCCACCCACAGCCATCATGGCTGCCGACAGATGGCATGACTACTAGCAGCTTGCACAGCCGCCGCCGGCCGTCATAACTGTCGACAGTATGCAAAACACATGGTCGCCGGCAGTTGTCATGGCTCCCTGTAGCTTGGTTGCCGACAGCCGGACAACAGCTGCAGAGAGGGAGTCTAGCCGGCCCCCGTAACCCACCGGCAATGGTGAGGTTGCAGGACGCCGGCTCAAAGGAAGGCATTGGCTCTGCCATCATAGAAGAACGTATGCTCAAAAATTTATTTTATGAAAATATCATATTATGACATATACGATCGACATAGAAAAAGGAAAATTATGCATATAATATCTTTACAAGTATAAATTGCCTAAGTAGCTTCCATAATTAAATTTTTTATGCTATTCAAACCAGGAATGTCGTTCTGCTAACTAAATAACACATGCCTAACGAACGACAGCGCCCATGACGCCTCCGGTAACAGGCCTTGCTCCTAAACACAATAAATAACTCTAATTTCACTGTGAGACTGGAGCTAATTTACACCTATTATAAAGATTCAATACTCTACTCTCCAGAGGTGAAAGAAGCTGGATATTGCATAATAATCCTTGAAAAACTATCAAAATTGTCAGAAGCGTAAACGCTATTAGGGGTGCAGATTGCTATGTGGAGTGTCAAGAATACGTCCTCTGATATCATGCAATATCCTTGAGAGAAATTTAAGGATATTCGCGCCAGGAGTTAGAATTCTGGAGACCTAAAGGTAAAATTCTCTGGGAATATCACTGTAGTACATATATCCCTTAGGAAGCTACTTATAGGAACTTCCATCAGGACAACATGGCTTGAGCCCAAAAAGAATAATATACTAAGTTGGATCATTAATACTTTCAAGTGTAAACTGAAAATGCAAAGGTATGTTCAGTACACCAAAAACTGAGACTAATGTGGATTAGTTGTATTTATTATATTTGGTTTAGAACAATTGAATGCTACTTTAGTCAACAAACTAGTAATTGTTTCTGTATGTATATTTCTGTGTACAATATGTTTGTTTATTTTTTTTAGTTATATTTTTTTCTCTTTCCCATAGGTGATCATGAAGTGAAATTGGAAATAAAAGATGAACCATTAGATGTTCTTCAGGAAGAGAAAGTTGTAAAAGATGGCTCTGTCAAACTTGAATTGGATAATCGGAAAAAGGTAAGTTAAATCTCAATTGTTTGAGGAGCTCTGGCTTTGAATTTTTTAAATTCAGACTTTTTACAGTTTTGGTTAGAACTTTAATATTTCATGTTCTAGTTTTTTGTGGGCTCGAGCCATAGTGTCCTGATGGAAGTTCTTCTAGGAATATTTCTACTTGGGATATTTCTGTGAGGGATATGTCAGAAAATTTTACATGCAGAGGTATCACTCGGTTATTACCCCCGGTCAGTCATATGAAGAGAATAAGAAGGAGCTTTGGAAAGAAGTGAAGAGAGTAAGGAAAGCTGGCTCAAGAATTGAAGAGACAATGAAAGATGGAAATGGAAGGTTGTTAAAAGGAGAGGAGGCAAGGAAAAGATGGGCGGAATATTTTGAAAGTTTACTGAATGTTGAGGATAATAGGGAGGCAGATATAATTGCTGTTGCAGGTGTTGAGGTGCCGGTGATGGGAGATGAGAATGAGAGAGAGATTACAATAGAGGAAGTGAGGAGAGCACTAGATGAAATGAGAGTAGGAAAAGCATCTGGTATGGATGGTGTGAGAGCTGAGATGTTGAAGGAAAGGGGTGTGACTGTACTTGAATGGTTGGTGAGATTGTTTAATAGGTGTTTTGTGTTGTCAATGATACCAGTAGATTGGGTTTGTGCATGTATTGTACCACTATATAAGGGTAAGGGAGATGTGCATGAGTGTTGTAATTCAAGAGGTATTAGTTTGTTGAGTGTAGTTGGAAAAGTGTATGGTAGAGTACTGATTAATAGGATTAAGGATAAAACAGAGAATGCAATCTTAGAAGTACAGGGTGGTTTTAGAAGAGGTAGGTGTTGTATGAATCAGATTTTTACAGTTAGGCAGATATGCGAGAAATATTTAGCAAAAGGTAAGGAGGTGTATGTTGCGTTTATGGATCTGGAGAAAGCGTATGATAGAGTTGATAGGGAAGCAATGTGGAATGTGATGAGGTTATATGGAGATGATGGAAGGTTGTTGCCAGCAGTGAAAAGTTTCTACAAAGGTAGTAAAGCATGTGTTAGAATAGGAAATGAAGTGAGTGATTGGTTTCCAGTGAGGGTGGGGCTGAGACAGGGATGTGTGATGTCACCGTGGTTGTTTAACTTGTATGTTGATGGAGTGGTGAGAGAGGTGAATGCTCGAGTGCTTGGACGAGGATTAAAACTGGTAGACGAGAATGACTATGAATGGGAGGTAAATCAGTTGTTGTTTGCGGATGATACTGTACTGGTTGCAGACACAGAAAAGAAGCTTGACCGACTAGTGACAGAATTTGGAAGGGTGTGTGAGAGAAGGAAGTTGAGAGTTAATGTGGGTAAGAGTAAGGTTATGAGATGTACGAGAAGGGAAGGTGGTGCAAGGTTGAATGTCATGTTGAATGGAGAGTTACTTGAGGAGGTGGATCAGTTTAAGTACTTGGGGTCTGATGTTGCAGAAAATGGTGGAGTGGAAGCAGATGTACGTCAGAGAGTGAATGAAGGTTGCAAAGTGTTGGGGGCAGTTAAGGGAGTAGTAAAAAATAGAGGGTTGGGCATGAATGTAAAGAGAGTTCTATATGAGAAAGTGATTGTACCAGCTGTGATGTATGGATCGGAGTTGTGGGGAATGAAAGTGATGGAGAGACAGAAATTGAATGTGTTTGAGATGAAGTGTTTAAGGAGTATGGCTGGTGTATCTCGAGTAGATAGGGTTAGGAACGAAGTGGTGAGGGTGAGAACGGGTGTAAGAAATGAGTTAGCAGCTAGAGTGGATATGAATGTGTTGAGGTGGTTTGGCCATGTTGAGAGAATGGAAAATGGCTGTCTGCTAAAGAAGGTGATGAATGCAAGAGTTGATGGGAGAAGTACAAGAGGAAGGCAAAGGTTTGGGTGGATGGATGGAGTGAAGAAAACTCTGGGTGATAGGAGGATAGATGTGAGAGAGGCAAGAGAGCGTGCTAGAAATAGGAATGAATGGCGAGCGATTGTGATGCAGTTCCGGTAGGCCCTGCTGCTTCCTCCGGTGCCTTAGATGACCGTGGAGGTAGCAGCAGTAGGGGATTCAGCATTATGAAGCTTCACCTGTGGTGGATAACGGGGGAGGGTGAGCTGTGGCACCCTAGCAGTACCAGCTGAACTCGGTTGAGTCCCTTGTCAGGCTGGGAGGAACGTAGAGAGGAGAGGTCCCCTTTTTGTTTTGTTTCATTTGTTGATGTCGGCTACCCCCCAAAATTGGGGGAAGTGCCTTGGTATATGTATGTATGTAGTATTCGAGGTAACCCCGTCGCGAACCAAGAATCTATTTAATCCAAATTTAATTATCTTAATTCGAACAGATATATTACAAGGAGTTCAACAAGGAAAATCTAAGTCAGATTATATCCAAAGTTAAAAATATAGAACATATCGACAGGATCACCTACCGAATCAGCAGTGAGTGTGGAAACTAATCAATAACAGACCTCGCAGTTGTCCGGGTGCTACACCAGAAGGTCGTCAACTTGGACAGCGCAGTGGGCATGGGACCGGCAGACTACATGTCCACATGCCTGCTGCAGAACAGCCGCACTGGCTGTCATCTGACACCGGACCACCTGTAATAAAAGAGACACATGAGTATCCCATAGTACGTAAGTATCCCGAGGGGATCACCGGAGGCCCCGGGTACTTAAAATTAACCGGAGTAATACACCGGGGTAATATACTTATGTATAACACATAAAATTAATTGATATTATTATAAACAATTCCGTAATTAGTTATGATCATCCAATGATATTAATATTGTCATACTGGAAGATATACTATCCCGTCGGTACCGGGGAAGTATAAAATAAGAATGTTGTAATAACATGCTTCCTGTTGGCTCCGGGAGTCAACTGAGTTAGACCCGGGGATCAAAACATGCCTACCGGGGTAGGGGAGTCGAAAAGGGAGAGAGGGGGGGAGTTCTATGACTCCCCGCCAGCCACAAGAACCTTAACAAACAGAGACAATAAATAACATATCAAACAAAAACAAAGAAGGCTCTTCCATGATTACCCGACAAACCGAAAATAGCCTACGTAATAGTAGATAACTCAATCATGATACGTTACATAACGAAGGGAATCACGCTGAAGAATACCCAACACGCAACCGTAATCTCCCTGGCCGTCCGATGGCCAATCAAGGCGGCCGGGGAAAGCACGGCTACGACAAGGCATGGAACGCGAGCGTACTCGACTATAACCTCAACAGTGTTCTCAGCTCAAGTCTAAAGGGAGGGAGTCATGAGGTATCCCGGGGGGAGGGATGAAGGAACGCGGGGGGGGAGCGTCCCCAAAAACAAAACAGCTGACTCCGAAGTCTCTATGAGACGTGAGGTATCCCTGGAGGGGGATGAGGGTATGGGGTGGCATACTCCACTAGTGGGGGAAGCCAGCGAGAACTAGCCAATGGTGGGGCTCGAGGCGATCACGTGTGTCTGAGAGCGGACAGGAGTACCAACCTACCCGAACAGAACCACGTGATACCAACAAAAACAGAATTATCATAGTTACGGATAATATAAATAATGTAAAATGTAGAACTAGGTTATGAGGCATGCAAAATAAAGCTAAATTAATGCTGTAAGAGAGGGACGCAGGAGTAATGGCAGAAAAAACATGAATGAAGATCCCATCATCGCCAAATTGGTGAAGCCTTGCTCCTGTCAGAGGATCATGAAGGACTGGGAGAGACGGTCTTGGAGGACGTCGCAGCCGTGAATTTGGATCTAGAGCCCATGGCTTTGGACGAACCAGATCTAGGTAGGGAGGTAAGTGAGGCAGGTGGTGCACGGTCTAAGATCCCTATTCTTAGCCCGTCTTTATCTACTTCTTCTGTTTCTTCCTTCCAGGGGTTTACTGGGAAGCACGTGGCTGTGGTCAGGCCTTCATCTTCTCGGATATCCAAGGATTCAGCTGTAACTACTTCTTCCTCCCTTGGGTCGAGAGTGAAGAACGGTTCGAAGCCTAAGACCCCGGAGCCCTCCTTCGACCCGGTGGCCTTTTCGAACCAGTTGATGGAGCAAATTGGTTCCCTTGTGGGCACCCTCACACAGAGAATGCTAAACCAGGAGAGTCTCGTGGAGAATCTCCTGCGTTCTGGACTGCCTCAGCAGCAGCAATACGTTATCCCGGATGCCTCTAAACTCCCGGAGTTTGTTAAGAGCAACCCGTGGACGATGGCCTTACATTCTCCCTTCAAAGATGGCATGCTCACCATCGAAAGATGTGGCACCCGACCGGTAGAAGACTTTGAATTCTACCCGCCGGGTCTCCAGTTCCCCTTTCCTGGTTTTGCGCGCTTGACTGAAGAAGCGCTCGTAAGATTGGATAAGGTTCCGAAGGAAACCGTAATATACCCAAAGGAACAAGCACAGTCCGCCTGGGTCCGGACTCTTAATGAGTGGGAGTGTGTTAACACAATGTTAACACCTCATAAGAGCTCATACACGATGTTCGTGGTAGAGGAGCAAACTCCGACACCTTGTACCACGAAGATGATGGACCTTGCACATCAGGCTGTGAATGAGGACAAGCCGTTACCACAATTACGGGAAACGGATTTGACTTCCCTCCTGTTCCCGGGAGATAACGATTGCTGGACTAACGCCCCAGCGACGTTTACAGCAGGAAAGTTGAGCGCTGACTGTGCGTCTACACAGTTCAGCCAGCGACTACCCAGACTTCCAGATTCATTGATACGACTCGAGTTCGAAGCCCGTACGCGTCTGAGTAGGTCCATCAACTCTGCTACGATGGCGGAAATGTCCTCTTTAGTTTATGAAGAGGAACCTCTTTTCAAAATCTTGACGAAGTCATTGCTTCAAACTTTGTTGTCCGACACATAAGACTTCATTCTGGCCAGTCGTAGATGTCGAAGGCTGAAGCGTCTATCAGACACGAGCCTAACAAGCTCATCAAGGCTCCAATCTGGGGTCCTGATTTGTTCCCTGAGGACATGGTGAACAACGTCCTTAGCGAGGCTGCGAGGGTTAACCAGAGCCTCAAGGTTCGGTGGGGCCTCATCCCCAAACGTAAGTTCGAACCATCCAGCACCCAATCTAGAGGCAGGAAGAGACCGAGGCCTTTTCAGTCATTCCAAGGCCGGCAGTCTCAACAGGTGGTCCAGACCATCCCGGTAGCACAAGGGAGTCAACCTTCCACTTCCCAAACACAACCCCAACAGCAATACGTGTTGGTCCCTCAAGCTCAAGTAGCATCTACCTCTTATGCAACTTCTCCAGCCTTTAACCCCACCTTTGAGACACAAGGCGTGTTCCATGGCTACAAGGCCTCCAGGGGCGGTAGGGCGAGAAAGACCTTTCACAACAGAGACAGCGGAAGAGTCTACTCTCAAGGCAGAGGATTCCGCGGAGCCCAGGGAGGTAAATCCGCTGCAAACCACTGATAATCCTCAGGTAGGGGGAAGGTTGTACATCTTTCGAAACCGTTGGACGTTCAGCGATTGGGCTTTCAGCATAATTTCCAAAGGTCTGGGGTGGAGTTGGATAGAAGGGCCCCCTCCACCAACCAGTTTTCATCAACATCCAACGGAAGAGCTAGTCTTGTATGTAAACGATCTGTTACAAAAGAATGCAATAAAAGAGGTAAATCACTTGAAATTTCAAGGTCGCTTGTTCAGCGTACCAAAGAAAGACTCAGACAAGCGAAGGATAATCTTGGACCTGTCTCATCTGAATTCTTAGATTCAATGCGACAAGTTCCACATGCTAACCGTCTCTCAGGTGCGGACCTTACTTCCCCGTGGGGCCGTCACCACCTCTATAGATCTTACAGACGCTTACTATCACGTTCCGATAGCAAGGCATTTTCGTCCGTTTTTAGGTTTCAAATTAGGCAACCAAGGATATGCATTCAAAGTACATTGAACCCTCGTTTATCGCGGTAGATAGGTTCCAAACCCGGCCGCGATAGCTGAAAATCCGCGAAGTAGGGACACCATATTTACGTATTTAATTAACATGTATATTCAGACTTTTAAAACCTTCCCTTTACGTAGTACTGTTAACAAACTACCCTTTAATGTACAGAACACTTAATGCATGTACTACAGTATCCTAAACTAAAACAGGCACAAATATTAAAGGCGATTTTATATCATGCGTTTCCTAAACATGCCAAAAACCACGATGAAAAATGACAACCAATGTTTTGTTTACGTTTATCTCTGATCATAATGAAGAAACAGACGCATTTACACATCTGTGTATAGGTTAGTTTTTGCATCGACAGCAATCTTACCAAGTATTGATTATATGTTGATTTTGTTATTACCAAAGTTTTACTTAATTTTTCTTAGGACTTCCAAATAAATGAAATGAATGCCATTTATATAATGTTTTTCTTTATGACGCCGCCTGAAATGGAAACCTTCCATTCGTTTACTGTACGCTCCATCTTCGATCGTAATAAACAAACGAAGGCATTATACACGCATGATGAAAGTGATAAATAATGATATTAAAAGCTTTTAGTAAATATGTTATTACAAATATTATTTACCGTATCTATATAAAATCCTACATAGTAGCAAAGCAGGAAAACAATTTTTTTTTCTCTTTTTTTTTTTGGCGTTTAATCAACAATAACAAACTGCCGCTAATGACCGAATGATAATTTACGATAATTCTAAACTGTTACTAAAGATGATTCTCCATTCCATATCCAAAATACTTTTCCTAACTTCAGTTATAAGTCAACTTGTACCCACTTCAATTATGAAACCATCTATAAAATAGTAAGAGAAGAACAAGTACTAGGCCGATTTTTAAAGTTGTCGAACAATTAAGTTACCGCTATAACGTTCGATGTGACATAGTGCGAGATTGGAGAAAGTAAGGAAAATTTTCAATATAAATGAAACTTTGTGAAGCAACAAAGATTTCATTTGTTAGTGAGATAGGAGTAAGGAACGAGAGGTAGTGAAAAGTAGCCCACACACACAGAGAGAGAGAGAGAGAGAGAGAGAGAGAGAGAGAGAGAGAGAGAGAGAGAGAGAGAGAGAGTTTTAAATGTAATAAAAAAAAAAAATAGGTTATAACACATTGGTGCTTATGTAATATCAACTGTATAGATGGTTTGAATAAGTTAAGAAATGGTATAAACAATACTTCGTACGCGCATATTCTTGAGACCGGCAGCTAGACGTCAGCTGATCTGATAACAGCCAAATGTAAAACAAAAAGAAGTCAACAATACTCGATTTTTAAAACACACTTGAAATTTAAAAACAAAAGTACACGCTTTCTTAATGTGCAATTAACTATTTAAAGAGTAGCAATTTTCTAGAATAAAATGATGTTTCCCCAAAAAATAGTGGTTTGCTGATGAAATCGGATGCCGTATTTAATGGAAAAAAGTCCGCGAAGTCGTGAATCCGCGATGGTCGAACCGCGAAGTAGCGAGAGCTCACTGTAATGCCATTCGGACTCAACATAGCACCCAGGATATTCACCAAACTGGCAGACAGTAATCCAAGAATTACGAACCCAAGGAGTTCAAATAGTAGCTTACCTAGACGACTGGCTCATTTGGTCAGTGTCGAAAACTGTCTCACGGCAACAAACAAAGTGATAAAATTCCTACAACAGAGACGAAGTTTCAGTGGCTAGGATTACAATGGGATCTGAGCTCCCACACTCTGTGTATCCCAACAAGCAAGAGGAAAGAAATAGCAAAGAACACAAAACGTTTTCTCTAGGACAAATTGACATCCAGGAGAAATCAAGAGAGAATCCTGGGTGTCCTCCAGTTTGCCTCGGTAACAGACGTATTACTGAAGGCCAGACTGAAAGATGTAAACCGAGTTTGGCGCTCCAGGGCAAACAAGAAATATCGAGACAAAAGAACTCGAATCCCATCAATTCTGAGGAAAAGACTTCAGCCATGGACATAGGTAAAAAATCTGGCAAAATCTGTTCCTTTAAAATATCCACCTCCAAAACTGGTCATTCACACAGACGCCTCCTTAACCAGCTGGGGAGGGTACTCCCAGTACAGACGCTCCCCAAGATATGAACATCCGTGTTACGAACATCCGGAGATACGAACACAAATTAACGGAAGTCAAAACATGTTCGTAAACATCCGTAGATTTCATCGCAAGTTTAAATCTCTCTCTCTCTCTCTCTCTCTCTCTCTCTCTCTCTCTCTCTATTTTGATTTTTAATGCAGTTAAATCTTCATATTTCTTTGAAAATTATTAAAAAATTCTTTATATCCTTATTCGATGTTTCAATTATGGGAATAGTAACGGATCGGAAGAAAACCACTTGATTTGACTCGCGCCTTCCGCCAGAAGAAAAATTACGTCATCAGACTTTTGGAATTTTTTTTTATTTCTTAACAATATGTTACAGAAAATCAGTTTCCCTACAGTTCTTATTATTAGGTATCATGCGAAATCGTTGTAGCTCTTTCTGTGTGTGTGTGTGTGTGCTCGCTCTGTCAATCGCATACGGGTAGTTAATTCTAAAGCTTCATACAGTATTCAATTTTTCGTTCAATATTAAGCCTTCATATTTCATTAGACATTATTGTGTTTAATTGTGGTTTATTAAAGCACGTTCATATTTTTTTTTTTAATTTCTTGAGCATTTCAATAATCAACAATTACTTCTGATTTACTTTTGGTTGGGAGATCAGCTGATCTCGAGGTGACGCTGCAGTATTACGATTATGCGCACATATACTGTAGTACGAATAACACTGATTTATATAATTTTCTTGATATTCAAATCTCTTCATAGTGAATATTACAACAGCGCCAATATATTATAGGGTATCACATTTTCCATACAGTTCGTTGATAGACCTTATTATTAGTTATAAACGGAATACACAACCCTCTCTCTCTCTCTCTCTCTCTCTCTCTCTCTCTCTCTGTAATTTGATTTTTAATGCAGTTAAATCTTCATATTTCTTTTAAAATTATTAAAAAATTCTTTATATCCTTGTTCGATGTTTCGATTATGGGAATACAGGTAGTAACGGATCGGAAGAAAATCACTTTATTTGCCTCACGCCTTCCGCCAGAAGAAATATAACATCAGACTTTTTTTTTTTTCTTAACTTTATGGTAAGTTGTACTAATCTCATAACTAATGATACAGACCACTAAAACACTTGATATCGTTACTCGGTGTTTCGATTATGGGAATGCTGTAATAAGATTACTCGGCAACATAATGAAAGGAAATCATTCAGTTTGTCAGCGCGCTTCCGCCAAATATATGACGTCACAAGATACGTGACGTATACTCTACAAAGAATGATTCCGTCGGTCAAAATAAAAATAAAACAATTCAGTAAACTAACCTTCTGCATTTTATTTGACATTACCAAAACAACCACAAAGCAGTTAAATGCACAGTACTCTTACATACAGTAAATACAGTACGGTACAAGTCAGCTGATTTGATCAGCGTGAAAAGGTAAACATTACGTACAGTACAGTACATAATGCAAATGGCCGCTTGTTCACGTAAGTTTCTAGCAAAAAAAATGGGTAATGGAACAATAAAATAGCTTTCAGTACATTTATTTAAAAAGGAATTAATGTACAGTACTGTACTAAATGTACAGTACACTATATTTACTACGATTTTACTTTTAAGTCGGCTGATTCAGAAATGCAGTGCATGTGTATGGCCGATTATTTGTGCAAGTTTCTATTATGTAGTGTGCAGTACAGGATAATAAAACAACTTACTGTACTGAATTTTTCAGTATTATACAGACTACTGTAATATGATAAAGTAAAATATTTGTAATAACCTATTTTATATGAAATGGGGCTATTTGTTGACCTCTACGGCTGAAAATCGTAGACGTCTGAGTCAGGTTACGCCTACCCTAGACCAAAATTTAACACTTAACGACTTACGAACAATCCAGCTTACGAACAGACTCTCGGTCCCTATTGTGTTCGTAAGTTGGGTACTGCCTCTACAAGAAAGTCCAAGGACTATGGTCGACAATATTCCGCCAACTTCATATCAATGTCATAGAAGCCATGGCGGTATTCTTGACTCTAAAGAAACTTGCTCCAGCCAAGAAGCAACATATCAGATTGGTGCTAGACAGCGAAGTTATAGTCCACTACATAAACAGAGGTGGTTCCAAGTCAGGTCACATAAACCATGTGATGATAGCAATATTTTCCATGGCAGCATCGAACCAGTGGCATCTGTCAGCGGTTCATCTAGCGGGAATACGGAATGTTGTGGCGGACGCACTTTCGAGGACAACTCCGCTGGAGTCTTAGTGGTCACTGGACCTAAAGTCATTCAAATGGATTTTATCTCAGGTTCCGGATCTCCAGATAGACCTGTTTGCAACAGAGTCCAACCACAAACTAAAGTGCTACGTAGCCCCCAACCTGGACCCTCGGGCTTACGCCACAGACGCAATGTCATTGGACTGGAACGCTTGGGAAAGAATTTACCTATTCCCACCAATAAATCTGTGTTAGACAAACTCAGAACTTTCAAAGGCCAAGTGCCTCTAGTAGCCCCCAACTGGTCCAAGAGCAACTGGTTTCCCCTTCTGGAACTGGGTCTCCATCCTCAACAGATCCCCAATCCAATACTAACACAAGTAGTACAAACTCGCAATGTGTTACCTTCCTCAAAAATTCAGAGTGCCCTAACTTTATGGACTTTATGAAATTTGCAGCTCAAAGAGGTGCAGATATTGATCCTCAAAATACAGTGAACCCTCGCTACTTCGCGGTTCGACCATCGTGGATTCACCACTTCGCGGATTTTTTCCATAACCCATATATATACAGTAATATATATATATATATGTATGCATGTATTTATGTATATATGTAGGTATGTATATGTGTATACATATAAATATATATATATATATATATATATATATATATATACACTCACACACACACACACACACACACATATATATATATATATATATATATATATATATATATATATATATATATATATATATATATATATATATATATATATATATATATATTAGTTGGAAGATGTGATGTAGTTCTAAGGGAAAAGTATGGGAAATATGTCTGGGTAATAAGCAAAGCTCTACCTCCAGTTTGTTTCTTCATTATGATCAGAGATAAATGTAAACAAAACATTGGTTGCCATTTTTTATCGTGCTTTTTAGAGTGTTTAGGAAATGCATGATATAAAATCACCTTTAATATTTGTGCCTGTTTTAGTTTAGGGTACTGTAGTACATGCATTAAGTGTTCTGTACATTAAAGGGTAGTTTTTTAACAGAACTACGTACAAGGGAAGGTTTTAAAAGTCTGAATATACATGTTGAATAAATAGGTAAATATGGTGTCACTACTTCGCGGATTTTCACCTATCGCGGCCGCGACTGGAACCTATCTACCGCGATAAACGAGGGTTCACTGTACCCTATTTCTGGGCTTGAACCTGTGCCGGCCAGTGAATAAGCTCCTATTAGCACTTATTCTTAGGTAATTTACTGCTAAATATACCAGAGAAAAAATGTAAAGGAGTGCTAGGTTGACTAGCTCGCTCACCTATTGGTGTCGGTATGGAATTGGGCGTATAATCCAGAGGTCCCGCACCATTTAGATTCATCCACGACAAAGACCCCCAATAGAGGAGAGCCGTTCAACCTCACTCGGCACCACCAACTCTGCATCCGCTCAGAACTCAACTCCTTTTTAGCACGCCTGTGTGGTAACCCGCTAGTTTGTGCTCTCGTGTTTTTGCCTTATTTTCCTTGTGATTATGGCTTCTACATCGGTTTCCCAGGAGACACCGTCTAAGTTAAGTACCAAGCTATGTTTTGCTGTGTTTTGAGCAATCTAGATCGTTTAATATTTAAGTTATAAGAGTTTATTCTCTTCGATCATCTCGGTCTTGCTCGATTCCGCTTACGGTTGGTACTCCTGTTTCGAGAGCTTTTAGTTTCACTCGCGGTGTTACTAAGTGTATTATTTTTATTATTAGTTTAATTTTTATATGTTTTATAGTGGATATTCATTATTTAGCGTTTAGAGCCCTTGTGGCTCATATTTAGGGCCGATATCAGATTACGTATCGTAGGTGGCTTGCCGGCCTTCGGCCATCAAGTTGTTGTCCTTCGGGATTTATTCATTATTTCGCATGCCTTGCCCTAATTTTTTATGTGTATATTTATATATTTTTCAACGCTATTACTTTTATAATGAATATTTGTGCTTATTACTCCGTATGATCTGTTTTGGTAGTGTTTGGGGATCGTCAGTTGGTAGCCCTGCTGCTCCGTGTCACGTGATCCTCCCCCAAGCTCCCCCTCTCGCTAGGTTGGTGGCTAGGCTTCTCTCCCCCCTCCCCTAGGGGACCATTGCCTTCCCTTCCTACAGAGGGGGTAGTTCAGTGTTTATGGACTATGTCCTCTCTCCAGGTGTCCCGGTGGTTTTGTCTCTGTCTAGACTGGTTGGCCACCGGTCAACAGAGTAGGAATCCCGGTGCACCCTATTTTATAAATGTTCACCTATCACACTTTTATTTATGTTATACGAAAACCTCCGGGTTCTGTTGGTGGTTCTTATCTACGGTTCCGCCCCCCTTATTTTATAACATTTACTATGATTATATATGACAGATCACTACCCCGGAGTTCCTATATGTATTAGTTTATGGATGTAATTTTATATATCCCGGTCCGGGGCTTAACCTCGCTCCGGGAAGTCAGACACCATGTGTGTTAATTCTTTGTTGCATCCTTCTTTATGATCCCGGCTTGTCCGGAATGAATAGTTATACTCTAGTCTTAAGTTAGACTTATGTTTAGGCCCGGGTCCTCCGGACCCGCCCCTACTTAAGAGTATTATAGTTAAGCTCTAGTCTTAAGTTAGACTTATGTTTAGGCCCGGGTCCTCCGGACCCGCCCCTACTTAAGAGAATTACAGTTTCTCATATACTATTCTTATTACAGATGGTTCATTGCCAGACGACGGCCTGTGCGGCAGTTCTTCACCAGCCTTGTGGCCTTACGGTGTGTAGGTCTCACGCCCTCTGCGGAGTACAACTGGAAGATATCGTAGTCTGGCATCCTGATAATTGTATGGTCTGTTTTGACCTCATTACCACCCTTGGATCTGATTCGGTGAGTCCCGTTGGCTATGTTGACTTTTCTAATTATTCTTACTTTTTTTTGGTATACATACACTATTTAGTAAGATTTCTATGGTCTTTAAAGGACCTCCTGGACTCTTCCTTTCTTTAATTCCCACTATTATTTCAGGCATCCCCGGAGCAGAAGACTGCGGCTCGGGCCACCCTGAAAGTGTGGGTTGGGGGATTTGCCCGAAATGTGAAATCAAAGCAGCCTTACGTCCTCTCTGAAGACTACTGTGCAATGATTTATCCTAATGCTAAGTCTTCAGCCGCTGTGGCTAGAGCTGTTGCGGCACCCATCATTGCCGACATTGATGCCACTATTTCTGGATTCATCGATCAGGATCAAGATCAAGATACGTCTGATGCCCCTGGAGATCTGGAAGACAATGTTGCCTCCTTCAACTCGGATGTGGAACCCATGTTGTTAGATGATCCGGATGCAGGTAGGGTGGTAAGTGAGGCAGGTGTTACCGGCGCTGAGATTCCTATCCCCAGCCCCGCTCTTTCTTCTTCATCTGATCTCTCTTGTTTTCATGGTTTTTCTGGGGACCGCGATTCGTCTCACCGATCACACCCGGTTCCCCCCAAAGATAAATCTAAATCTAGAACTTTGCCAAAAGCTCGTAAGCCCCACAAGGCTTCCCATGGTTCTAAAACGAAAGCAAACCCATCATCTAAGGCTTCCGGCTCCTCCTCTAAGTCTCACGACCCGGGAGTACAATCCGCCACTTCTGCACCTAACCCGGGCCTTTCCGAATCAGCCATGCTTCGCATTGTGTCAGAGATGCAATCTAAGATTGTGTCAGAAATGCAGGCCAAGATGGACACGATGTTTTCTAACATTGGTCAGAGACTTGGGGCATTAGAGCAAGGTGCTCCGGAGCAAGTTCAAAGCTCTCTCATCCCGGATGCCTCTAAGCTTCCTCCGTTTACCAAGAATAACCCTTGGCGCATGGCTCTTCATTCCCCGTTCTCAGACGGGATGTTAACGTTGGAAGGTCTTGGTACTCGTCCACTAGAGGACTTTGAATTCTTTCCTCCTGGTCTCGCATTTCCGTTTCATGGTTATGCCAGGCTTACCGAGGAAGCTCTGGTTCGGCTGGATAAGGTCCCTAAAGGGACCGTCATTTTCCCAAAGGAACAAGCCCAATCTGTTTGGGCTAGGTTTCTAAATGACATAGGTTGCACCAATACCATGTTGACGCCTCATAAGAGTTCATTTACAATGTTTCTAATGGACAAGAATACCGTGACTCCATGCGTCACTAAGATTGCAGAGCTTGCCTTTCAATACGCTCTGGAGGAGAAGCCCTTGCCTCCCATCCGAGAGGTAGATCCGATCTCCCTCCTTCTTCCTTCAGATAATGAGTGTTGGGACAATGTCCATACCACCTTTACTTCCGGCAAGCTGACAGCGGACTGTGCGTCAGTAATTTTTAGTGAACGGCTTCCTCGTCTCCCGGAATCCCTTATTAAACAGGAGTATGATTCCCGCCTACGTGTTGGTCGAACCTTGAACTTGGCCACTTCTACGGAGTCGATAGCCTTAACTTATGATACTGAGAGTATCTTTAAGTCTCTCAATAAGGCTACTTTGCAGTCTTTGTACTTTGACCTATATGACTTTGCTCTTGCTAAACGTAGGTGCCGCAAACACGTCCTGGCTGAGGCGACTATTAGGCACGAACCGAATAAACTTATCCGGTCCTCTTGTTGGGGTCCAAATCTTTTCCCTGAGGATCTTGTGAAGGAAGTCTTGACAGAAGCTACAAGAGTTAATCAGAGCCTTAAAGCCCGTTGGGGTTTGACTCCTAAGCGGAAATATGATCCCGCAAGTTACCAAGCCCGTGGTAGGAAGAAGCTCCGCCCGTATACCTCCACTCAGTTCCGGCAACAGCAAAGTAGCTCGTCCGTTTTCCGGCAGCCTCTCCCACCATCTCCTGCTGTTCCTGCACAGCCTTCCACCTCTCAGGCTCCTTCCTCGGACGACTACGTCACCGTTCTGTTCCCTAAGAGCCAGCTTCCCGGTGCCTCCACCACCTCTCCAGCCTTTAACCAATCTTATGAAGCTCAAGGCTCTTCCCAGGGTTATAACAGAGGTAGAGGCTACCACCGTGGTTCATACCAGAACAGAGGTAGGGGTAGATTCTTTCGCAAAGGAAAGAACTTCCGAGGCGGACGTGGAGGCAACTCCTCAAGCCAATACTGAGGTGCAGCGGGTAGGGGGGAGGCTTTATGCCTTCCGCAACAAATGGAAGTTCAGTCCCTGGGCTTTCAGTATCATCTCCAAGGGACTGGGGTGGAGTTGGATTCAAGGACCTCCTCCACCGAACAGATTTCATCAGTATTCCACTCCGGACCTAGTCGAGTTTGTCCAGGACCTGTTACAAAAGAACGCCATACAAGAAACGAAACACCTGAAGTTTCAGGGTCGGCTGTTCAGTGTCCCGAAGAAGGATTCGGACAAGAGAAGAGTGATTCTAGACCTATCCCTTCTCAACTTGTCCATTCAATGCGACAAGTTTCGAATGCTTAACGTCTCGCAGGTGCGGACCTTACTTCCCCGTGGGGCCGGCACCACCTCTATCGATCTTACAGACGCCTATTATCACGTTCCGATAGCGAGACACTTCCGTCCGTATCTAGGCTTCCGCCTAGGAAACAAAAATTACTCCTTCAAGGTGATGCCTTTCGGGCTCAACATCGCCCCAAGGATCTTCACAAAGTTAGCAGAAGTTGCTGTTCAGGAACTCAGAAATCAAGGGATTCAAGTAGTAGCCTATCTGGACGACTGGCTCATTTGGTCAGACACCTCCCAAAATTGCCTAAAAGCCACTCACAAAGTCATCCAATACCTTCAATCTCTAGGCTTTCAGATCAACTTCAAGAAGTCCCGTCTTCTTCCGAAATCAAAGTTCCAATGGCTCGGCCTGCAATGGGATCTTATATCTCACACTCTGTGTCTTCCCAAACCCAAGAGGTTAGAGATTGCAATGAACACCAAACGCTTTCTCAAAGACAAAGTGAGTTCCAGACGGCTCCAAGAGAGGATCCTAGGGTCCCTTCAATTTGCTTCAGTGACGGATCTACTTCTGAAAGCGAAGTTGAAAGATATCAATCGTGTCTGGCGTTCGAGGGCGAATCGGAAGCTCCGGGACAGGAAAGTCCACCTTCCTCCCATTCTCCGGGAAAGACTTCTACCTTGGACAAAGGCCAGCAATCTGTCAAAGTCAGTTCCCCTTCGATTTCCGCCTCCGAAGTTAATCATTCACACGGACGCATCCCTATCAGGTTGGGGAGGCTATTCTCAGCACAGGAAAGTTCAAGGTCTTTGGTCTCCCTTATTCCGCCAATTTCACATCAATGTGCTGGAGGCCATGGCAGTTCTACTAACCCTGAAACGTCTCTCTCCATCCAAGAGACAACACCTTCGTCTGGTTCTCGACAGCGAAGTGGTGGTCCGCTGCCTCAACAGAGGCGGATCAAAATCAGGGCCTCTGAACCATGTTCTAGTAGCCATATTCTCCCTAGCAGCCTCGAACCGTTGGCATCTTTCAGCTGTCCACCTGGCGGGAGTCCGGAACGTAGTCGCAGACGCCCTGTCCCGGACCTCCCCTCTAGAGTCGGAATGGTCACTCGATCAAAAGTCATTCCGGTGGATTCTCTCTCGGGTTCCGGGTCTCCAAGTAGACCTCTTCGCCACGGACTCCAACCACAAATTGAGAGTATATGTGGCTCCCAATCTAGACCCTCAGGCCTACGCCACAGACGCCATGTCACAGAATTGGGACAACTGGGAAAGGATTTATCTCTTTCCCCCGGTGAATCTTTTACTGAAAGTCCTAGACAAACTGAGATCCTTCAAGGGACGAGTAGCCTTGGTCGCACCCAACTGGCCCAAGAGCAATTGGTACCCTCTCCTGCGAGAGTTGAGACTACATCCTCACCCGATACCCAATCCGGTTCTGTCTCAGATAGTACAAACACGCGTTGTGTACGCTTTCTCAAACATTCAGAGCGCCCTAACTTTATGGACTTCATGAAGTTTGCGGCCATGCATGGTGCCAATATCGATCCTCGAAACACCCTGTTCCTAGAATCAGATAAACGGGATTCCACCATCCGCCAATATGATTCTGCAGTTAAAAAGTTGGCTAAATTTCTGATAGACTCAGACGTACACTGTATGAACTTGAACCTTACAGTCACTTTCTTTAGAACTTTATTAGAATCAGGTCTGGCAGCCAATACTATCACCACTATTAAATCTGCTTTGAAAAAGATCTTCCTAGTGGGTTTTAACATAGACTTAACCGACTCTTTGTTAGCTTCAATTCCGAAAGCCTGTGCCAGACTGAAACCGGTTACTCGTCCTACCCCGGTTACCTGGTTCCTTAATGATGTGCTCAAATTGGCTTCTGATACCATTAACAGTTCTTGTGATTATATTCCCCTTCTCAGGAAAACACTTTTCCTTGTGAGTTTGGCTTCCGGGGCAAGAATTTCTGAACTGGCAGCTTTGTCAAGAGACCCGGGTCATATTGAGTTCCTTCGGGAGAGGTCCTTCTTTCACCTAACAAATTCTTTTTAGCTAAGAACGAAGACCCTCAGAACAGATGGTCCTCCTGGAAAATTGTTCCCCTCACGCAAGATCCGTCTCTGTGCCCTGTTACTGCTCTTAAGTCTTATTTATCCCGGACCTCCTCTAACTCCTCCGGGCCTCTATTCGTTAGAGAACAAGGCGGTACCATTACCATTAAAGGGATCAGGCAACAAATTTTGTATTTTATTAAACAAGCTAACCCTGACTCTTTTCCTCTTGCACATGATATTAGAGCAGTTGCTACTTCGGTGAACTTTTTTCACCACATGAATTTTACGGATATTTCTAGGTACACAGGGTGGAAGTCACCGTCAGTGTTCAAGAAACACTATCTTAAACATTTGGAAGCCCTTAAATTTCCTACGGTAGCTGCAGGGAGCGTAGTTACCCCCAGGTAACTCACATGTTAATTCCTTGTCATTTTATCTCTCCCCCTTACCTGCCTCATTTATACCCTATTTGTATTCGTTGGTTTCGCACCTGGTTACTATTCCTATATTTGTTAATTTTATGACTCCTGAGTATCTGTATATATCATCACTCACGGCATTATTATACCTTACCTTTTTTGTCAATTGTTCTACCAAGTGGATTTATGTTCTTTTTAAGGTACCTTTATAGTTGTTTTTGGCACTCAACTCTGATTAAAGTAACTTGTGTTTCCCTTGTGTTTATGTTTTTTCCTTTATTTTTCAAGTTTGGTGACATTTCTCTTGTATGTATTCACTGGCCGGCACAGGTTCAAGCCCAGAAAAGGGATTTTGACGTAGGAAAAATCTATTTCTGGGCGAGGGACCTGTGCCGCCCAGTGAACCCTCCCAGCTCCTCTCCCTTGGAGTCCCCAAACTTTGGGTGCTAAGGAGTTGGGTTCTGAGCGGATGCAGAGTTGGTGGTGCCGAGTGAGGTTGAACGGCTCTCCTCTATTGGGGGTCTTTGTCGTGGATGAATCTAAATGGTGCGGGACCTCTGGATTATACGCCCAATTCCATACCGACACCAATAGGTGAGCGAGCTAGTCAACCTAGCACTCCTTTACATTTTTTCTCTGGTATATTTAGCAGTAAATTACCTAAGAATAAGTGCTAATAGGAGCTTATTCACTGGGCGACACAGGTCCCTCGCCCAGAAATAGATTTTTCCTACGTCAAAATCCCTTTTTTAGAATCAGATAAAAGGGAATCCACCCTTCGACAGTATGATTCGGCTGTCAAGAAACTTGCAAAGTTTTTAAGGGACTCAAAGGTTGAGATGATGACTATGAATCTGACAGTAACCTTCTTTAGAACTCTATTTGAAATGCGGCCTAGCAGCTAGTACTATTACCACAATTAAATCAGCCTTTAAAAAGATTTTCCAAATTGGTTTTAATATTGACCTTACAGATTCATACTTCTCATCCATCCCGAGAGCCTGCGCCAGATTGAAACCATCAACTCGCCCTAGCTCTGTTTCCTGGTTTCTGAATGATGTACTTAAATTGGCGTCTGACACCCTTAATGAGTCTTGTAATTATATCCCGTTATTAAGGAAAACCTTGTTCTTAATGAGCCTGGCTTCTGGCGCCAGAATATCAGAACTTTCAGAGGTCATATTGAATTTCTCTCGTCAGGAGAAATACTAATTTCTCCAAACAAAAGATTCCTAGCAAAAAATGAGGACCCCCAGAACAGATGGTCCCCCTGTAAGATTGTTCCACTTCCTCAGGACCCATCTCTATGTCCAGTAAACACTCTGAAAGCGTATTTGAATAGAACTTCCAATAAGTCCTCAGGGCCCTTATTTATTAGAGAGAATGGAGGAACCATTACCCTGAAAGGGATCAGACAGCAGATTCTGTATTTCATTACACAAGCTAACCCAGAATCATTCCCTCGTGTTCACGATATACGGGTAGTAGCTACATCTATTAATTACTTTCACCATATGAACTTCGATGAACTAAAAAAATATACAGGCTGGAAGTCCCCAACAGTTTTTAAACGCCACTATTTAAAACCTTTGGAAGCCCTTAAATTTGCAACAGTGGCAGCAGGGAATGTGGTCCCTCCTGATAATCACGATTCAGAATCATAAGGTCTTATTCTATCCTTTCTCTTTCCCTCTACCTGCCTTACTTATTGTCCCTATTGTAGTTTTGTTGTTTTTTGCCTGGGCTACACCCTTGTATTATCAGATTGTAAATAATCATTTATTCTTACAGCACTTAGTTGGACATCGTATTGCTCTCCCCTATTTATTCCAGTTTGGAATCATTTGTTGTATTTACCTGGTTTAATTTTCTACCTTTTATGATAAAGAATTGTTAAACTACTTATTTTGGAATACCTTTATTTTTACTCATATGTTTACAATTTGCATTAAATTAAGTTTTTTTTTAACTTTAGACTTTAATTTATTTTCCTTCTCTGGTGTTGGTTTCCAAGCTTTGGGACCATTTCTCTTGTAATATTTCACGGAGCGGCACAGGTTGAGCCCAGAAAAGGGATTTTGACGAAGGAAAAATCTATTTCTGGGCTCAACCTGTGCCGGCCAGTGAAATGCTCCTATAGCACCATTTCTAAGGAATATAACTGCTAAATATTACCAGAGAAAAAATGTATAGGAATGCTAGGTTGAACTAGCTCGCTCACCTATTGGTATCGGTATAAACTAGGGCGAAATATACCAGAGGTCTCGTACCATTTAGACATCTCCTCTTCAAAATCCCTCAATAGTGAGGTGCGGTTCAACCTCCCCTGCTGCGCAGACCAGTACTACTAACTCTACCCACGCTTGCCCAGCATTCCTTTTGTAGCACCAGTTACAAATCAGTCGATTGTTTTTTTCTCGGTGTACTTTTGGATTACTTACCTTTCCTACGCATCGATGGCTGAATCTCAAGTTACTCCATTGAAGTTAAGTACTTTATCCATGAGTTTTAAGCGTGAATGGGCAGTGTATTCTTTATTTTATTAATTGAGAAGTGTTTTATTGTGAACGGCGTCCCCGTTCTAACCGTTCATGGTTTCACGGCCCTGCCCTTTCTCGCTAGTTCGTTCGTTATTTCTTTCATCATTGCTATTCGTTCGAACTTTTAGGAGATTTTTTCCTTTACACCGATTATATGCTTTCATCTTAGCGTATCATTATTATTATACTATGAAGCAGTGTTAGCGAATCATTAAGGCGTTCTGTTATGTTGGCATGCCTGCCTTCGTGCATGTTAGTGGATAGCGTTCCCACAGGGAATTGTTTCGCTGTTTTTTTTTTTCCTAGGAGCATTTCACTTGATGTTATAAGACTATCGGTTTTATTTACGCTCCACATAGTTTTACGTTTTGGTTCGAGTGGGACTCTCGCGTAGCTCTTTATTGTGTTACTGTTCGATATCTACCCGCTTCAGTAGCAAGGTTGGTACCCTTGTTTTCCATCTTCCAAGATGGCGTCATGCTCCCTCCCTTGCCACTCGCTCGAGTCCCTCTCTCGCCATATTAACTTTGCATGCCTAGCCTTTTTTACGTGATTACGCTTTTATTCATTGATTACTTTCAAGTATTTATGTAGTTCATATTGTTTTTATTGTTACACTCCGTTATGATTATATTTTTGGGTTTTTCATGTTGTGTTGAGGGGATCTCCAGTTGGTAGCCCTGCCTACCACCACCTGTCCTTGTGATCCCCCTGTACCACCACCCCTCCCAGAGTACGTCTCTCCTCTTACTCGATGGTTGTTGGCTATGACATACGGGCCAAGTATGCTTGTTCCTCAGTCTTCCCTCAACGTTCCGACATTGAGGACCGAGAGTATCTCACGGGGTGCTACATAGTCTCATTCATCCTAGGCGGTTCTCGTCTCCCCCCTCCCGTCATCTTGATTGGCCATCAGTCGGGGGAGGGGGAGGGCCGGGACCGCCGGGGACTATATCATACATGTGATTGGGCAGTATACCTATGCCTTCTTGGTATGGCTTTTGCTTTTAGCTTATGGTTTTAGGAATGAGACCTTATCTATATTAGGAGTGTCCCCATCATACGGTACCTCCTGCCATTATAGCCCGTATAGGATATATTATTAACTTACATCATAGTATTCTACACGAATCATTACCTTCGTCCCGGTACGTCCGGTAGTCTCGTTGGTGGTTCCCTTGGCTCCTCCAGCATTCTCCCACCGTACCCTCCCGTCATCAGACA
The DNA here is from genome assembly GCF_036898095.1 of Palaemon carinicauda. NCBI lineage: Eukaryota > Metazoa > Arthropoda > Malacostraca > Decapoda > Palaemonidae > Palaemon > Palaemon carinicauda. The sequence goes on along the minus strand of NC_090755.1, from coordinate 33,608,819 downwards.
TTGGGGCCTCCGGGCTTACAATACTACAGGATCTGATGACACTGACACAGTTTATGATTCCTACTCTCCCTACGGGAACCCTATACTCTCACGGACGTTAATGTTTAGATCATAACCGGAGTTTTTTATTATATGTATTTTAAGGATGTAACTTGAGTTTACTCTCGTTTACTTTAAGTTTACTTTAAGTATTTCTGTTCCCGGTCCCCGGGACTATTATTTATTATTATTCATCCCGTATTTTTACATCCTTTTCTCATCCCCGGCTCTTCCGGGTTCCTCTTCGAATAGTCTCAGGTTCTCTGCATGTTTAGTCTAAGGCTATACATTTTACTTAAATTTCAAGGTCCGGATCCTCCGGGGCCCCTTCTAGAGATATTAAGTAGATGTTCATAGACTATTCCTTTTTACAGGTGGTCCGCTGCCGGATGACAGCCTGCGCGGCCGTCCTTCAACAGCCCTACGGACATGAGGTCTGTAGATCTCACGCCGACTGTGGGATTCAAATGGATGACCTTATTGTTTGGCACCCCGACAACTGCCTTGTCTGTTACGACCTTATCACCACCCTCTCTTCGGAATCAGTGAGTCCTCTATAGGTCGTTTTTTATACTTGCATTCCTCTTGCTTTATATTATGAACCTTTGGTTTTCATTTCTCGGCTCCGTCTCCCGGGTTTGCTAACCTTATCCCCGTTCTTTCAGAGTTCCCAAGCAGCTAAGACCTCAGCAAGAGCCACCTTGAAAGTTTGGGTAGGCGGTTTCGCCCGTAACGTTAAGGCCAAGAACCCTTACGTCCTCTCCGAAGATTACTGCTACTTAATCTACCCCAACGCAAAATTTTCGGCAGCAGTGCCTAAAGAAGTGGCGGCCCCTATTATTGCTGACATTTTGGCAACCATGGAACTTGATCTGGTTCAGGATACTGACATCGGTGACGACCCCGACCCCATTGAGGACAATGTTGCGGCTCTGAACTTGGACCTAGAACCCATGGTTTTGGACGAACCGGAGACAGGTAAGGAGGTAGGTGAGGCAGGTGGGTCCGGCGCTAAGATCTCTCTTCTTAGCCCCGCTTTTTCTTCGACATCTAATTCTTCTTCATTTCTAGGTTTTGAAGCGAACCGGGAATCTACCCCGAGATCACACCCGGTTCCTCCCAAGGTTAAGTCTCGAAAGAATCCCACACTACCTAAAACATCCAAGCCCAAGAAGGCTTCCCTCCCCAGAGCCCCTAGTGGCTTGGCTAGCACCTCCTCTACTTCTCAGGACCCAGGAGTGCAGCCATCTCCCTCGGTTGCCCCGGCCAACCTCGACCCGGTGGCTCTCACCAATATGATGTCAAGGGTTGTCTCAGAGCAGATTAGCTCAATGCTTTCTGCCGTCACCAGGAGACTTGACACCCTAGAAGGAGGTCTGCCTCAACAACAGCAGTTCCTCATCCCGGACGCCTCAAAACTCCCGCCTTTTACTAAAAATAACCCGTGGAAAATGGCGCTCCACTCCCCTTTCACGGACGGGATGTTGACCATTGAAGGCTTTGGAACCCAGCCCATTGAAGACTTTGAGTTCTTCCCTCCCGGCCTTCAATTCCCCTTCCCCGGCTTCGCCCGGCTAACGGAAGAAGCTCTTGTCCGGCTAGATAAGGTCCCTAAGGAGACCGTTATCTTCCCAAAAGAACAGGCTCAGTCTGTTTGGGTTAGAACCCTAAACGAGTGGGGTTGCACAAACACCATGCTGACTCCCCACAAGAGTACATACACTATGTTTCTTGTGGACGAGCAGACCCCTACTCCTTGCGTCGCCAAAATGGTTGAGTTAGCTCTTCAGGCAGTGGCCGAAAACAAACCTTTGCCCCAGCTTCGGGAGACAGACCCTACATCTCTTCTGCTCCCATCAGACAATGAATGTTGGCTTAACGTTCAGGCAACATTTACCTCTGGTAAGCTATCCGCTGATTGTGCGTCGACGCAATTTAGCGAACGACTTCCAAGACTCCCCGAAACCTTAATTCGACTCGAGTTCGAGTCCCGGTCTAGGTTTAGCAGGAGCCTAAACGTCTCGACGATGGCGGAGATGTTTTCCCTCAACTTCGATGAGGAACACGCCTTTAAAGTCATGACAAAAGCCACCTTACAATCCTTGTTCGCGGATTGCTATGACTTCTTGGTGGCCAGAAGACGTTGCCGTAGGCATGTTTTATCAGAGGCTACTATCCGCCATGAGCCGAATAAGCTCATTAAAGCCTCCGCTTGGGGTCCGGACCTGTTCCCGGAAGACATGGTCAACTCAGTACTAAGCGAAGCTGCCAGAGTGAACCAAAGCCTCAAGGTCCGTTGGGGTCTCACTCCCAAACGGAAGTTCGAACAGTCGAACGTTCACTCCCGGGGCAGGAAAAGGCTACGTCCTTATAGCTCTGCCCAGTTCCGCCAACCTCTCCAGGTTGTCCAGCCGGTCCCGGTTGCTCAGACCATCCAATCCTCCACCTCCAAGTCTCAGCCCCAAGAGGAATATGTTCTCGTTCCTAAAAGCCAAGTGGCTTCGGGCTCGTTCACCTCCCCTGCTTATAACCCTGCCTATGAGTCCCGGGTTTCCTCTCAAGGATACCAACGAGGCAGGGGCCTCGGTACAAGAGGTTCTTTTCAGAACAGAGGCAAAGGGAGATATTTCTCCCGTGGAAAGGGATCACGCGGAGGCCGTGGCGGAAAATCCTCCAACTACTGAGAATCTTCAGGTAGGAGGGAGAGTTTATGCGTTCAGGAGTCGCTGGAGGTTCAGTCCTTGGGCCTTCAGCATAATTTCCAAGGGCCTAGGGTGGAGTTGGATAGAAGGGCCTCCTCCACCGAACAAATTCCATCAACTCCCGACACCGGATCTGATCCTGTTTACCCAGGATTTCTTGCGCAAGAACGCGATCAAAGAAACGAAACATCTGAAGTTTTAAGGTCGCTTATTCAGCGTCCCGAAAAAAGACTCAGACAGCCGGAGAGTCATCCTCGATCTTTCCCGACTAAACTTGTCCATTCAATGCGACAAGTTTCACATGCTTACCGTCTCGCAGGTACGGACCTTGCTTCCCCGTGGGGCCGTCACCACCTCCATCGATCTTACCGATGCTTACTATCACGTTCCAATAGCGAGACATTTCCGCCCCTTCCTAGGATTCAGACTAGGCGACAAGGCTTACACGTTCAAAGTGATGCCTTTCTGGCTCAACATCGCGCCCAGAATTTTCACGAAACTGGCGGAATCAGTCCTTTAAGAACTTCGAATCCAAGGGGTCCAAGTCGTCGCATATCTGGACGATTGGCTAATCTGGTCAGACAACGTCGAGGATTGTCTCAAAGCGACAAACAAGGTGATCCAGTATCTTCAGTCTCTGGGATGCCAAATAAATTTCAGTAAGTCCCGCCTAACACCGGAGACCAAGTTTCAGTGGCTGGGATTACAGTGGGACCTATGCTCTCACACCCTATGTCTCCCCAGGTCCAAGAGGATAGAGATTGCGAAGAATACCAAACGCTTTCTCGCGGAAAAGATAACATCCAGAAGGAATCAAGAAAAGATCCTAGGATCCCCACAATTCGCTTCAGTGACAGACCATCTTCTGAAAGCGAAACTGAAGGACATAAACCGGGTTTGGCGCTCCAGAGCGAACAACAAATTTCGAGACAAGAAGACCCGTCTTCCTCCCATTCTTCGGAAGAGGCTTCTCCCATGGACGACCACCAAGAGCCTGTCGAAATCGGTCCCCCTACGGTATCCCCCTCCAAAGATAGTCATCCACACGGATGCCTCCCTATCAGGTTGGGGAGGTTATTCCCAACACAGGAAGGTTCAGGGCCTTTGGTCCACAATGTTCCAACAATTCCACATAAACGTCCTAGAAGCCATGGCAGTCTTACTAACTTTAAAACGTCTTTCCCCGGCCAAGAAGCAACACCTGAGACTAGTTCTCGACAACGAAGTTATAGTCCGTTGCTTAAACAGAGGGGGCTCCAAGTCAGGCCCCATCAACCATGTGATGGTAGCAATCTTCTCCCTGGCAGCCTCAAACCAATGGCACCTATCAGCTGTCCATCTGGCTGGAGTTCGGAACGTTGTGGCAGACGCACTCTCAAGGACGACCCCGTTGGAGTCAGAATGGTCACTAGATCGAAAATCGTTTCAGTGGATCCTTTCCCAAGTGCCGGATCTCCAGGTAGATCTCTTCGCGACGGAGTCCAACCACAAGCTGAAATGTTATGTGGCCCCCAACCTGGACCCTCGGGCTTACGCTACGGATGCCATGTCTCTGAACTGGAACACCTGGGAAAGGATTTATCTTTTCCCACCGGTGAACCTATTGATGAAGGTGCTGGACAAACTTCGAACCTTCAAAGGTCAAGTAGCCCTGGTGGCCCCCAATTGGCCCAAGAGCAATTAGTTTCCTCTTTTACTGGAGCTGAATCTCCACCCTCGCCATATTCCCAACCCGGCTTTGACCCAGATAGTACAAACGCGCACTGTGTTCGCTTCCTCAAACATTCGGAACGCCCTAACTTTATGGACTTCATGAAGTTTGCGGCCCACAAAGGGGCTAACATAGATCCCCAGAATACTTTATTCTTAGAATCAGATAAGAGAGACTCCACTCTTCGTCAATATGACTCAGCGGTCAAAAAACTAGCAAAGTTTTTGAAGGATTCTAAAATTGTCTTTATGACATTAAACCTAACGGTAACCTTTTTCAGAACCTTGTTTGAGTCAGGTTTGGCAGCTAACACTATTACTACCATTAAGTCTGCCTTGAAGAAGATTTTCCTGGTCGGGTTTAATATAGATCTAACAGACTCCTTGCTAGCTTCAATCCCTTGCAAGAGCTTGTGCCAGACTGAAGCCATCTATTCGTCCTAACTCGGTTTCCTGGTTTCTCAATGTTGTCCTCAAACTGGCGTCAGAAACCATCAACGACTCATGTGAGTATATACCTCTACTCAGAAAAACCCTATTCCTTATGAGTTTAGCATCCGGCGCTAGAATTTTGGAATTGGCGGCCTTATCAAGAGATCCAGGCCACATCGAGTTCCTTCCATCAGGAGAAGTTCTCCTCTCCCCAAACAAGGTCTTCTTGGCCAAAAATGAAGACCCTCAGAACAGATGGTCCTCCTGGAAAATTATCCCGCTCCTTCAGGATCCTTCCCTGTGTCCTGTTACCACTCTAAAGTCCTTTCTATCAAGGACTTCCTATATGACCTCAGGACCCTTGTTCATCAGAGAGCAGGGAGGGACTATAACTTTAAAAGGGATCAGGCAACAGATCTTGTATTTTATCAAACAGGCTAATCCTGAGTCCTTCCCTCACGTCCATGACATACGGGCGGTAGCAACCTCAATAAATTTTTTCCATCTCATGAACTTTGCAGATCTTACTAAATATACCGGACAGAAATCCCCGTCAGTGTTCAGGCGACACTATCTTAAACATCTAGAGGCCCTTCAACTTGCTACCGTAGCCGCAGGGAGCGTGGTATCCCCCGGACAAATTAATTCCTAAATAATTCCTGAATCTACTATGTCTGCCATCTTCTTCCTCTTACCTGCCTCACTTACAGTTCCTACCTGAGTTCAGTTTGTTATGTCACACCCATGGGTGTCCCCATGTCTTAGCATTGTTTATCTCTATTATTAATTGTCATATTTACATTTTGTCCTGCGAACTGTATTTCTTTAATGTCCAGTTTTATATAGTATTATCTAAGATATTTTGACCTCAGATCATATTTTGATTTCAAGTTTTACTTTTACATTTTGCCATCCCTTACTGGGATATTATATCCTGTCATTTTTGATGTTATAAAAGACTATCGTCTACTACTACAACTCTTGATTAAACTACTGTTATGTTATGTTGATTTTAATTCGTTCCCTTATATTTAATGAAGTTTGGGTTCGTTTCTCTGGTACTATTTCACTGGCCGGCACAGGTTGAGCCCAGAAAAGGGATTTTGACGAAGGAAAAATCTATTTCTGGGCAAGAGACCTGTGCCGCCCAGTGAACCCACCCTAGTTGTCCCCCCTGATCAGACCCCAAACTTCAGGGTGCTGTAAGGAGTGCTGGGCAAGCGTGGGTAGAGTTAGTAGTACTGGTCTGCGCGGCAGGGGAGGTTGAACCGCACCTCACTATTGAGGGATTTTGAAGAGGAGATGTCTAAATGGTACGAGACCTCTGGTATATTTCGCCCTAGTTTATACCGACACCAATAGGTGAGCGAGCTAGTTCAACCTAGCATTCCTATACATTTTTTCTCTGGTAATATTTAGCAGTTATATTCCTTAGAAATGGTGCTATAGGAGCATTTCACTGGCCGGCACAGGTCTCTTGCCCATAAATAGATTTTTCCTTCGTCAAAATCCCTTTTCTGGGCGAGAGACCTGTGCCGCCCAGTGAACCCACCCTCTGCCTTCCCTCCCAGAATTGGCCCAAACTTGGGTGCTATGAGGAGTGAAGATGTTGGCGTGGGTAGAGGTAGTGGTAGTAGCAATCGGTAATGGATGCAGAACGGCACCTCGTAGTAACGGGGATATTTGAAGAGGAGATATCTAAATGGCACGAGACCTCTGATAGTGGTTTTCACGCCCCAGTTACTATGTACCGACACCTAATATAGGTGAGCGAGCTGGGTTCATCCCTGGCATTCCTATGCACTTTTTTTCTCTGGTAATATATAGCAGTTATATACCTTAGAAATGATGCTAAAGGAGCATTTCAGTGGGTGACACAGGTCTCTCGCCAAGAAATAGATTTTTCCTTCGTCAAAATCCCTTTTCTGGGCTCGATCTGTGCCGCCCAGTGAAATTCTCCTTTAGCATCATTTCTAAGGTATATAACTACTAAATATTACCAGAGAAAAAATTTCATAGGAATGCCAGGTATGAACCCAGCTCGCTCACCTAAAAGGTGTCGGTATATTATAACTGGGGCGTGAAAATCACTAGCAAAGGTCTCGTACCAATTAGATATCTCCTTGTCAAATATCCCCGAAACCAAGAGGGGCCGCCCGTTCAAAGTCCACTACTGACCATCGCTACCAACACGTCCACCCACGCCAATGACGTCACTCCTCATTTAGCATCTCCCTCGATTTGTTGCTGTGATTTTTTTGCTTGTGCTTTTGGGATTTTAGCGCCTTTTTCTGTTCATGATGTCGGACTCTCAAGCTTCCTCATCAAAGTTACGTACCAGATTTATGATTTCTGAGCTTTTGGAGGTAGCATTACCTTTAATTTTAGTGTTAATCAGGTTTATTTGTTTCGCTATTGTTTGCGGCCCCGCGACGCGGTGGCCATTTTGGTTCTTGCTACCTCTTAGCTCGTTCTTAACGATTTACAATTGGTCTCCCATAGTAATTGTTATTTGTTTTGAACTTATTGCGCTATTACCGATGTGGAGGATTAATTTTATTTTGATTTATTTTTTTTTGTTTTGCCAAATCGAGAGAGAGAGAGGAGAGAGAGAGAGAGAGAGAGAGAGGAGAGAAGGAGAGAGAGAGAGAGAGAGAGCAGTTGCTCATCTACGGGTTATCGCTCGCCGACCACCAGCTCTCGCCCTTCCTACCACGCTCGCCCTCCTTCTGCGCTCCTTCGCTCACCTTCGTTTGCGTTACCGCGCATGGGCGCTTCCACGTTCGCCCACGCGAAAATCTTTGAATTACCGTCGCGCGAGCTCCAGGGCGATTGCGACCACGATTCCCAATGGGGTTTCGCAGCATGGCCAGTCTGGCGAGTTCTTCTGGAGCGTATTTCCAGAACACGGCTTCACCCCGTAAACGCAGAGCATGGCACTTGCAAGAATAGGAGGAACCTAAGGGGGATCTGAGCAACACTCCTCTTTCCTGAACCTGGGTTAGCCCTTCCCCGTCATTCCTTGGAAGGATTTTTTGGCGGGGGGGGTTTCCGTTCGAGATTTCTCCATTGGACAAGGGGTGACTGCTTACCCCTTCCTCTGGGAGCTTACCAGGTTCTTTCCCTCCTTGGTTACGGCCCCAGGTTTGGTTCAAGGAAGCTACAGGAAGATCATGGGTACTTTCCTCCTCTCGAGCTCAGGCACCTTGGCCTTTCGTCGTTAAGTATCTAACTTGCGGACAAGCTCGATGTTGTACCATCTGGACGCGCTGACTGAGGGCTTCCTTCGGGTGTCTCATCTGTGGAGGTCGACGACCTCAGACACCCTTCCATCCTTGAGAAGAGTTTGTTTGTGCCCAAGGACAGAGACTCAGACAGCGGCTGTGCGGAGGAAATCGACTTCCGTTTTCACTCCTCCAAGGCGCTTTCTTCCAGACTCTGCAGGGCTCCAGCGCCCTTTTCTTTCAATCACGTCGGCCTAAGTTATCGGCTACGACAACTGGGACAAGGTGTCCAATTGCAGTTTCCCCCTGTCAGGAACAGATGGCACGGGAGACTCCCCCGGGGGGGCATAGTCCTAAAAGGAGTTCACGAACTCTAGGATTGCAGGTTTTTCGCTGGGAGGATGCTTAAGGTTACTCATCCGAATGACAGCTTCCCGATGCCCATTCCCGCACAATCTATGTGATCAGCCAAGGATATCGCGCCTGCCGTTTCTGTCAGCGAATTCAGTGTCATAGCGTCAGCAGAGTTGCCCGGTTGGGCAGAATGATCCATACCTTAGGCGAAGGTCTTCCTTAGGATCATCGACGGCTTCACCCCCGGCCTCCTCAGTCGATCCTTTCTTGTAAGGAAGGATCTGAGAGGGGATGTCCGTAGTCGATCTCTCAGCCCTGATCAAGTTTGTTTATCAAGTTTGTCGAACAAACTTCGGCCAGCGTAGACCAGCAGAATCGATCAGACTGGTAACGAGGCGACAGGACTCCTTAAACCCTGGATCGGAAGGACGGGTACTTTCAGTTTCCATTCCATCCATCTTCCAGGGTGCTCGTCAAATTCAGCCTAGACTGCAAGTATTCCTGCTTATGATGCAGTGTGGCTATCCCGCCGTGGCATAGCAGGTTTGTTTCCCCAGAGAACTCTCCCTGCCTTCCTCTTGGCCGCTCAGGTGCAGGCTTCCGCCTCCTCTGCTGTTTGGAGGGCTGGTCAACTCCGGTAGGCTCGGGTTCGACCTTCTTCAGCGCCGGGACAAGCTTCCGGATGCTTACCATGAGTGTGGGCTCATGGTATTTTGCTTGGAGCCTTCTCCTCTTCTGCCTCAACATCTGGAGTATCTGGCCATGATATTGAGTCAACGGCCTTACCACGTTGGAAACCCCCGCTTCTCGTCCGTCCAGCGAGGTTAAGCAACGTCGGTACTTGGATGGGTGACCACCTGGGGACGCCAGATTCTGTTACCACATCCTCCGAGCCTTCCTTTCGATTGACTGTGGCAAGACTGAGGAGAGTCGCAGTACCTGTTCTCAGTCAAGCAGAGCTTTCAGCCCTACCTTGGAACGTTTCCTAGTTCTCCTTTCCTCATTGACCCGTCTATAGTCCGAACGGTCGCCTCAGGATAAGTTCCATGTGGGGCGATCCAAGTTCCGGTGGCTTCAGGCAATGTTTAACCGGACTTCCTGGCCCCTATGGGACCAGCGCAACTATTAGACCTGCAATGGGTGTTGACCTATGGAGCCTCTTGATGGTAGTGGATATTCTCGTCCTTTCCCCACATTCTTGATGCTATTCTCGGACTCGTCAAAGGAAAGGGGGGGGGGGGGCATGTTCCAGTCCAGGCCTATGGTCTAGACCCGAAGGATACCTCTCCATTATTCAGGCAGGCTTAGGGGCCTTAGTCTGGCCCCTCTACAGATCCTACAGCTCCTGCCGAGTCGCCCCGTGCGCGTCGACTTCATGATTCTGGCGTATTCTAACCAGCAGGGGACGCATTTTCACACCTTCACATCTTGCAGTAGAGATACCGGGATGATTGAGATTCTCTCAATACCACCATCGGCTCTCTCATTCCAGGCAGGGGAATGTTCTCTCAGACTATCCGAGCAGAGCCTCGTAGAGAGAGTGTACCTGGGGGTCTTTGACCTTGGGTAACCAGCAAGTACTGGTCTGGGGGACCTGATCGCGACAGCTTGGAACCTCAAGCTTCCGCTATTCTTCCCCCCAGTCTCAGACCCCGAGACTCTGGCAAGATGCATTCCGGTGATGGTGGGACAACTTCGAGGCCTGCGTCTTCCCTCCTTTTTGTCTGTGGACAATGGGTCTCAACAAGACCAGGTTGTCTGTCAATCTTTCAATGGGAGAGCTCCACTGGGACTATGCGCAGAACGGTTTCTGGACCCTCTGCTTCCCCTGACGGAACTCCTGGGAGAGCTTCTCCCACGGCGCAGACTACTCAAGCAACCACACTGCGACATCTCTCCCGAACCGGGGCGTCGCTTCGGCTTCATGCCTGGAGACACTACACCTCCTCCTCAAGAAGAGACAACCCGCTACAGTCGCGGTACGGAGGTCGCGTCATCTGCGATAGTCATCCACAGGGGTCTCCCAGGCAAAGTGAAGAGTCTAAGGGGGTTGGTGCCGTGGGAGATATACCTCTTCCCTTGAGGCCTCTTCTCCAGCAATAACGGTCTTATTGCCTTTCGGCGGGAGGAAACTCCTGTCGCTCAGCCTTTCCCTGACCTTCAGGCTTAAAGGAATAAGTTTTTCCTGCCCGCTGGATCTATCCTCGCTCATGCGAAGCTACGATCGTCCCTGCCCTAGTCGGAGGAAGACCTCCAACTTGGAGCATGGCTCGGACTTTTAGTCCTTTAAGAGATCTTCTCAAGACCCTTTACGACAGGCCTCGGATTGTATTCCGCCTTGGGTCTCCTGCTCACTCTGGCCACGGCCAGTGTGTAAGCAATCTTCTTGGTCTCTTATGACTCCCCCCTTTCTAAGGAAGTGGGGAAGGCAACATTCAGGCTCGCTCCTGAGTTGTTGGCTAGACTCAGAATCTGGGGGTCCCGGCCCTTCGGTCCGATTCATTCAAGATTTCGAGTCTCCATTCTGTATCTGATGTCCCAAGACCTTCTCTTTCTTGCCAGGAAAGGAATCGAGAGGTTAGCGCTGGGAACAGCTGCAGTTTGTTCTCAGTTGCAGCAGATTTGGGAGCACAAGGAGGACATGGGGGAGAGTCATCAGTATACCTCTTCAGCCCGGACTCAAGGATATTCATCTCGACCTGTCTCCAGACCCTCCCCCGTCACGTCGCCCTACAGCACGATGTTGGATACATCGCAACGTCCCTCGCCTTCGAGTAATACTACTCTGTGACGCAGGTGCTGCAAGCTGGAGTCTGGAAGCGTCTAATGACCTTGGCAGCCCGCTTCCTGCAGGGCGTGACCCACAGGAGTCTCGATACGTTTTCTATCGCTCTGTGGTGGCTACGCAACAGCTGGTCTAACCTCAGGCTCCTTTTTGGACAGGTAGCAGAAGGTTGAGGGCATTGTTATCAGGTTTTAGTCTGCATGAACGAAAGAAGTATGTCTGGCCCTTACTACTTTCTTCATCATCCCCTCTACGGGGAAGCAGCATCCTGGTCTCTGCATAGCTGACCTCGAACCTCTGCAGGTAAACCATGCTTCCTTGTGTTCCGAGTATTGAGTCAATACTGTCGCGTCCCCCATACCCTGACGAGGTGGTATTGGGAACGTCCTAACCCAGAGTTCCTTCTGGAACTCCAGGTCAACTGCCTAGGACGGGTCACACTTCTTCCTTCACACACAAGCTTACGTAGGCCACATGGTTCCTTGCAGAGCAAGGAACTTGTGAGGTGCAGGGACTCCTTTTCTCGAGTGCAACTCACTCGGATTCTGAGTCCCCGGGTAAAGCCAAAGCCAGTATGGCTGGGGACTTTCCACCCTACCTAAGGGGTAAGTCACCCTCTGTAAATAGCGTGGTTTGTATTTCGGTTACGGAACAAATGACAAATTCGAAGATAATTTGTATTCTTCCTAACCATACAAACCTTAGCTATTTACACATATTTGCCCGCCAGCCCTGTCCCCCAAGACAAGTCCTACCTCTAAGTGAAAGTGAGCATTCATCTGTGTGTGAGGGGGGGAGGGGTAGCTAGCTACCACTCCCCTACCCCCCCGCTAACTAGTGCGGGGGTAATACACCCTCGTTAAATTTTAATGGCTCGCCATTTCAGCTGCGCTAAAAGGTAACCCTCTGTAAATAGCTAAGGTTTGTATGGTTAGGAAAAATACAAATTATCTTCGAATTTGTCATTTTAAGAAGTTCTTGTACAGTATGTTTTAGTATTAAGTTTGATTATTTTTGCTGGGTTATATATGATGATTGGTGTTTTAGTGTTGTGATTTTTTTCAGTGTTTAAGTATTTTTCGGTACTGTGTGTGAAGTGTTTTCAGTACTGTATGTGGACTGACGGTGTTGGGTATATTTAAAGGCTATTATTTTCCCGATTATTGGAGAGTTCTCGGTACCCTTACGCACCGATAACTATTTATCCAGCAAATTTTGTCTGTTGAATTTAATGTGTGATTTTTGTTTTTGGTTGCGGTAAATATAGTTTTAAGGTTATGTTTTGTTTGTTTTTCCCTTCGTGCAATTATCCAGTTTGAAGTAAGTAAGGGGAAAGTTTGTGTTGTAGGATATTTTGGAAGTAAGAGTGATCAAAGGTGTGGGAGTTTGTTATTGTTTACATCCCGCCACACCGATGCTTTGGCGATTATTATTACTGTTATTGTTATCGCTATGGTTACTCCCATGCTTTTACTGTATTAGGTTATGGTGGCCTCCTTCTCGGCTAGTATAGTGAAGACTCTTTATGCTGATATTTCAGGATTAGTGTACTCTTTTCTTGCGATATTACGGAATCGCTGTTATTTTTAAGAGTTTAGTCCTGTTTTCTCGAGTGGGACTCGTACATTAGTTTATGCTGAATTGACTTTTAATATATTTATTTTGTAGCTCTAGCTATCAATTATAGAACCATGCTAGGCACACATAATTAATGTTATCTAGTTTCTTTTGATTCATCTGTTCACTGACCAGAGTCTCAAGGAACATCCAGACTTATGTCTCCTTTCTTTTACAGAAGGTCCGCTGCGCTGCCAAGGGCTGCCCCGCTGCTTTTAATGATCCCCTGGGCCATGACCTATGCCGATCCCATGCGTATTGCGCCATATCCTTCTCTCGGGAACCGGGACAAGCCCCCTACATGGTATGGTTCCCAGAGCCATGCACGCTCTGCTACGAGCTGTCATCCCTACTCCTGAACGATGATGTAAGTTGGTTCGAGTTTGTTCCTTTTGGTATCCTTTGGCGATGAATTAATTGGTTCTTTATATATGTATACATCGCTTATTGCTTCTTCACTAATCCCCTCACCTCTTTCAGGCTGATGATGAATCTCTCCGGGCTGCAAGAGCTGCTCTCCGTCCGTGGGTGTCAGGCTTTGGAAGGAATGCTCCGTCTGGCGCACCCTATCTCCTCGACGGAGACATGGCCTTTCGCCTATTCCCGGGCTCTACTACTGCGGCAGTTCCACCGGAGACAGCGGCCCCATTAATTGAGGCGGTTAGAGCAACCATCCCAATGGAAGAGGAAGCTTTATTGACGGAGGACGCGTCCTCTCTAGATTTGGACGTCGAACACATGGATGAGCAGGTAGGTGGTGATGAGTTGGTGGACCCCCTTTCATCTCTCACTCCTTCCTCTACTTCTTCCTTCCACGGCTTTGATAAGCCTACGGCTTCTCCTCGGGATTCCTCCGTTCCTGTACGACCCAAGGTGAAGCCACTACGTACCTTTAAGCCTTCAGCTTTGCCATTATCTGCGTCACCGGTCCCTGGACCCTCAAAGGATCCTGATGTTCATATTACTTTGCATAAAACCGTGACTGCTAAAAAGACAAAGTCCGCTAAGTCCAGGGCTTCGTCAGCGGGTCGTGCTCAGGATCCCTCCGTCCTCGCTGACCTGATCAAGGATATTGTTAAAGAGCAGATACAACAATATTCTAGGGCAAGCCAGGGAGCTATGACGGAGCTCAAAGATATGGTGGCGAATCTGATCCGTTCAGGAACTCAGATGCCTCCTCCTTCAGCCCCAGACGCATCGAAGTTACCCCCCTTCGATAAAAACAACCCATGGAGGTTTGCCTTACATGCTCCATATATAGATGGTACCATAACTCTGGATGGCATAGGCACCCGCCCTCTAGAGGACCTAGAATTTTACCCTCCGGGACTAGAATTCCCATTCAACGGCTTCCTCCGTTTGAAAGAGCATGCCTTGGTTAGGTTAGACAAGGTACCGAAGGAAACGGTAATATTTCCTAAAGAGCAGGCCCAAGCTGTCTGGGCCAGGACGTTGTCAGAATGGGGGTGTACTAACTCCAAGCTCACCCCACACAAAGGTGCCTACACTATTTTTACAACGGCATCGTCCATTACCTTGCCACTTATAGATAAAGTGACAGATCTGACAATACAGGCCGTCAAGGAAGGCTCTGCCATGCCGGCTCTCAAAGAGACGGACCCCACCTCAATGCTCATTCCGAGTACCTCTGCCACCTGGGATGACGCTTCTTCTACCTTCACGGTAGGGAAGCTAGACCCAGACTGCGCCTCTACTCTTTTTTCTGAGAAGCTTCCCAGATTGCTAGAGAATCTTCTCAAGACCGAGTTCGAGGCACGTAATAGGTTAGCTAGGTCCCTCCACTCCATCACCTCCGTAGAGTCCCTAGCCTCTGTTTACCCGACTGAAACTTTGTTCAGGGTTTTCACAAAGAACCTGCTTCTGTCCTACCAAGTTGACCTCCACGACTTCTGGTCGGCTCGGGTTAGCTGCAGGAAATACGTTCTGTCTGAGGCTTCTATCAGACATGAACCGAACAGGCTGATAGCGTCCTCCTGCTGGGGTAAGAACCTATTCCCTCAGGATGAAGTTAATAAAGTTCTTCAGGATGCTGCGAGGGCAAACCAAAATTTGCAAGTAAGGTGGGGCCTCACGACCAAAAGGAAGATCGAATCCCACAAACAAACTTTCTTCAAGAAAAAGCAGAGATTTACCCCTTACAAGACGAACCGGGGTCACTACCACCAATCTGCAGTTCCCCACACGTCAACACAGTCTTCCTCTGCTTCGACTTCTCAGCAATCAGCTCTTCCTCAACAGGTGGTCTACCTCACTGCTCCCCCAGGTACACAACCCAACCCCACGTCTTCTTGGATGTCCTCCCCTGCATACAACCCTAGCTACGAACCCTCAGGTTCCTTTCGTGGACACCAGAGAGGAAGCTACAGGGGTAGAGGACAGTTCCTCCAACGAGGCGGACCTAGGACAAGGGGTGCTCGGGGACGGAAAGGACCTAGATTCACTCCCTCGCAATGATGTGGTCCCGGTAGGGGGAGACTTTACCACTTTCGAGACCATTGGACCTTCAGTCCGTGGGCTCACAGCATAATCTCCAAAGGTTTGGGGTGGAAATGGTCACAAGGTTCTCCTCCACCAGTGACCTTCTTCCAGAAACCCACTCCCATCCTGAAAGAGTACACCACAGAGTTACTCAAGAAGAAAGCAATCAAACGGGTTCGATCGCTGAAGTTCCAAGGCCGCCTGTTCACAGTTCCGAAGAAAGGCTCGTCGGCATTGAGAGTGGTCCTGGACTTATCAAAGCTAAACTCTTACATCCTCTGCGACAAGTTCCGGATGTTGACTATCTCTCAGGTACGGACCTTGCTTCCCCGTGGGGCCGTCACCACCTCTATCGATCTTACCGACGCCTATTATCATGTACCAATAGCTCGAAACTTCTCTCCTTACCTAGGTTTCCGCCTAGGCAGGAAAGCCTTTGCGTTCAAAGTTATGCCCTTCGGCCTCAACATTGCTTCCAGGATATTCACGAAACTGGGAGAGACAATGTTAGAACAACTCAGGAACCAAGGGATACAGATCATTGCTTATCTGGACGATTGGCTCATTTGGGCTCGGTCGGCCCTGGAATGCAACAGAGCTACGAAGAAAGTACTTCGATTTCTCGCCAACCTGGGATTTCGGGTCAATCTCCAAAAGTCCCGCCTACAACCATCAGGCCACTTCGAATGGTTAGGCATTCAGTGGGACCTTTCAAAGCACAAGCTGTCTCTTCCTTCCAAAAAGGTAAGAGAAATTGCTTCCAAGATCAAGAATTTTCTCAAACACAAACAGGTGTCCAGAAGAGCCTTAGAAAGAATCCTCGGCCTTCTCCTATTCGCTTCAGTAACAGATCTCCTATTAAAAGCCAAACTCAAAGACATCAATCGAGTTTGGAGAAAGAGAGCTACAGTACCTTTAAGAGACATGGTCTCGAAGATCCCCTCTGTCTTGAAAATGAGACTACACCCATGGTCCGAACCGAAGAACCTCTCCAAATTGGTTCCTCTACAATTCCCACCTCCACAAGTGACAATTCATACAGACGCGTCTCTGAGTGGATGGGGGGGTTACTCCGAACATCAGATGTTTCAGGGCTCTTGGTCATCCGCCATGAAACGGTTCCATATCAATGTTCTCGAAGCCATGGCAGTGTTCTTGACCCTGAAGAGACTCTCTCCTCCGAGGTCGACCCACATCAGAGTAGTGTCAGACAGCACAGCCGTAGTACACTGCGTCAACAGAGAAGGATCCAAGTCACCCAACCTGAATCAGATCCTGGTCACTATCTTCGCCTTGGCAACAGAAAAGAACTGGTTCCTGTCAGCAACTCACCTAGCGGTAGTCCACAATGTGATAGCGCACTCACTATCCAGGACGAAACCACTGGAATCAGAATGGTCTCTAGACAAAATTCCATTCCGGTGGATACTCAGGCTGGTTCCGGGCCTCCAGGTCGATCTATTCGCAACTCAACTGAATCACAAACTACCCTGTTATGTGACCCCAAACCTGGACCCTCAGGCTTATGCCATGGATGCATTAACCCTGGATTGGAACCATTGGAAGAAGATTTACCTATTTCCTCCAGTGAATCGTCTAATGAAAGTTTTACACAAACTTCGCTCCTTCCGAGGGGCAGTGGCTTTAGTAGCACCTCACTGGCCAAAGAGCAGTTGGTTTCCTCTCCTCCTCGAGTTGAAACTCCGTCCCTTCCGGATCCCATTCCCCAAACTGACCCAAGTAGTCCAAACTCACACTGTGTCAAATTCCTCAAGGATAGCCAAAACCCTAACTTTGTGGACTTCATGAAGTTTGTAGCTCGTAGAGACGCAAACATTGACCCGGAAAATGTCCTCTTCATAGAATCAGGCAAAAGGGACTCTACAATTCGTCAATATGATTCGGCCGTTAAGAAACTAGCAGATTTCCCAAAGAATTCAGACCATACTCGTATGACTCCGAATTTAGCCACCTCTTTCTTTAGGTTCCTATTTGACAAAGGCCTGGCAGCTAGCACTATATCCACCATCAAGTCAGCTTTGAAGAAAATCTTTCTTGTTGGGTCTTACATTAACCTAGCTGATTCCTATTTCTCATCTATTCCAAAAGCATGTGCTAGGCTTCGACCTTCGGTTCGTCCACAAAAGGTCTCTTGGTCTCTGAACGATGTCCTCAAACTTGCGTCAGACACGGACAATGAATCCTGCTCCTATATCATTCTTCTTCGGAAGACTTTATTTCTAACAGCTTTGGCCTTGGGTGCTAGAATCTCAGAACTAGCAGCTCTCTCACGAAACTCAGAAAACATAGATTTCCTCCCTTCAGGTGAAGTACTTCTTTCTGCAGACAGAGCTTTCCTAGCTAAAAATGAGGACCCACAAAATAGGTGGTCCCCTTGGAAGATTATTCCTCTTCCCCAAGATACTTCTCTGTGTCCAGTCACTACTCTCAGGGCCTTTTTAGCTAGAACTGCCACCCGCTCGTCTGGCCCCTTATTTATCAGGGAACAAGGAGTTACTATTTCCATTCAAGGCATCAGACAACAAATCCTCTACTTCATTAAACATGCTAATCCGGAATCATTTCCCCATGCTCATGATATCCGGTCAGTAGCTACCTCCATCAATTACTTCCAAAATATGGATTTTGATGACCTCAAAAAATACACGGGTTGGAAATCTCCTATGGTTTTCAAACGCCACTATCTAAAGAACTTACAGGCCCTTAAATACCCAACGATTGCAGCTGGGAGTCTTATCTCTCCCCATTAATCTCTAGTTCTTCCTTTCTTCCATCTCTTCTCTTCTCCTTCCTACCCGCCACTCACACCACGTCGCCACTCTCCTGGGTGGTTCGTTAGCCCTAAGATTATTACCATGTTTAATTCCTATGGTTTAACTGTTATTGTATTTACCGTTACTTTAATGTTTAGATATGCTTAGACATGTAAGATTTGATGCCTTTTGCGTTTGGACACTCAGATGTTTCCTTGTCTTCATATTTATTTAGCCTTACGTTCCCTATGTCCTTTGGCTAGTTTGTAATTTTATGTTTACTTACATTATTATATTATATTATTTTGTTACATGGTGTTTGTATTCTCCTCATTATGTTATTATTTTATTGGGCTTGGAAGGCATTCTCTGGTACATTTTCACCGGGCGTCACAGGTCGACCCAGAAAAGGGATTTTGACGAAGGAAAAATCTATTTCTGGGGAGAGACCTGTGACGCCCGCTGAAACCCTTAACGGTTATTTTGTACGTTCTCACCCTTTCCTTTCCAAGCCATGTGTTCTTGCAGAAGGATGTCCTAGAGGGCGCTCGTGTTAGGCGTCGGTGGCGTGGTTCAAGTGTGGTATCTAGGGCCTCTGTTATGGCCCTTCCCTTTGATGAAGGAATTATCTAAATGGAAGACAGCCTGTGAATAGTGGCTTTCACACGCCCCTGCTTTATACACGACACCCACAAGGTGCTCGCGCGAGGGTAGTAACCTCTGCATTCCATGCTTTTATCTTTCTCTGGTATATTTGGAAGGTTTATATCAGGAAAGTGTAAAGAAGGACCCTTTTCACCGGGCGTCACAGGTCTCTCCCCAGAAATAGATTTTTCCTTCGTCAAAATCCCTTATTTCACAAAGGAGCGTATACAATCTTCATCACTCCTCAGTCCATCCCGTCTCCTCTTACTGACAAGATCGCGGAATTGACTATTCAGTCAGTTAAGGACGGCATCCCCATGCCGACCCTTAAAGAAACGGATCCCACCTCTCTCCTCGTCCCTGGCACCTCGGCGCTCTGGAACGAAGCTTCCTCTACGTTTACGGTGGGTAAATTAGACTGTGCTTCCTCTCTCTTCTCGGAAAGACTCCCTAAACTCCCGGACCACTTATTGAAAGTGGAGTTCGAGGCGAGAAGCCGGCTGACTAGATCTCTCAACTCGGTAGTTTCTTCAGAGTTGATAGCTTCCTTATACAGCGACGAACCTCTCTTTCGGGTGCAGGCAAAGAACCTCCTGCAGTCGTTCCAGTCGGACCTGCATGACTTCTGGACTGCGAGAACTAATTGTCGGAAGCATGTTCTCGCCGAAGCCTCTATTCGGCATGAGCCTAATAGACTCATCGCCTCCTCCTGCTGGGGTAAAACTCTGTTTCCCCAGGAAGAAGTCGATAAGGTTCTCCAGGATGCAGCGAGGGCTAATCAAAACCTTCAGGTTAGTTGGGGCCTCTCAAATAAACGCAAATTTGAGAACATGCCTCGTCAACCCTTTTCAAAGAAAAAACAGAGGTCCTATGTTCCATACAAGACGGGTAGGGGCCAGCTTCATCATTCGGCAGGCCCTCAGTCTTCAACTCCCTCTACATCTAAATCCGCCCCTCCTCAACAGATTGTCTTCCTCTCGGCTCCTCAAGGTTCCCAACCAACTTTGGCAACATCTTGGATGACCTCCCCTGCCTTTAATCAGGCGTACGAGACCTCGGGTTCCTTTCGAGGATACCCTAGAGGCGGCACCAGGGGTAGAGGTCAGTTCCGCCAGCGAGGCGGACCTAGAGCCAGAGGTTCCCAAGGAGGACGTGGGGCTAAGTTCAACCCCACGCAATGAAGCGAATCCGGTAGGGGGGAGACTGTACCAGTTTCGGGACCAGTGGACCTTCAGTCCTTGGGCCCACAGTATAGTCTCAAAAGGCCTGGGCTGGAAATGAGCACTAGGTTCTCCACCTCCGATAGTGTCCTTCTTCCAGAAGCCCACTCCCATCCTAGAGGAGTACACCAAGGACCTCTTGAAGAAAAAGGCAATAAAGAGGGTACGGCCACTGAATTTTCAAGGCCGTCTTCACGGTTCCAAAAAAGAATTCATCGGCGTTGAGAGTGGTCCTGGACCTGTCCAAACTGAATTCTTACATTCTTTGCGACAGGTTCCGCATGCTGACTATCTCTCGGGTACGGACCTTACTTCCCCGTGGGGCCGTCACCACCTCTATCAATCTTACAGACGCCTATTATCACGTCCCAGTAGCAAGAAACTTCTCTCCTTGCCTCGGCTTCCGCCTAGGCAAGAAATCTTATGCGTTCAAAGTAATGCCGTTCGGCCTCAGCATTGCTCCCAGGATATTTACAAAGCTAGGGGAGACGGTGCTAGAACAGGTCAGGAGTCAAGGGATCATGATGATTGCTTATCTGGACGACTGGCTTATCTGGGCACGGACGATTCAAGAAAGCCACAAGGCTACAACCAAAGTGGTTCAGTTTCTGCATAAGGTAGGATTCCAAGTCAACTTACAGAAATCTCGCCTACAACCAGCAAGCAAATTCGAATGGCTAGGCATCAGATGGGACCTCACAAGTCACGAACTATCTCTTCCTCCCAAAAAGGTCAAGGAGATAGCTTCGAAGACAAGGCACTTCATCAAGAACAAACATATTTCACGAAGAGCCTTAGAAAGAGTTCTAGGCTTACTCCAATTCGCTTCAGTGACAGACCTCTTAATGAAGGCCAAACTCAAAGACATAAACCGAGTTTGGAGAAAGAGAGCTACAACCCGATTACGAGACAAGATACCGAAGATCCCCTCAGTCTTATTTCGTCGACTCCGACCGTGGTCAAAACCGCAGAACCTCTCCAAATTGGTTCCTCTGCAACTCCCTCCACGTGTGACGATTCACACAGACGCGTCTCTCATTGGTGGGGGGGGGGGGGGGGCTATTACCAACACCAGATGTTTCAGGGCTCTTGGTCCCCTGCCATGAAACAGTTCCACATCAACGTGTTGGAGGCCATGGCAGTTTTACTGACCTTAAAACGACTATCCCCTCCACGCTCCACTCGCCTCAGGATAGTCTCCGACAGCACGGCGGTAGTTCACTGCATAAACAGAGGCGGATCAAAATCTCCCAATCTCAATCAAGTCCTGGTCACAATCTTTACCTTGGCAAACGAAAAGAACTGGTTCCTGTCAGCCACTCACCTCGCAGGAGTCCAGAACGTGATAGCGGACTCACTATCCAGGACAAAACCACTAGAATCAGAATGGTCCCTAGACACAAATTCATTCCAGCGGATCTCCAGACTGGTTCCAGGTCTCCAGGTAGACTTGTTCGCGACACAGCTCAACCACAAACTTCCCTGTTACGTGGCCCCGAACCTGCACCCTCAGGCTTGTGCTATGGACGCACTAACCCTGGATTGGAACCGTTGGAGGAAGATTTACCTATTCCCTCCGGTGAATCTTCTGATGAAAGTTTTACCGAAGCTACGCTCCTTCCACGGAAAGGTGGCTTTGGTAGCACCTCAGTGGCCGAAAAGCAGCTGGTTTCCTCTCCTCCTAGAGTTGAAACTTCGCCCGTTCTGGATCCCATTCCCCAAGCTGACCCAAGTGGTCCAAACACGGACTGTGTCAGATTCCTCAAGGATAGCGCAAACCCTAACTTTGTGGATTTCATGAAGTTTGCAGCCCATAAGGATGCAAATATTGACCCGGAGAATGTCCTCTTTATTGAATCGGACAAGAGAGACTCCCCGACTAGGCAGTATGATTCGGCAGTTAAGAAGCTAGCGGGATTTCTAAAATCTTCAGATGAAACTCTAATGACCCCGAACCTGGCCATTTCGTTGTTTCGGTCCCTTTTTGACAAGGGCCCCGCAGCTAGTACTATAACCAGAATCAAATCAGCTTTGAAAAAGATCTTCTATGTGGGTTTCAATATTGACCTCGCAGATTCCTATTTTTCATCCATTCCAAAAGCCTGTGCTAGGCTTCGACCTTTTGTTCGTCCACAAAAGGTCTCGTGGTTTCTGAACGACGTCCTGAAGCTCGCGTCAGACACTGTTAACGAATCCTGCTCTTACATATCGCTTCTTAGGAAGACCTTATTTCTCATGGCCATGGCCTCAGGTGCAAGAATTTCGGAATTAGCAGCTCTCTCCCGTAATCCTGAAAACCTAGATTTCCTCCCGTCAGGAGAAGTTCTACTCTCTCCAGATAGAGCTTTCTTAGCCAAAAATGAGGACCCACAAAATAGGTGGTCCCCTTGGAAAATTATTCCTCTTCCCCAAAATGCTTCTTTGTGTCCTGTCGCTACACTTCGGGCCTTTTTAGCGAGGACTGCATCACGCTCATCTGGCCCCTTGTTTGTCAGGGAACAAGGGGGTACTATTTCCATCCAAGGCATCAGACAGCAAATCCTTTATTTTATCAAACAAGCTAACCCGGAATCTTTTCCACAAGCACATGATATCCGGGCGGTAGCCACCTCCATCATTTACTTTCAGAATATGGATTTTGATGACTTTAAGAAGTACACGGGTTGGAAATCCCCGATGGTTTTCAAACGCCACTATTTGAAGAACTTGCAGGCCCTTAAGTTTCCTACTATTGCAGCTGGGAGTGTCATCTCCCCCGATTAATTTCTTGCCTTTCTTCTTTTCATCGTCCTCTCGACCTTCTCCTTCCACCCTGCCACTCCCACCGCGTTGCCTCTCACCTTGGTCGGTGTTTTTGCCTCATTGCTATGTTATATCGGTGGATTAGCCCACTTATTATTTTATGTCATGTTAACTTACTCATGTTGGTAGCTTTTAATTTTGGATTGTATATAATTTTTGGTATCCTAGGGTATTGTACAGTTTACCTTGTCTTTGTACCCATTTTATTATGTTTTGCCTCATGCCATTTTTGATTCCATTGCTACCTATGTTTTTGGTTGGTCTAATATGACGTTCTGGAGTTATGTACATTTCTTTACTTGTGCCTACATGGCATTGTTTAGTTATTAAGGAATTGTTATTTTGTATGGGACAGTATGTTACCTATTATACTTAACCTCCAGTTTTATATATATTTTTACTTTACCGTTATTTTGATGAGATTTTGATGTTTATGTCTGTCGCATTACGTGCCTTAATATAGTAATCTCCAGTTATACTTAACGTTTTTTACTTTAACCTGTTGATTTGTGGGCTTGGAAGGCATTCTCTGGTACATTTTCACCGGGCGTCACAGGTCGACCCAGAAAAGGGATTTTGACGAAGGAAAAATCTATTTCTGGGGAGATACCTGGGACGCCCGGTGAAACCCTTCCCTGGTTTTTTCCCCGTCCCTTTCCTTTCCAAGCCTTTTCTTGTAGAAGGATGTGTAGAGGGCGCTCGAGGCAGGCGTCGCTGAGTGGATCAGGTGGGTTCGGTTGGTGTCGTTAGGGCGGTTCCCCCTTTTGATGAAGTATTGATCTAAATGGAAGACGACCTGTGAATAGTGGTTTTCACACGCTCTTTCTTTATACCCGACGCCCTTAGGGTGCTCGCGTGAGGGTAGTAACCTCTGCATTCCATGCTTTAACTTTCTCTGTATATTTGGAAGTACAGTGATACCTCTGGATACGAAAGTTTCTGTTTACGAAAAATTCAGGATACGAAAAGCGAATCGAAGATTTTTATGCCCCAGTATACGAATAAAATTTCAGGATACGAAAACCTTACGAGATCCCAACTCTTCGCCGAGAGTAATTTTAAAAAGCGCGCGCCGGCAGACTTCGAACTTGGGTAGACTCACTTACAGCCTTCCGCTCACCCATTGGTTATCTCCCTACTCAGATGCTAGCTGACGCCATAAGATCCTGCTTTCCTATTGGTCGGCAACTATCCCAGCTTGCTTACGCACGGGCGTTCATCTCTCTCTCTCTCTCTTTTCGTTCCGACCGTGGTATCGTTAACAGACATTGTGTGCTTTCGCTTGTTTGACGTAGTGTTTATATACAGTACATTCGTACGCCACTTGTTATCGTTATTAAACATTCGTTACTGCGCACTGTACTGTATTAGTGTTTACTATACATAGTACTGTATATAACGTACGTAGTGTATTATATTACGTATTACTGTAGCCATGGGTCCCAAGAATGTTGCCGAAGGAAAGAAGAAGAAGACGATGCTCTCGATGGAGACGAAACTTGAAATCGTAAAAAAGTACGAGTGTGGCATGCGTTTAAGTGCGATCGCCAAGGAGTATGGCCGGAATCCATCTACGATAGGCACCATCCTGAAGCAAAAGGTGGCCATCAAAGCAGCGGCACCTTCTAAGGGCGTCACTATTTTCTCCAACAAGAGAACCCACGTGCATGACGAGATGGAGAGGCTGCTTCTTGTGTGGATCAAAGACAAAGAGATCTCAGGAGACACCATCACTGAGACTACAATGTGCCAGAAGGCCTCTGCCATTTTCGGTAATATTGTGTGTTCTCAGGCCGAAGAAGGGGCAGGAGAAGGAACATCCCAGCAGGAACCCCCAGAGTTCAAGGCTTCTCGGGGGTGGTTCGAGAAATTCAAGAAAAGGACTGGCATTCATTCAGTGGTACGGCATGGGGAGGCAGCCAGCTCAGACACGAAGGCCGCCGAAGCCTTTGTTAAAACGTTCGACGAGTTGACTCTGCAGGAAGGCTACAGTTCGCAGCAAGTTTTCAATTGCGACGAAACTGGGCTTTTCTGGAAGAAAATGCCTCGTCGGACATTCATCACGGCGGAGAAGAGGCTACCCGGACATAAGCCTATGAAGGACAGGCATACTCTTGCTTTTTTTGCAAATGCTAGTGGGGACTGCAAGATAAAGCCCCTGCTGGTGTACCATTCTGAAAATCCCCGAGCCTTCAAAGCCCACAAAGTCATCAAGGAGAACCTTCCCGTGATGTGGAGGGCGAGTGCTAAAGCCTGGGTAACGAGGCAATTTTCCATTGATTGGGTGAATGTCTGCTTCGGTCCGACTGTCCGAAAATATTTGAAATGTCTGCTGGTGTTGGACAATGCTCCAGCTCACCCTCCTGACCTCGAGGAATATCTTTTGGCCGAGTATTCCTTCATAAAGGTCCTATATCTACTGCCTAACACCACCCCTCTCCTCCAGCCCATGGACCAGCAAGTTATTTCAAATTTTAAAAAATTGTACACGAAGCATCTCTTCCAGAGATGTTTCCAAGTCACAGAGAGTACAAACCTCACTCTGCGTGAATTCTGGAAAGATCACTTTAATATCGTGATATGCCTCGAACTCATCGATCTCTCTTGGCAGGAAGTTTCGAGGCATACCCTGAACTCATCTTGGAGGAAGCTGTGGCCTGATGTTGTCTCTGCACGAGACTTCGAGGGCTTCGGGAAGCCTGGAGGCGAAGCCGAGATCGTTGACGATCCTGAACCTATTCAGCAGTCTGAGGTAGCTGACATCGTACATCTTGGTACATCCATGGGGCTGGAAGTTAGCGCCGAGGATATAGATGAACTTATCGAGGAGCACCACGAGGAGTTGACGACGGATGACCTGAAGGAGTTGGAGACGATGCAAATGAGTGTTGTTCAAGAGCAGTTCTCTAGCGGTGATGAGGAGGATGTTACACCTTTGAAAACGGCAGACATTAAGGAAATTCTCGCATGTTTCCATAAAATGGCAGACTACGTCGAAAAGGAACATCCAGAAAAAGTTTATACCAACCGTGCGCTTCAACACTGCAATGACGTTTGCCTAACGCATTTTAGAAATGTGTTGAAAAGTAGGCAGAAACAAGCTTCAATGGATAGATTCTTATTAAAGAGGCCAGCGGTATTAGTAGGCCAAGACGAAGGTGAAAGTGAAGAAAAGAAACAGAAAAGAGGAAGTGATGTAGAATTATAAGGTGAAAGTAAAGAAAAGAAACAGAAAAAAGAAAGTGATGAAGAAGTAGAAGAAATTTAGTAAATATGAAAAACGTAAAGTTATAAAAAAGCAAAAAAAAAATTCAATTTTAAGTTTTATGTTACCGTTAAGTGTTAAAGTAATTTTTTCTTTCATTTTATAGTTTTCCATACGTAATGTTAAGTGTTAATTATTTCTGCCATTTTTTTATTTCATAAAGTTTAAGTGTTAATGTGTTAAGTGTGTAAATTACTGTACGTAGTCTGTCACTTGTTACGTTTTCTGCCTTATGCCATCCTCCTCTGCCGCGACTTCGCTGTCGGACATCGTCTCAATCAAAAGGTAAGTTTCAACTTTTTTGTTACACTAATTAACTGTAACCTTTTTTTCAGGGTATCAATCCTTAATTTAGGTGTACGTACAGGTAACAATACACCTTCACTGATCCAAATGCTTTACATACAGTACCGTAACTTTTATACAGTAGTAAAGAAAACGGACCGTTTTCTTAGGGCTTGAAGGGGATAACTAGGCTATAACTACATTATTGAATAATCTCATGGTGGTTTCTGGAATGGATTAGGCTGTTTTTAACGGTTGGGTTAATTATTGAATGATAGAAATGGGTGCATTGCATGTTTATTACTACAGTTTAGCGTGTTTATGAAAGAAAAGGTGTCTTTTCGTAAGGCTTGGAACGGATTAGGCTATTTACATGTAAAACGCGACTCAGGATACGAAACCGTATCTTGAACGGATTACTTTCTTATCCTGAGGCATCACTGTATTTATATCAGAAAAGAGATAAGGACCCTTTTCACTGGGCGTCACAGGTATCTCCCCAGAAATAGATTTTTCC
Organism: Palaemon carinicauda; assembly: GCF_036898095.1. Taxonomy (NCBI): domain Eukaryota; kingdom Metazoa; phylum Arthropoda; class Malacostraca; order Decapoda; family Palaemonidae; genus Palaemon; species Palaemon carinicauda. The sequence continues at coordinate 33,581,949 of NC_090755.1, read as the reverse complement.
TTCGTCAAAATCCCTTTTTTGGGCTCAAGCCATGTCGTCCTGATGGAAGGTTCCTTCAGTAGCTTCCTTTGGATATATATAACTACTAAATATTCCCAGAGAATTAGACTAAAGGTTTTCACAGAATTCTAACTTATGGAGCGAGTATTCCAAGGGTTAACCTTATAGAATATCGTATATCAACAGGGGACGCATGCATTAACACGTCACATGGCCATCTGCACCCCACCTAGCGTTTACGCTTCGAGGGGAAGATGTGGCGAGTGAATGTGGGAGGTTACTGGGGTGCCGTTCCAAAGATACTCTCCCTTCATCACTGTTACAATACTCGCAGATGCGCGGCGTCACGTCCGCCCTCACCTTTCCTCTACTAGTAGCCGTAAAGCTTCTGGTTTTGTTCCCACTTACCGCTGTTTTTTGTGTGCATCCTTCAAGATGTCTCAGCCTTCTGCTTTGCCTTCTTCTGGAAAGTTGAGTACCAGGTTCTTTTATTGTTTAAATAAGCTCTGGCCATCAAGTAACGATTTTTTACGCTAAAATATTGTGTTTTGTGGCCGAGCTGAGCCTCGCCTCAGGTCGCCATTTACGGCGCTGCTGTTCGCTTGCATGCGTTATTTAGTTAGCCAGAACAGCCTTCCCCAACCTTTTAACTGAGATAAATCTTTAGTTATTTACTCTTCATTTTTGGGCTCAAGCCATGTCGTCCTGATGGAAGTTCCTAAAGGGTAGCTTCCTTGGGTATATATAACCACGGCGATATTCCCAGAGAATTTACCTTAAGGTACCCAGAATTCTAACTCCTGGAGCGAATATCCCTAATAAAAGAACCAGGGATATCGCGAAATATCAGAGGACGTATTCTTGACACGCCACATAGCAATCTGCACCCCGAACAGAGTTAACACTTCGAAGGGGTCAATTGGCAAGAAAACGAAAACGAGAAAGAAAGGAGAGCCGCTCGCAAGGTATCTCTCCTCTCCCGTTTCGTAAGCGTGCATTGCGCCGCTCACGGCTTCATCTGTATTCCTTTTTGCGTAGCTCAACAACTCAGTGTTTTTTCCAGTGTTTCTCGCAATTCTTGGATTATTTCAACTTTATAATGCTTTCTCCAACTTCTTCTGCTTCTGATAAGTTGAATATTATTTCTTTTATGTATAAATGTAAGCTCTTGGTAATTTTAAAAGTGATTTGATAGTGATATTGTTGTTACAAGAGCTGTTGCCTACCGGAGGCGTCCTGGACGCTGTCGCTCGCTAGGTATGAGTTATTTAGTTAGCCAGAGCGACATTCCCGGCTGTTTCGCTTTTATAATTTTAGCTGTTCAGCGTTTCATAGGATTTCTTTATATGATGCCTTTAGTATTTTTGTTTTGGCGAAGGATTTGCCGATTCTGCCCTACACTAGACCTTGTAGCCTAGTTGTTTGGCCCTAGTACTTTCCGGCATGATATTCAGATTTCTGAGTGTTTTAAAATTTTATTGAAGCTTTAGGCAGTTTTATACATTTAAGATTAGGTTGATTTTCTTCCAAGATAGTTTACGAGTGAGTTTCGGTGATTTAGGTAATCGATTCTCTTTGCGTCTAGGCTAGTTGTCTATGGGGCCTTAGTATACTTTCTCACACTCCCCGGTTGCTCTCTTCTCTTCGGAGAAGGTGTGCAATCCCTTTCCCTCTGTTTAAGCCTTGGGCTTAACCCTAATGGTTTATCTGAATTGACTTTAGATACAACTATATTAGGGTGTTTCTGTTCTTTCCTGTTTCCGGTAAGTCTGGCTTCAGGAAGGGGGTAGGACATCAGAGTTCTTAGTCTGAGTCTGTTTCTGTCTAGCTTGTGGTTGAGATTCCCTTGCTAGACTGACAACAGACATAGGAGGCTTAGCCTCTTTAGTTCACTTTCGAAGGTTTCTGTACGAGATGATTCCTTCTTTTTGTGATCTAGCAGACAAGTCCAGTGTTGTTGTTCTCGGTGTGGAGGATGAGATCCTCTTTTCTGTGAATAACAACGCCTTCCTTGCTTTGGTTCCAAGGGAGTTGGCAAGTATTGCTGGCCTCCCTCCTCGGATCTCCCCTATGTTAATATGACTTTTCTTCGCTGCGGGTGATTCATTATTAGAGCAAGGTTGGCAGGACCCTCTTCTCCCTTTCCCCCTCTTTCCTTTGTGATGGCCTAGCCATTGCATTCATGTCCGTCATTCTACATCTGTACCTAGCATAGGTTAGGATGTGGGGTTGACTCAGTCCCTTGCCGCAGTGCGTGCCGGCCGGCAAGGGTCTTCTGCTTTTAGTGCTGCCCGGACCTCCCTTGTTCTCTCATCCATGTTTGTCTGTAGAGCCAGATGGCATTGGTCAGGAAGCTTCAAGTTATATTCTCCCCTTCCTTATGTGCACTCTTTCGGGTTGCCGGGTTATGAGGTAGTACAGTCTCTTATCCTGGCATCCATTCTGTTTTTCTTCTAGTGTTGTACCCTAGCCCGGCTGCCGGCCTGAGTGACCGGCAGCCGGGCAGGCGGAGTTCTCTGGTTCTTTTGCTGCCGGCCGCTGCCGGCCGGCATTGATTGTATACCTTTGCCGTCCGGCTATATATCACACCATTGTCTGCTGGCTGCTACGATTAGTGGCCGGCAGCCAGGTGTGTTTGTTGTTTAGCTGCCGGCCGGCACATGCATTTGAACCAGCGTTCTTCCACCTAATAGTTTATAAGTAGTATACTTTGGAACTAGTTAAGGTGTGTGTCGGCCGGCACATTACCTTCTATACTATAGCCAGTATTTTTCAGTATAGTATATACTTTAGGGAGAAAACTATAGTATAGTATTTGTTACAACACTAAGTTTTTCTAACACTTTTGTGTTGTCTTGCACAGCACTTTGGTGTAACCTTACAGATAAAGAAAGTGAGTTCTTTCTTGACCACTATCCAGCATTTTAAAATCACCTTTTTGGGTGTGAGCTACACCTGTTTCCTCTGGAAATTATTCATTGGTTGCTCGTTAATCATACGATTTTATTATCTCGAAGGTTGCAGCAATTGTGCGGGAAATACAAGTGTGTGTCTTTCCTTTCTAGTTATGCTAAGCTATATATATCCAGTGATACGTAGTTCACTTGATACTCATGGAATTTTCTTCTCTTTACAGGAGGACCATCCGAAGTGTGGAAGCGTTTTCTGCAACGTCCGCAGCAAGAACTTCTGCGGACATGATTTGTGTAGGAGGCACGCAGCATGCGCAGTCTCCAAAGGTGATCTCCGGTATTGGGACCCGCAGGTATGTACCGTGTGCACAAACCTGATTACTGAGGCTTTTGATTCCCCTAAAACGGCGGAGTCAAGGGACGCAGCAAGGGAGAAGCTTCGTACCTGGGTAAGGGGCTTTCAGAAGAACACTTCTTGGCCCTATCTTCCAAGTGAGAAGATGAGGGCTTACCTTTTCCCCAGGGCATCAGCTGGGGCAGTGATTCCCCAGCCTCAAGTGGAGATACCAGTGGTTCAGATCCCTGTGGATGCTGAAGTCGCGGACGCCCTGCAGGACATCCAATTGGACGATAGGATGTCGGAGGTGTCCGAGCGTCTGGAAGATGACCTTCTGGCAGAAGACCAGGATGAAGAGCAGGCTCCAGACAATGAAGAGGAAGAGGTCGATGAGGTGTCGGCTACTCCGGTTCAGGCCCCTGAACCTATTCCCTCAACATCGTCCTCTCTCCTAGAGGAGCTGGGAAAGACCCTTTCCTCCATCGTTGGAATAATCCAACAGATGCAGAGGGAGAATAATGAGAAGGCGGCTGCAATGGAGCTGGAGATGCGGAGACTTGCAGCATCACGTGGGCCCCAGAAGAAGCTCAGCGTGAAAAACCTTCCCTTGTGCTCAGATGCTAACCCTTGGAAGTATGCTCAGCCTATGCCTATGACGACGGGAAAAATTGTCATTTCGGAGAAGTTGGGCTCAGTCCCCCTTGAGGAGGTGGAATTCTGGCCCAGCAAGAAGTCGTATCCGGACTGTTATGTCCGTCTAAGGAAGGAACCAGCCTCAAAGGAAGAAACAAAGCCGAAGGAGGTCATAGTTTTGGATTACGCTAAGGCTCAAGCTTTACTGTCAAGCTCGATGAAAGAGAGGGGCTTCACAAACTCAAAGGTACCTGCTTTGAGTAAGAAGCACCCTTCCTTTGTGTCCTCTCCTTCTAGAGCCTTCCCCTTTATGCAGAAAGGGTTTACGGCTGTGCTGAAAGCAGTCGAGGCAGGTAAGCCATGCCCCTCCTTGGAGGAGTGTAAACCTCTGTCTTTGGCCCTACCCATGGACCACAAGGACTGGAAGGACATCCATCTTACCTTCTCAGTCGGGAAGTTGGAGGCTGATATTGCCAGACGTCAGTTCGGTGAGAACCTCCCCAAGCTGTCTGACTTTCTTTTGCGAAGGGAGCTTGAGACAAAAGAAAGACTTGCTGCCTCAATGTCTCATCAAACGACTCTGGAGACAATGGCAAGTGACCCCAAGGTCCATGAGATGTTCATGGTAGTGGCTAAGACACACCTAGTCACAGTGACGAAGGACCTTTATAGCTTCGTCAAAGCTAGGAGGGCTTGTAGGGAGTTCGTGTTCGCCTCTGCTGCGGTGAGGCACGAGCCAAAGAAGCTAATCTCCTCCAACATTTGGGGCAAAAACATCGTCCCTAGTGAAGCAGTCAAGGAGGTTGTAGATAAGGCCGCCACGGAGAATAGAAATCTTCTCCAGAAGTGGGGCCTATCTCTCAAGAGAAAGTCTTCCCCGGATGAGGGTCCCCAACCAAAGAGGAAGACTAAGAAGACTAGGCTACCCTCTCGGCCAGCCAAGCCATTCAGACAGCAGCAGCAACAGCAATTTCCTATGCCTACAGTGCCCCAGATGGTGGCACAAACCCTGACCATGTACCAGTGGGTACCCCAAGCCGTGTCGACGCAGTCTCCGGCATTTAACCCAGCGTTCGAAGGGCAGTCAACTACCTTTCGAGCGAAGCCTAGAGGAGCAGCCAGAGGTTCGTCTAGACGCCCCTCAAGGGGGAGAGGATTCAGGGGTGGTCGCGGTCAAGGAGGCAAGGCCTCAGGGCAACAGCAGTCAAAGTGAGATGATACCGGTAGGAGGGAGACTTCAGAATTTTCGGGATCGGTGGACCTTCGATCCCTGGGCCCACAGCCTATTATTATTATTATTATTACTTACTAAGCTACAACCCTAGTTGGAAAAGCAGTATGCTATAAGCCCAGGGGCTCCAACAGGGAAAATAGCTCAGTGCGGAAAGGAAAAAAGGAAAATAAAATATTCTAAGAAGAGTAACAACAATAAATATCTCCTATATAAACTATAAAAACTTTAACAAAACAAGAGGAAGAGAAATAAGATAGGAGAGTGTGCTCGAGTGTACCCTCAAGCAAGAGAACTCTAACCCAAGACAGTGAAAGGCCATGGTACAGAGGCTATGGCACTACCCAAGACTAGAGAACAGTGGTTTGATTTTGGAGTGTCCTTCTCCTAGAAGAGCTGCTTACCATAGCTAAAGAGTCTCTTCTACCCTTACCAAGAGGAAAGTGGCACTGAACAATTGCAGTGCTGTAACCCCTTGGGTGATGAAGAATTGTTTGGTAATCTGTGTTGTCAGGTGTATGAGGATAGAGGAGAATATGTAAAGAATATGCCAGACTATTCAGTGTGTATGTAGGCGAAGGGAAAATGAACCGTAACCAGAGAGGAGGATCCAATGTAGTACTGTCTGGCCAGTCAAAAGACCCCATAACTCTCTAGCGGTAGTATCTCAACGGGTGGCTGGTGCCCTGGCCAACCTACTACTCAAGAATGTTCTGGGTTGGAGCTGGTACAGCACTCCACCCCCGTGCCCTCGATTTTTCTAACACTCCACCCCCGTTCTGGAGGAGTACATTCAAGAACTGTTGGAGAAAAGAGTAATCCGAAGGGTAAACTCCATCAAATTCCAAGGGAGGCTGTTTTGTGTTCCCAAGAAGGACTCAGAAAAACTCAGAGTCATTCTGGACTTGTCGCCACTCAACAAGTTCATAGTGAACTGCAAGTTGAAGATGCTAACACTGCAACACATAAGGACCTTACTGCCCAAGAGGGCATTTACCGTCTCCATAGATTTGTCAGACGCCTATTGGCACGTTCCAGTCAATCGTCAACTCTCCCCCTACCTAGGGTTCAAGCTACATCGAAGACTCTACGCCTTCAGAGCCATGCCATTCGGGCTAAACATAGCCCCAAAGATCTTCACGAAGCTTGCGAGCGTAGGTCTCAAACAATTACGCCTAAAGGGAATCCAGGTGGTAGCCTACCTGGACGACTGGCTGGTGTGGGCAGCATCCAAGACAGATTGTTTACAAGCTTCCCTACAGGTGATCTAGTTCCTAGAGTATCTAGGCTTCAAGATCAACAGAAAAAAAGTCTCGACTTTCTCCATCTCAAAAGTTCCAGTGGTTGGGAATCCACTGGGACCTAGTGTCACACCAACTCTCCATCCCGGTGAAGAAGAGGAAGGAGATAGCTGGTTCTGTCAAGAGACTTCTGGATTCCGAAAGGATATCAAGACGCGAACAGGAGAGAGTGTTGGGTTCTCTCCAGTTTGCTTCAGTAACAGACCCGGTGCTAAGAGCACAGCTAAAGGATGCATCCGGAGTTTGGAGAAGTTATGCATCAAACGCGCGAAGAGATCTGATAAGACCAGTTCCGCTTCGTCTACGTATGCTTCTCAGGCCTTGGTCCCAAGTCAGGCAACTAAAGAAGTCGGTACTTCTTCAGCCACCTCCCCCATCGTTGACTATTCACACAGACGCCTCGAAGGAGGGGTGGGGAGGTCATTCTCATCGGAAGAAGGCCCAAGGGATTTGGTTCAATCTATTCAAGACATTTCACATAAACTTTCTGGAAGCTATGGCAGTACTCCTTACCTTGAAGAAAGTTTCCCCTCGTCACTCGATCCACATAAGGTTGGTGCTGGACAGCGAGGTGATTGCGAGATGCTTGAATCGACAAGGATCGAGGTCACCACCACTCAACTAGGTGATGTTGGCCAGCTTTCGACTGGCGGAAAAGAAGAAGTGGTACCTGTCGGCAGTTCACCTTCAAGGAGTCCGCAATGTGACAGCAGACGCTCTATCCAGGTTCACACCGATAGAGTCGGAATGGTCCCTAGACGCAGGATCATTCTCCTTCATCTTGAGTCAAGTCCCAGAACTGCAGATAGACCTCTTTGCGACGAAAGACAACAAGAAGTTACCCCTTTACGTGTCCCCGTACGAGGATCCCTTGGCGGAAGCAGTGGACGCGATGTCCCTCGACTGGAACAGATGGTCCAGGATTTACCTGTTCCCTCCTCACAACCTTCTATTGAGGGTCCTCAACAAACAGATCTTTCAAGGGAGTGGCGGCAATAGTGGCTCACAAGTGGCCTAACAGCGTGTGGTTCCCTCTGGTATTGGAACTACGGCTGAAGTGTCTACCGTTACCAGATCCAGTTCTGACCCAGCGAGTTCAGAAGTCGACTGTCTGCGCTTCATCACAGAAAACCCGGAACCTGCAGCTCATGATTTTCTCTCCCTAGCGGTGAGAAAACGTTTCGGGATTTCAAAGGACAGTATAGACTTCCTAGAGGAATATAAGTGCAAATCTACTAGAAGGCAATATGAGTCATCTTGGAGGAAATGGGTGGCCTTTGTCAAGGCGAAGAATCCGCAAAAGATCTCGACGGACTTCTGCTTATCTTTCTTCATCCACCTCCATGGTCAAGGGTTAGCAGCCAACACAATATCAACGTGTAAATCTGCTTTGACAAGACCCATTTTATATGCCTTCCAGGTCGACCTCTCTAACGATATTTTTGATAAAATTCCTAAAGCCTGTGCTAGGCTCAGACCATCAGCACCTCCAAAGCCCATTTCATGGTCTTTAGATAAAGTTCTTCATTTCGCTTCGCTGTTGAACAATGAGGAGTGTGCTTTAAAGGATTTGACCCAAAAAGTTATTTTCCTGTTTGCACTCGCGTCGGGGGCCAGGGTTAGTGAAATTGTAGCCCTCTCGAGAGAGGAGGGTCGTGTTCAGTTCTTGGATGGGGGAGAACTGAACCTGTTTCCGGATCCTACGTTTCTCGCCAAGAACGAGTTACCCAACAACAGGTGGGGTCCCTGGAGAATCTGCCCTCTGAAAGAAGATGCATCTCTATGTCCAGTGGAATGCCAAAAGGTCTATCTTTGTAGAACTTCAGACTTCAGGGGTGGTCAACTATTCAGGGGAGAAACATCAGGCTCAAATTTATCACTGAAACAACTTAGGGCGAAAATCACCTATTTTATTCGCAGAGCGGATCCAGACAGTACACCCGCTGGTCACGATCCGAGGAAAGTTGCCTCATCCTTAAATTTCTTTAATTGTATGGATTTCGAACATCTTCGTTCATACACTGGCTGGAAGTCTTCCAGAGTGTTCTTTCGTCACTATGCAAAGCAAGTGGAGCAACTAAAGAGGTCTGTGGTAGCAGTGGGTAGTGTCGTTAACCCTGCTGTTTAACTCTGCGAGGAACAGTGGATTTAATTGGGACGATTAATTCCGGGGTGAGTGTGTAGTTACGAACTGTTCTACAAACTAAGTGTTAGGGCACTGGGTTGCCCACATTGACTGTTCCACTTTCAAAGGTGAACCTAGCATAAGTGCAGACATGTGTGCCGAACGTTTCCAACGCTAATGTAACTGATTAGTAATACAGACTTTTATGATTTTGATACCTCGGTATGTTAAAAGTGGCGCTAATGTTTTTCTTTCAGATAAACAAGTTTTCTGTTTACTTTCATGCTTATGCTTATTTGTTGGTTATCCTCCTCTTATATATATATATATATATATATATATATATATATATATATATATATATATATATATATAATGGTTGTTTAACCTGTTTTATTTATTGTTTGTCAATAAACTAGTTCTTGTGAACCTTGCGTCTCCTTCACCTGTGTCAATTTATTTGAAATAATTTTGCATTATGTTTCTATGTATATTTATCTGGGATAATTCTAATAGATTGTTCCTTTATGCAAGCATTCTTTGCATTGGTTTATGCTTTCCCTTGGTGGAAGGACTCCATGCCCTAAGGGGACGGTGGCGGATATGCAAGTTTTCCTCCTACTCGGATATAAACCTTTGTCCAATCCAGTATTGAACGGGGAACTGGTCGATATTTCATATTGACTCAGTGGTTCTTTACAAACTATGCTTTACATGATATAGGGTGAGACCACTATACTGTATTGGCTTGTCTGTTATTCATACATAGGTATATGTACTCTTCGAGACTTTTCCAGAGCCTAGTAGGACTCTTCCCTGTAGGGGGCAGGAAGCACTAACATGGTCTATGGTTAGTTGAAAAGATGTATGACGGTAACATCTTAGGTCTCTAGGTCTAGTTGACCGGGAAATACCTTCGGGGAGTAAGGCACGTTTTGAGAATCCACAGATACAGTAATGCTCTGGTATACTTTCATTTGGACGACATGGCTTGAGCCCAAAAAACAGATTTTGAGCGAAGCGAAAAATCTATTTTTGGGTGAGATGGCCATGTCGTCCTGATGGACCCGCCCTTCCCTTTCTTCCCTTTCTTCTAAAGGGCTGTAGGTCCCCTCCCTACATACAGTATCTGTAGCACCTCCTGTATTGCTACAAGGAATACAGATGGCGCCGTGAGCGGCGCAATGCATGCTTACGAAACGGGAGAGGAGAGATACCTTGCGAGCGGCTCTTTCTTTCTCGTTTTCGTTTTCTTGCCAATTGACCCCTTCGAAGTGTTAACTCTGTTCGGGGTGCAGATTGCTATGTGGCGTGTCAAGAATACGTCCTCTGATATTTCGCGATATCCCTGGTTCCTTTATTAGGGATATTCGCTCCAGGAGTTAGAATTCTGGGTACCTTAAGGTAAATTCTCTGGGAATATCACCGTAGTTATATATACCCAAGGAAGCTACCCTTTAGGAACTTCCATCAGGACGACATGGCCATCTCACCCAAAAATAGATTTTTCGCTTCGCTCAAAATCCGTTTATTAGGAATAAGTTATATTATGCCGATAGTGGTCGTCGGCGATCTTAGTTAGCCGACCCCATACTAGCCTTTCAGCCTAGCATAGGCTACAGCCTAGTGTTCATGTATGCTTCTGCATGATATAATAAGTGTTCCTATTGTTATGTTAATGAAGATATAGGCTTCGTTAGCCAGCATAGCCTTCTCGGCTTTATAACTAAATTTATCTTAGGTTATTTGATCTTCAAATTTAGAAATAGTTAATTTATGCCGTTGTGGTCTTCGGCGCTCCTAGCCAGTCGACCCCATACTAGCCTTTAAGCCTAGCATAGGCCGCACCCTAGTATTCATATTTACTAATGCATATGAGTGTTCCTAGTGTTATTTTAATGAAGATTTAGGCAATTTTTAAACATATACAAGATTCCATGTTGCACATATTTTCGCCTTCAAGGAACCATACAAGGAACGGTGCCTGGTCCAACCAGGCCATACCTAACCCAACGCTGGGATCCTTGTATGCTTCCTTATCTCCTTTACCCTAATGTATCTCCCTCTGGGTAGCCCTGCTTTTCCTAGCTCCTTACCCGAAACACTTCTGGTAGGTAAGGTTAGGTAGTTCTTCCCTCTTCCCTCCCATAGTGTATGGGGGGATTTCGGTCAGAACCTCGGAGTACTTATCGTTCATACCAGTCCACCCCTAAGGAACGTCTTTCCCCTGGGGTATCAACTGAGACTGAAGGTGGGAGGGGTCTAGCCCTTCCCCCCTAGACTGCTCTTGGTTGGGACTTGTCCCTTCCTCCTGTAGCCTAGGAGGAGATCTCCTGGTTTAGGTTAGACCTTAGGGGTGTCTGTTTTATTATAGTTTAGGTCAGTACACCAGTTCTGTTCCTACTCTTGAGCTAACCTATCCTAGGGTTGGAGAGCGCCTCTCTCCTACCTGGGTAGTATAAGAAACAGATTCCCCCACCCTCTGGGAGCTTTAGGGTCACGAGCCCTTCTGCCCCCTCACCCCCCCGTTCCTACCCCACTCTATTCTTTGTGTCAGCTTGCCTTCACACCCCTGTCCGCTGTCCTACAATTCCTCCTAAGGGAGAATGGTAGGTTAAGCTGCGCTCTCCTGCCTGGGTGGCCGCTCTGCTACACTTCCCCCTCATAGTCGAACTATGGGGTTGTGTTAGCGGCCGCCCTTCCAGTAGGAGATCACCCTCCCCCCTCCCAGTTTAGAGTGTTCTCTGATCCTCCCTTGGATTACCTTGGGCACCCAGCCGTCTGCCAGCTCCCTGCCATGGGATGATAGGGTCCCCCACCCCTATCATGAGTACACTCCTTCCGGAGGAAAGCCGGTTGGGTATCGGACATTACCCTTCCTCCTTCCCTCCTTCTCTTTCTCTCTCCTATCATGGTGCTGGTCCACTGCCGGCGGCGGCCGCCAGCACGTCAGGTAACTTCCTACTTTTAGGACCTTCCTATCTCAGGTTTACCCAAGGCAACACCCTGCCGGCTGGCGGGGGCCGCCGCCCCTTGCTGCCGCTAGTCATCAGCACACCCGGTGACCTTCCTACTTCATATGACTTCCTGTCTGAGTTCCATCCATGGCGCTACCCTGCCGGAGTCCGCCGCCGCTGCCGGCGACCACCGCCACTGCCGCCGGCTTCTCAGACACCTTCCATCTTATGTACCCAGTAGGTTCACCATCCCCGGCAGCCGGAGGCCTCCGCCCTGCCGCAGTGCCGGCGGTCGCCCCCTTAGAGGTTTCCTACCTCTCTACTACTTAGAGCATGGCCTTGACGGATTCACCCCGCCGGACCAGGCCTCCGGCTGGCCGAAAAAGCGACATGGCTTCCAGGGACAAGCACCCCTTCACCCCGGCTGCCGGCCCCGTGCCGGAAGTCGACCTATACATCCATATAGCCAGACTGTTCTTCTTTGTTATCTCGTACCCTGAAGACAGTCTCTGAGCTATGTGAGTATACTATACAATTTTCCAGCATACTCTGAGCTTCTCAGTGCAGTCTCTTACCGGGACTTTCCCAATATTGAGGGGTTTATCCTTTCCCCTCCTTTATCTAAGTTCTGAGCGATCTCAGACCTCCTCTACCCTGCAAACAATTCCTTTATAAGGAAGCCTAGGCTGGCTTCCCCATAGGGATAGTATTCCCTCTCCTATAACCTCAGGTTTTAAGGAATTGCCAGCAGAAAAGGTCGCGGTACCTGGCTGGACGGGATTCACAAGTATGTGTTTCCCTACTTCTTTTCTAGCTCACCTATCCAGAGCTTACATAACACAATTCTAAGCTAAGAATTAGTTTAAGGAATCTGAATTTTAAGAGTAATGAAAGTCATGACTCTATTTCCATGTACTCATGTTCTCTTTCTTTTACAGGAGGAGTATGTTAAATGCGAAAGTCCCTTCTGCTCGATCCGCCGCCCGGACTTTTACGGGCATGGTGCGTGTCGGACTCACGCTCTTTGTACGGCGAAGAAGGGCAATCTCAAATACTGGGATCCAGTCTCCTGCCCAGTCTGCAAAGGCCTTCTCGATGAGGGATTTGACAACCCCCCATCCTTAGAAGCCAGGGACAATGCTCGAGAGAAACTGCGCAGGTGGGTGCGCGGTTTCCAGAAAAACGCTGCCGGACCGTATCTCCCCGAGAAGATGAGGGCCATCTTGTTTCCGAAAGCGTCAGCAGACTCTGTGATCCCCCAGGATCAGATCCCACTAGTCCAAGTAACCGTTGACACGGACATCGAGACTACGCTTAGCAAGTATAGTCTAGACGAGGTGGAGAAGATGTCGGACGTGTCCGAGGACACTGAGAGGACCCTCATGGTCGAGGATCCGGAGGATGAAGAGGATCAGGTGGAATACCCTGATTCGGAGGGCGAGGCCGCCCCTCCACCTCCGGCAGCTCCTGTAGTGACCGAGGAGCCAGTCCCCTCTACCTCCGCCGCACCGCAGCCCGTGCTGCCTGTCACCGAAGATGCCATCCGGGTATTTATTGGTGGCCTTAATGGACGAGAGGCTTAATAAGCACTCCGCCTAGATCACAAGTCGTTTCTTAGAAATGAGGCAACCGAAGAAGATCTCGGTTAAATATCTTCCTTCCTGCTCGGAGTCTAACCCTTGGAGATACGCCGAGCATATGCCAATCACAACTGGCAAGATATTTATAAACGACAAGCTTGGGTCTATCCTCCTGGAAGAAGTGGAATTCTTCCCGAACTTCGAGGCTTACCTGGACTGTTACGTCCGCCTTAAGACCGAACCGGCCTCCAAGGAGGAGACTGAGCCTAAGGAAGTGATCGTGTTTGATCACTCAAAGGCCCAAGCTTTACTGGCAGACTGCCTGAAGAGCCGTGGCTTCACTAATTCCAAAATACTTTCTTGCTCCCTCTTCCGCATCCTTCCCCTTTGTGGAAAAAGCCTTCCATGCAGTCATGAAGGCGGTGGAAGAAGGAAAACCCTGTCCTACCCTGGAGGAGTGTAGGCCACTCTCCCTCGCCCTTCCCCCCGACGACAAGTTCTGGAAAGATATCCAGTACACCTTTACGGTTGGGAAGCTGGACCCTGACGTAGACCCTGACGTAGCCGGACGTCAGTTTAACGAGGACCTCCCGAAGTTGAACTACCACCTTCTTCGTCGGGAGCAAGAGACCAAGGAGAGACTGGCTGCCTCCCTGTCTCTCCAGATTCAGCTCGAGGTCATGGCAGGGGACGTTAGGTCCCGGACTTCTATATGGTTCTGGCGAAAACCCACCTTGTGACTGTGATGAAAGACCTGTACAGCTTCATCAGGTCCCGAAGAACCTGCAGAGAGTTCGTGTTTGCCAACGCAGCAGTGAAACACGAACCCCGGAAGCTGATCTCCAACATCTGGGGTAAACATCTCTTTCCCTTTAACTTGGTGAAAGAGATCGTCGACAAAGCCGCCTCCGAGAATAGGAACCTTCTCAACAAATGGGGCATGTCGAGAAAGAGGAAATCCTCCCAGGACAAAGGCCCTCAGCCTAAGAGGAAATCTGCCAAATCCTCAAAACCAAGACCCCAGCAGCGCCAACAGAAACGCCAGTTTCCCGCTCCCGCTACTCCCCAAGTGGTCTCTCAACCGCAGCAGACCTTTCAGTTGGTCCCCCAACCTGTGGTGTCACAATCACCGGCCTTTACCCCTTGCCTACGAGCGTCAGTCAACTACCTTTCGTCCCAGAGGTAGAGGCTCAGGCAGAGACTCCTCGCGCCGCCCCTCCAGGGGCAGAGGAGGTAGGGGACCTAGCGGCCGAGGTGGCAAGTCCTCGGGAAACTAGAAGCAATGAAGTGCTTCCGGTGGGAGGAAGACTCCGCCACTTTCAGGATCGCTGGACCTTCGATCCTTGGGCACACAGCATCATCAAGAAGGGACTGGGTTGGAGTTGGACGCAACCACTTCCAACCTTCCACCAATTCTTCCAGCCATCAACCCCCCTCTTGGAAGAATATGTCCTAGAACTCTTGAACAAGAAGGTGATCAAGAGGGTAAAGTCCACCAGGTTCCAAGGAAGACTGTTTTGTGTTCCCAAGAAGGACCCAGACAAACTCAGAGTCATTCTGGACTTGTCCCCCCTCAACAAGTTCATTGTGAACTACAAATTCAAGATGCTGACTCTTCAACAAATCAGAGCCCTACTGCCTCGCAAGGTATACACGGTCTCAATAGACCTGGCGGATGCCTACTGGCACATCCCAATGAACCACCACGCTTCCTCCTGCCTAGGATTCCGGCTCAATCGAAGAAACTACGCCTTCAGAGCCATGCCCTTCGGGCTCAACGTGGCTCCGAGAATCTTCACCAAGCTAGCAGACACGATCGTCCACCAGCTACGCCTTCAGGGCGTCCAAGTGATGGCCTACCTCGACGACTGGCTAGTCTGGTCGACTTCGCCTGAAAGGTGTTTGACAGCTTGCAGCAAAGTAATCAAATTCCTGGAACATCTGGGTTTCAAGATAAACACCAAGAAGTCTCGCCTCGCTCCAGCTCAGAAGTTCCAATGGTTAGGAATCCATTGGGACCTTCAGTCACACCGCCTTTCCATCCCATTAAAGAAAAAGAAAGAAATAGCAGGGTCTGTCAGGAGACTTCTCAAATCCAAACAGATCTCAAGACGACAGCAAGAGCAAGTTCTCGGCTCACAACAGTTCGCCTCAGTGACAAACCCAGTGCTTCGCGCACAGCTAAAGGATGCATCAGGAGTCTGGAGACGAAACGCATCCGTCGCTTGAAGAGACCTCAAGAGACCCCTACCAAACAGGCTTCGCTCCCTGCTCAACCCGTGGTCAGAGCAAGGACTGGAAAAGATCCATCCCTCTCCAACCTCCACCTCCGTCGCTCAACATTCACACGGACGCTTCCCTGGAGGGTTGGGGGGGCCACTCCCACCAGCGACAAGTTCAAGGAACATGGTCTCCTCTATTCAAGACGTTTCATATCAACATCTTGGAGGCCATGGCGGTTCTTCTCACCCTGAAGAAATTATCCCCGCGTCCTTCGATACACATCTGTCTAACTCTGGACAGTTCGGAGGTAGTCAGATGTCTCAATCGTCAGGGCTCGAGATCGCCCCACCTAAATCAGGTGTTACTACCCATCTTCCGCCTAACGGACAGGAAGAAGTGGCACCTATCTGCAGTTCACCTACAAGGATTCCGCAACGTGACGGCGGACGCTCTATCAAGGACAAACCCCATAGAGTCGGAATGGTCCCTAGACGCAAGATCATTCTCCTTCATCTCTCGTCAAGTCCCGGAACTACAGATCGACCTCTTCGTGACGAGCGACAACAAGCAACTTCCTCGATATGTAGCCCTTACGAGGACCCCAAAGCGGAAGCAGTGGACGCCATGTCCCTGGACTGGAACAGATGGTCCAAGATTTACCTGTTCCCTCCCAACCTTCTGCTGAAAGTCCTCTCCAAATTGAGAACCTTCAAAGGGACAGCAGCCCTAGTGGCTCCCAAGTGGCCCCGGAGCAACTGGTTCCCCCTAGTCCTGGAGCTACAGCCCTAGCTGATCCCACTGCCGGGCCCAGTTTGCTCCCAACATGTGCAGAAGTCGACTGTCTTCGCTTTATCAAAGAAAGTCAAGGACCTTCATCTCATGATTTTCTCTCCCTAGCCGTGAAGAAAAGGTTCGGGATCTCGAAGAAAAGTTTGGACTTCCTTGAGGAATACAAAACAGAGTCTACCAGAAGGCAATATGAGTCATCCTGGAAGAAGTGGGTATCCTTCGTCAAGGCAAAAAACCCTACGGAAATCTCCATAGATTTTTGCATGTCCTTCTTTATTCACCTTCATGGACAAGGCTTAGTAGCCAATACGATTTCCACCTGCAAATCGGCCTTGACTAGACCACTTCTGTACGCCTTCCAAATAGATTTATCCAGCAAAATCTTCAATAAACTCCCGAAGGCGTGTGCTAGACTCCGTCCAGCACCTCCACTGAGACCCATCTCCTGGTCCCTGGATAAGGTGCTCCATTTTGCCTCTAACTTGGACAACGACTCTTGCCCTCTGAAAGACTTGACTCAGAAAGTGATCTTCCTTTTTGCTCTCGCCTCGGGAGCCTGAGTCAGTGAAATAGTGGCATTATCAAGAGAAGAGGGCCAGATACAGTTCGCCGACACGGGGGAACTTACCCTCTTCCCTGACCCCACGTTTCTCGCTAAAAATGAACTTCCCATCAAAAGATGGGGCCCTTGGAGAATCTGCCCCCTGAAGGAAGATGTCTCTCTATGCCCAGTGGAGAGTCTTAAGGTCTATCTTCAAAGAACTTCTGACTTTGGTGGAGGACAGCTTTTCAAAGGAGAAACGTCGGGCAGTGACCTGTCACTAAAACAACTTAGAGCGAAAATCACCTACTTCATTCGCAGGGCGGATCCTGACAGTACACCCGCAGGTCATGATCCCAGGAAAGTCGCCTCTAACCTAAATTTCTTCCAAGGAATGGACTTCGAAAGCCTCCGATCCTTCACAGGCTGGAAGTCCCCCAGAGTGTTTTTCAAACACTATTCGAGGCAGGTGCAAGAAGTGAAAAGATTCGTGGTGGCAGCAGGTAGTGTGATGAAACCTGCTGTTTAGTGCTGCGTAGGACAGTGAGTTTTCTCGGGACTTTAACTCAAACGGGGGCCTATGTTGACCCTAGTACATTACATAGTGATTTCAGTGGACACTTAGTGTCACTAATGGACTGTCCTTTACCAAGGTGAAACGACATAGATTCGTACACATGTGCCACATGTTCTTGGACATAAAGTGTATCTTGATTTAAAAGACTGACGTTCCTCAGGAACTAGTGATTACAGAAATGATTATTTCTCTTTCAGATTCTGTACCACCAGCCTTTACCATATCTATGTTTATTATTGTACAGTATCTTATTATTGTACAAAAATTTTCATATTTCCTTACAAATTTCAAATAAAATATTTATTTTATTTGCAACATGCGTCTCCTTCGCTCCTATTATGATATGAAAATATATTGCTGTTCGTGTTTTACTGAACCTTTTCTAAAGTTATTATGATTAGTGTACCTACTATCTCTTATGTACTCACCTAATGGTATAAATTTGTTCCTACACAAATACTTACCCTTCTGTTCTGTCTGGAGACCGACACGATTTCTTCCAGGTGAGTCTTTCTTCGTCAGATTACATCGAGATGTTCCTGTTGTCCTCCTACTAGGACCTTCCTCGCCAGGGGGCCGGGACGCCGGGTCATTGTAATGCCTCTGGTAGTGACATTACACGGAGATGTCACGGTCTCTTGGTCACCAGACCACGGAACGTTTATTCGGAGTTCCAGGCACTTAAACTGGGAACAAACCCACGATACATTAATTCTCTGGTACACTTCCATCAGGACGACATGGCTTGAGCCCAAAAAAACGGATTTTGAGCGAAGCGAAAAATCTATTTTTTGGTGAGATGGCCATGTTGTCCTGATGGACCCGCCCAACTGTTCCACTGTTCCAGTTCAGCCTTCTAGGCCCCTCCCTGTTGTACTGTATCGCGGAGGCCGGCTATGGCTAGATCGGAATGGTGAGGGTGGACGTGACGTCACGCAGCTGCGAGTATTGTAACAGTGACGAAGGGAGAGTATCTTTGGAACGGCACCCCAGTTACCTCCCACATTCACTCGCCACATCTTCCCCTCGAAGCGTAAACGCTAGGTGGGGTGCAGATGTCCATGTGACGTGTTAATGCATGCGTCCTCTGTTGATATACGATATTCTATAAGGTTAACCCTTGGAATACTCGCTCCAGAAGTTAGAATTCTGTGAAAACCTTTAGTTTAATTTTCTGGGAATATTTAGTAGTTATATATATCCAAAGGAAGCTACTAAAGGAACCTTCCATCAGGACAACATGGCCATCTCACCCAAAAATAGATTTTTCGCTTCGCTCAAAATCCGTTTTCTGGGCTCCGACCTGTGCCGCGCAGTGAAATGCTCCTTTAGCATCATTACTAAGGTATATAACTGCTAAATAATACCAGAGAAAAAATTGCATAGGAATGCCAGGTGTGAACCCAGCTCGCTCACCTGAAAGGTGTCGGTATATTATAACAAGGGCGTGAAAATCACAAGCAGAGGTCTCGTACCAATTAGATATATCCTCGTCAAATATCCACGAAACCAAGAGGAGCCGTCCCAAGTCCACTACTGACCGTCGCTACCAACAAGCCCACCCACGCCAATGACGTTACTCCTCATTTAGCATCACTCTCGCTTTGTTGCTGTGATTTTTTCGCTTGTGCTTTTCGGATTTTAGCTCCCTTTCTGTTCATGATGTCGGACTCTCAAGCTTCCTCATCGAAGTTAAGTACCAGACTTATGTTTTCTGAGCTTTTGGAGGTAGCATTAGCCTTACTTTTAGTGTTATTCATGTTTATTTGTTTCGCTATTGTTGGCGGCCACGCGACGTGGCGGCCATTTTAGTTCTTTCTACCTCATAGCTCCTTAACGATTTACATTTGGTCTCCCATACTATTTGTTATTCGTTTTGAACCTTTGCGCTATTACCGATGCTTGAGCAGTTATTTTATTGTTATTGTTATCACCATGGTTATCCCATGCCGTGTTAGGTTATGTCGGCGCCCCTCTCGGTTAGTACCGTGAAGACGCCTTGTGCTGGTATTTTAAGATTAGTTTACTCCTCTCGCGATTCTATGGAATCGCTGTTATTTAAGAGTTTAGTCATGTTATCTTAAGGGGGACTCTCGATCGGCAGTGTTTAACGTATTTTAGTTTACCATTTGGTTTGTATCCGTTCGGTGTTATGTTGGCACCCCTGTCCAGCCCTGGTCCTCCCCGTACTGGCGGGCGCGCCCTTGCATTTGTTTTATTTTTCCCTGCCTTTCTTGCGTCCCTCTCTCTCATCTTTATTTTATCAGCTTATCTTGCATGCCTTAACCTAGTTATTTTATTCCGTGTTGTGATCCTTCGTTATGTTAGTATCTCACGATCCTGGTCGGACAGGTTGGTACTTCTGTCCTCGCTCGGCCTCTCGAGATCGCCTCGTATCCACCTGCGGCTCTTTGGCTCCTCCCACTCCCTGATCTCGAGTACGCCTCCCCATACTCCTCTTCCCCTCTGGGGCTCCTCCCACTACCTGAGCCTGAGTATGCCACTGCATACACCCCATCCCCCCTGGGGATACCTGCCGTCTCTTAGAGACCTGGAGTCAGCTGTTCGGGTTCTCGGCCGATTCCTCTCGTCCGTACGCCCGACCTCCCCCCCCATCCCTCCCCGGGATACCGCTTGACTCCTTGCCTTATCAGAGCCGAGATCTGTTACACTTGCGAGTTACTCACTTCCTTCCGCCACAGCTGGATTCCCCGCCCTCTTCAATTGGCCATCAGGAGATCGGGGGTTTTGGTTGTTCCTTTGGTTGTGAGCTCTCTGTTCATCCCCCATACGGGATATTTCATGGTTTTATTGAGTGTTTATTAACTTAGGTTCCTTTTAGTAGGGAGTCCCTCACTCAGTTGTCTCTCCGGAGCCAACGGAAGCATGTTATGTTAACCTTATATCTTTACGTGTTAACACTCTGATGCCTAAGGGATTATATCTCCCTTACCCTTACCCGGAATGATCTCACCATACACGGAATTCCCTTATTATTATTACGTTAATCATTAACTTATACGGTTAATCTCAATTAATATAAGTTAACTTAATTTGTATGCTGTTTCTCCCGGCTAACGTTACTTATCGTTTATTTTAGTTCCGGCACACCCGGGATCCCCGCAGGATACTGAATTATCTGTGATACTTATGTATCCTTTATATTACAGGTTGTTCGCTGTATGATGACAGCCTGTGCTGCCGTTCTGCAGCAAGCATGCGGCCATGATGTGTGCAGGTCACACGCCCACTGTGCGGTCCACGTCAGTGATTTAACTGTTTGGCACCCTGACAACTGTGTGGTCTGCTACGACCTTGTCTCCATTCTCACTTCGGGCTCAGTAAGTGTTCCTACCATTATTATACGTTATAGTTTTACTTAGTCTAATCTCGGGATTTACCTGCTATCCTGTTACATTCTAATTTAGAATTAGTCATAGGAGGCTCTGACGACGCATGCGTTCGGTTTATTCACCTTCTCGGTGTTCTTTACCTCCCCTTCATTAGTAAGGGTACCTTCTCTTTCAGAGTTCACAGTCTTCCATGTCTTCAGCCTTGGCGACTCTTAAAGTAAGGGTCGGCGGGTTCGCCCGCAATGTCAAGGCCCGGCACCCCTAAGTTCTCTCCGAGGAGATGTGCACCCTCCTTTATCCCAACGCCAAACATTTAGCGGCTGTTCCTAAGGAAGTGGCGGACCTTATCATTGCTGGGATCACTGATCAACTCCTCTCCGAAGACCCTGGTGTTCCGGGAGAATCCATCACCAGTGACGTAGCGGCTATGAATCTGGACGTTGAGCCCATGGCCTTGGATGAGCCAGACCCAGGTAGGACTGTAAGTGAGGCAAGTGTGTCCCGGTCTAAGATTCCTGTCCTTAGCCCGGCTTTTTCTACATCTTCCGCTTCTTCCTTTCCGGGGTTCTCTGGACGACACCCCACTGATGTTGGCAACTCTCCTGTGTTGCCCAAGGTTAAGTCGTCACGCAAACCCCTAACTAAGACCCGCAGGTCTTCCAATGCGACGAAATCGCCCAAAACCCCTAGGACTTCGTCCTCGGGAGTTTCGTCTTCCAAGGTCCCTGCGGACCCAGTCACACATGCTCCTCCCGCCCCGGAGTCGAGAGTAACACCCGGCTCGCAACCTACGCAGCCGGCGGTAAGCGCCCTGGCGCCTTCCTTCGACGTTTCGGCCTTTTCCGACACCTTGGAACGCCTGGGTTCCTTGGTTAACACCCTCATCTCGAAGGTTCAAAACCAAGAGTCTGCCCCAACAACAGCAGTACGCTATTCCGGATGCCTCAAAACTCCCGGAGTTTGTCAAAAACAATCCGTGGAAGTTGACCATTCATGCTCCCTTTAAGGATGGGATATTGATCATCGAGGGTTTTGGCACCCGGCCGATGGAAGATTTTGAGTTCTACCCGCCGGGTCTGCAGTTTCCTTTCCCTGGCTTCGCTCGCCTCACTGAGGAGGCTCTGGTCTGCCTGGACAAAGTTCCTAGGGAGACCGTAATTTACCCTAAAGAACAGGCCCAATCCACTTGGGTTCGGACCCTAAATGAGCTGGAGTGTGTCAACACGATGCTCACTCCCTTTAAGAGCTCTTATACCATGTTTGTGGCAGACGAGCGCACCCCTACGCCGTGTGTCACTAAGATTATGGACCTTAGCAGACTGTGAACGAAGACAAGCCGGGGGACCATGAGTGCTGGACTGGTGCCCTGGCGACATTTACTTTGGGTAAACTGAGCCCTGATTGCGCCTCCACTCAATTTAGTGAAAGACTCCCCAAGCTCCCGGAGTCCCTGATTCGCCTCGAGTATGAGGCTCGTATGCGCCTGAGTCGCTCGATTAACTCGGCAACTATGGCGGAATTGACCTCCTTCCTATATGAAGAGGAACCTCTCTTCAAAGTGCTAACAAAGTCGTTGCTCCATACCTTGTGGTCGGATGCTTACGACTTCCTGGCAGCTAGGCGCCGCTGCCGCAAACATGTCTTAGCGGGAGCCACCATCAGGCATGAGCCTAAGGCTCATTAAGGCCCCAATCTGGGGTACGGACCTATTCCCCGAAGATCTGGTGAATAGCGTCCTCAGTGAAGCGGCCAGGGTTAATCAGAGCCTCAAGGTTCGTTGGGGTCTAGTCCCAAAACGTAAGTTTGAACCTGTCGCTCCCCAATCTCGCGGCAGGAAGAGACTGAGGCCATTCCCCTCTTATGAAACCCGGCAGCCCCAGCAGATGGTTCAACCGGTCCCATTAGCTCAGGGAAACCTCCCTTCCACCTCAAAGGGCCATCCCCAACAACAGTACGTGTTGGTCCCTCAGGCTCAGATAGCCCCCGCTACCTATGCTTCCCCGGTCTTCAACCCCACCTTTGGGACTCGGGGCCTCTCATGGGTACCAGCGTACCAGAGGTTCTGGCGCAAGAGGCACCTTTCGTGCCAGGTTGTGGTGGAAGGATTCCCCCCCCCCCAGGACGAGGAGGTAAACCCTCCACGAATTATTGAAACATCACAGGTAGGGGGAAGACACTACATCTTCCGGAAGAACTGGACTTTCAGCAGTTGGGCACTCAGTATAATTTCCAAAGGTCTGGGGTGGAGTTGGATAGAAGGGCCCCCTCCACCAACCAGTTTTTACCAACACCCAACAAAAGAGTTAGCCTTGTACGCAGACGATCTGCTTCAAAAGAATGCAATCGGAAAGGCACGTCACTTGAAATTTCAAGGTCGCTTGTTCAGCGTGCCAAAGAAAGACTCAGACAAAAGAAGAGTAATCCTAGACCTGTCCCATCTGAACTCTTACATTCAATGCGACAAGTTTCATATGCTAACCGTCTCCCAGGTGCGGACCTTACTTCCCCGTGGGGCTGTCACCACCTCTATCGATCTTACCGAGGCCTACTATCATGTTCCGATAGCAAGGCATTTTCGTCCGTACCTAGGCTTCAAGCTAGGCAAACAAGCATACACCTTCAAAGTAATGCCATTCGGACTAAATATAGCACCCAGAATATTCACCAAACTGGCAGAGACGGTAATACAAGAATTAAGAACCCAAGGAATTCAGGTAGTAGCGTACCTAGACGACTGGCTCGTTTGGTCGAACAACGTCGATAACTGCCTGACGGCAACAAAAAAGGTCATATCATTCCTTCAACACTTGGGGTTCCGGATCAACTTCGCGAAATCTCGCCTAGCCCCGAAGTCGACATTCCAATGGCTAGGGTTACAATGGGACCTAAATTCCCACACCCTATGCCTTCCATCGGCCAAAAGAAGAGAAATAGCAAAAAACACAAAGCGTTTCCTCAAGGACAAATTGACGTCCAGAAGAAACCAAGAGAGGATTCTGGGTGCCCTCCAGTTTGCCTCAGTAACAGACATATTACTGAAGGCCAGGTTGAAAGACATAAATCGGATTTGGCGTTTCAGGGCAAACAAGAAAAGGCTCCGACCATGGACATAGGTCAAAAACTGACAAAATCCGTCCCCTTGCAATATCCACCTCCAAAGCTGGTCATTCACATGGATGCCTCCCTAACAGGCTGGGGGGGGGGATACTCCCAGTTCAAGAAGACCCAAGGTCTTTGGTCACCAATGTTCCGCCAGCTTCACATAAACGTCTTAGAAGCCATGGCAGTGTTCCTCACTCTGAATCGCTTGGCCCCAGCCAGAAACCAACACATCAGATTGGTTCTAGACAGCGAAGTCGTGGTTCGCTGCACAAACAGAGGAGGATCCAAATCGGGACACATAAATCATGTGATGATAGCCATTTTCTCCTTGGCAACATCCAACAAGTGGCATCTGTCAGCAGTCCATCTGGCGGGAGTACGCAATGTGGTGGCGGACGCTCTGTCCAGAACAACCCCGCTCGAGTCGGAATGGTCCCTGGACCTCAAGTCATTCAAGTGGATTCTATCCCAGGTTCCGGGCCTCCAGGTGGACCTGTTTGCGACAGAGTCCAACCACAAACTAGAGTGCTACGTAGCCCCCAACCTGGACCCCCTAGCTTACGCCACAGATGCAATGTCACTGGATTGGAACATTTGGGAGAGGATTTATCTATTCCCTCCAATCAACCTGTTGATGAAAGTGTTGGACAAGCTCAGAACTTTCAAGGGGCAAGTGGCTCTAGTAGCCCCCAACTGGCCCAAGAGCAATTGGTTCCCCTTTCTGGTGGAACTGGGCCTCCGCCCCGGCGGATCCCCAATCCAATACTAACACAGACAGTACAAACTTGCACTGTATTCGCTTCCTCAAACGCTCGGAGTGCCCTAACTTTATGGACTTTATGAAATTCGCGGCCCAAAGAGGCGCAGATATTGACCCTCAAAATACTTTATTTTTGGAATCAGATAAGAGGGAGTCCACCCTTCGACAATATGACTCGGCTGTCAAGAAACTCGCCGAGTTCTTAAAGGATT
Organism: Palaemon carinicauda; assembly: GCF_036898095.1. NCBI lineage: Eukaryota > Metazoa > Arthropoda > Malacostraca > Decapoda > Palaemonidae > Palaemon > Palaemon carinicauda. The sequence continues at coordinate 33,557,316 of NC_090755.1, read as the reverse complement.
CAAAGGTTGAGAGAATGACTATGAACCTAACAGTAACCTTTTTTAGGACTCTATTTGAATCTGGCCTAGCAGCTAGCACTATTACTACCATTAAATCGGCCTTGAAAAAGATTTTTCAGGTTGGATTCAATATTGACATTACGGATTCATACCTCTCTTCCATTCCTAAAGCTTGTGCCAGATTGAAACCATCAACTCGTCCTACAGCAGTTTCCTGGTTTCTGAATGATGTTCTCAAATTAGCTTCTGACACTCCTAATGAATCATGTGCCTATATCCCATTATTACGGAAAACCCTATTCCTAATGAGCTTAGCCTCTGGCGCCAGAATTTCGGAGCTTTCAGCCTTGTCTAGAAATCCAGGCCATATTGATTTTCTCTCGTCAGGAGAGGTTCTACTCTCCCCTGACAAAACACTCTTAGCGAAGAATGAGGACCCCCAAAATAAATGGTCCCCCTGGAAGATTGTTCCCCTTCCACGGGATCCATCCTTATGCCCAGTTACGACTTTGAAAGCCTACCTAAATAGAACTTCCACTAAGTCCTCGGGGCCCTTATTTATTAGAGAGAACGGAGGAACCATCACCCTTAAAGGGATCAGACAACAGATTCTGTACTTCATTAAACAGGCTAATCCAGAATCATTCCCACATGTCCATGCTATTCGAGCTGTAGCTACTTCTATTAATTATTTCCATCACATGAAATTTGATGACCTTACGAAATATACAGGCTGGAAGTCCCCAACAGTTTTCAAACGCCACTATTTAAAACCTTTGGAAGCCCTAAAATTTGCCACAGTGGCAGCAGGAAATGTGGTTCCTCCTGATCATCATGAATCTTAATCACAGGGTCTTGCTTTCCCCCCCCATTTTCTCCTCCCCTTACCTGCCTCACTTATTTTCCTTACAGTGGTTTGGTTTATCTTTTGGATCGCATCCTTATGTACAGTCCTCAACATTTTATAATTTTTGCCCATGATCACTTATATTCATTCGAAATTGTTATTTTTTATCCTTACTTGTTTTGAACTTGTCCTGGTATTTTCTTAGTTGGGACCTTATTTTGATTCTTATGTTTTTCTCCTATATAACCTAGGATTAAACATTCAGTTTGCATCCCATGTTTTATACTTATATTGCCTTTATATTGTTATGTAAGGAGTTTTTTCATTCATCTTGAATACCTTGTATTTACATTTAACGTGTATTAAATCATGTTTTTGGTATGTTTGCCTTTAATTTTTCTTTTTCACTTAAGATTTTGGTTCCAAGTTTGGGACCATTTCTCTGGTACTATTTCACTGGGCAGCACAGGTCGGAGCCCAGGAAAGGGATTTTGACGAAGGAAAACTATTTCTGGGCGAGAGACCTGTGCCGCCCAGTGAACCCACCCTCTGCTCGCCCTCCCTGATGGACCCAAACTTGGGTGCTATGAGGAGTGACGTCATTGGCGTGGGTGGGCTTGTTGGTAGCGACGGTCAGTAGTGGACTTGGGACGGCTCCTCTTGGTTTCGGGGATATTTGACGAGGAGTTATCTAATTGGTACGAGACCTCTACTTGTGATTTTCACGCCCTTGTTATAATATACTGACACCTTTCAGGTGAGCGAGCTGGGTTCACACCTGGCATTCCTATGCAATTTTTTCTCTGGTATTATTTAGCAGTTATATACCTTAGAAATGATGCTAAAGGAGCATTTCACTGGGCGGCATAGGTCTCTTGCCCAGAAATAGATTTTTCCTTTGTCAAAATCCCTTTTTTATCTCATTGAAGAAATGTCCACCACAATTCTGGGGGCCAAGCTCCCCAGCAAGGAGCAAGTGTTAAGTGTATTTTTACATCACCATATGACATTAAACAAAGGCGTTAGTGAAAGTGCATCTGATGTAACAAGTGAAGTAGAAGCTTACGGGAAAAAGGCCAGGCTTCCTGTTCAAAGAAATGACAAAATTCAAGAAAAAGTAAAGAAATTGTTCAATCAGTGGAGGCTTTTGAAGAAAAACAAAGGGAGAAGAGGGAAACAAGAGGCAAATGAAAAAAAACTCTATTTGATATGGCGTATGCCAATGCAATGTCTTTAATTCAAGACGACAAAGAATTTTTAATAGCGCAACGAGAACCAGGGCGCCGCGGCTCATTGGGCGTAATGGACAAGAAACTGGCCAACATGGAAGCAAGAACGCAACAGCGAGAGAAGAACTGAAAAGGCGCAGACAAAAACATGTTGCCGAAGCCGAGGCAACTACAAGCCAAGTTAAGCTGGAAGGATCTTCTTCCTCAGCAGTCAGAGGTAAAGACTCGTCGACATCTGCGGATTCAGATAACGGACAGAAGAAAGCAACTCCACAAACGAAGCGGTTTCGACCTAACAATGTCTGGACCCCAGAGCTTACAGGAGCCCTGGATCGGACAGGGACAACGGATCGCAATGCTCTGTTTGTGGTAGCTGAAACCACCAAAAGTCTGGGACATGATCCTGGGGAGCTCAATATCAGCCGCTCCAGCGTCGAGCGCCATAGAGAAAAGCACCGTCAGCAACAATGGACGGACATGTACAACGCATTCAAAGCCGAAGGCAAAACATGCATTGTGCATTGGGATAGCAAGTTATTGCCATCTCTCCTCTGTTTAACAACATCCGTTGACCGCCTTCCAGTTTTGATAACGGCTGTCTCCACTGGAGAAACACAACTTCTTGGTGTACCAAAACTGACATCAGGAACGGGCGAGAATGAAGCTGCAGCAGTTTATGAACTGTTACAGGAATGGTGTTTGGATGAAAAGGTTGTAGACTTCTGCTTTGATACAACTGCATCAAACACGGGACATCGATCAGGAGCGTGCATTCTTCTAGAACAGAAACACCGTCGCACAGTCCTTAATTTGGCATGCCGCCATCACATTTACGAAATAATTCTTGGTGCAGTATTCTCTACATGCTCTGGAGCTTCCTCGGGTCCCGATGTCCAAGTCTTTCGTCAGTTCCAAAAGAATTGGGGCTCCCTTGACAAGTCCAACTATCAGACTGGAAAAGACTTGGAGGTACTGGAGCCTGACAGGGATCGCATCATGAAGTTTGCGGAATCCAAGTTGGCACAGGGCAATCACCGAGATGATTACCTGGAATTCTTAGAGTTAACGATTGTCTGCCTTGGAGGGAATCTTCCTAGTTTCAATTTCAAGAAACCCGGAGCTTTCCATCATGCCAGATGGATGGCAAAAGTCTTGTACTGTCTCAAGATTTGGATGTTTCGAGGACAACTCAAAGATCTTACCCAAGGGGAGGAGTCCTGTGTTTGTGATGTGAGCATTTTCTCCATCCAGATTCATGTGGAAGCCTGGTTTTCTGCCCCTGATGCTGCAGTTGCTCCTCGAACAGATTTGGAGATGCTGAAGAAACTACACTCTTACCACAATGACCGTGTTGGAAGAGCGGCCAGAGACAAACTGCAACGGCATCTGTGGTATGTGTCAGAGGAGCTTGTGGTACTGTCACTTCGATGAAGCTGTTTTAGTTCGATGAAGCTGTTTTAGCACCGACAAAGTGGGCCATAGTGTCGACCATGATCCCGGCAGAATCAGGTGAAAGCGATGAGGATGATGACGAAGGCGAAGATCCCCCAAAGCGGGTCTAATTGAAAAGTTCCATGATTCCACCACTTGAATCTTTTGCAACTCGCAAGTCAATCCGTTTTCTGAAACACCTCGACATAAACAGTGATTTTCTTAATGCAGACCCAGAAGACTGGTAAGAGAATGCATCACTCAAAGAAGGTCTGAAAAAAAGTAAAAAATCTTCCAGTGATCAACGATGTGGCTGAACGAGGGGTCAAACTCATTGAGGAGTTCAACGGTCGACACACCACAAAAGAAGAGCAACTCCAGTTCCTTCTGGGTATTGTCTCGCAGCACCGTAAGATGTTCCCCACATCATCAAAGTCCTTACTAGCATCTGGACCACACTGAGTGCTTGGCAAGCATGATACCCCCGTCTAAGAGTGGATAATACCCAGTGGTCTGACGAACCCTGGGGGTGATCCAGGCGCCTGCTAGATAGGGACCTTGAGCCACCCCTAAATATTATTTGATTGGCTTCAAACTTTGCACACATTATTTTCTACCTAAATGGAACCAGAATCAGGCCAGGGAGCAAAGAAATTCCTACATTTATTTTTCACCCTTATGGCAGTGGACCACCCTAATAGGTAAGCTAGAAATGAAATAGGAAAGACACATACGTGTGTTTCCCGCCCAGCCAATTGCTGTGACCTCCCTCAATATTAACCCTAGGATTATCCTCCTCAGGAGGTTTGGTGGAAGAGTCTTGCCTTTAAGGATAGAATAGTGTAACCAACACCCACTTCCAAAATGTTTAATATAGAGGGTCATTAATAACTGATCATCTATCAGTCTAAAGAAGAGGGAATTCCTTTCCCAATCTTATAAGGTCTCAACAATAGACTGCGCCTGGACACACAGAGTATGCTGGAAAATTTAACTACTGTATACTTTTATACAGTACCATAGTTTTCTGTCTGGGGTATGCTCTATACTACAGGCGTACTGGCTACTGTATATACATATACCGTAGTTGCTGCCGGCATGCAGCCGGCAAGGTTAGTACCTAAAGCGCAATTCAATGACACAAAATTGATCATTTTTATGGCCGGCGTCCCACCGGATTGCCAGCGGCTTGCCGGACACCGGCGGGTCACCGGCTGTCAGCACACTATCCCAGACAGCATTCAATGTGACAGGGTAGTGGCCGGCAGTCAGATGTGACAGTGAATCAACGGCTGTCGGACCACAAGTCTAGCCTGCATCTTGCCGGCAGCCGCCAGTTTAGGATAGTAGCTGGTGGCACTAGCCAGTAGAGAGAGAGAAGCAAGCAGTGAAGGGTGATGTAAGAGCACTGTCTCACTTTCTTCCTCCTGAATGAGGGTTCTAGTGGAAGGGGAGAATATAAAATAATCAAGCTTCGACCCATCCACCTCCATGCCGGTATCTGCCGATCATAGGATGTGAATGGCAGCCCAAGGGAGGACTGAAGAACACACTAAAGCAAATGGGTCTCCTGCCGGCAGCTAGACCTACCGATACAGCTATCCCGGAGGCATATTCTTGAAGTCCAGTTTAGTATATACAAGCCCCGCCCCCTTGCCCGTCATCCGTGGCCAGGCTCCGCCCCTTTACGTTATACCAGCTACAGCTGCATAAAACGGATTTTGAGCGAAAAATCTATTTTTGGGTGAGATAGCCATGACGTCCTGATGGAAGGTTCCTTCAGTACCTTCCTAAGGGTATATATGACTACAGTAGATATTCCCAGAGAATTAAACTAAAGGTTTCACAGAATTCTAACTTCAGGCGTGAGTACCCATAAGATTTCCCTTTAGGGTATCGTATAATAACAGGGGACGTGTGCTTGACACACCACATAGCTATCTGCACCCCACATAGCGTTTACGCTTTGAGGGGGAGTGTGGCAAGTATGGGAGGAGCTGTTGCTAAGCTCTCCTCCTGCGTTACTGTTACGGTACATAGCGATGTAAACGAACGGCCGCCATCTTGACTGACGTCACATCCGCGCGCCATATCCTCATTCCTTTTTACGTAGCGTCTCTGACTAGGTGTTTTCCCAGTGCTCGCTAAGTAATTTTCATCATGTTGCAATCTTCAGCCTCGCCTTCTTCTGGAAAGTTGAGTACCATATTCTTGCATTGTATAATTAAGCTCCAGCCGTAAAGTAACGACTTTTTATCCTTAAATCTTGTGTTTTGTGGCGGAGCTGTGTCCCGACCGGAGGCGTCATGTTGCAACGCTGCTGTTCGCCTCGCATGCTTTATTTAGCTAGCCAGAACAGCCCTCCCGGTCTTATAACTAATTATCAACATTAGTTATTTAGTCTTCATTGCTAGGAATTAGTTATATTATGCCGACCTTGCCCCTAACCTAACGCGGGGGCTCTTGTATACTTCCTCACCTCCCCAGTTACCTTATCTAAGGTAATCTCCTCCCTCTGAGGTAGCCTAGGGTACATCCTAGCCCTCCTAACCTCGATACATTCAGGTTGGTTAGGCTAGGATTTTTTCTTTCCCTTCTCCTTGCCATAGTATATGCGCTTTGAGTTTGGGACAGAACCTCAGAGTACCAGTCGTTCGTTCTCAGCCCTCCTTTAGGAGGATGTACTCTGCTTCTGGTCCCTGCTGGTCCATTGGGGCCATGGCAACCAGCAACTTGCCTATTCAAACGTGTTTATTACCCATTTCCAATACTTTCTATGTACTATATTCACAGGTCGTCTTCCATTTAGATAATTCCTTCACCAATAAGGGATGAGCCGCTACAGCGGCACTAACCAAACCAACCTGATCCACTCCACCGACGCCCGACCCGAGCGCCATCTACACATCCTTCTTTTTGGAATCGTGTTGCGACGCTGCCTTTGTTTTTGTGCGCTTTTTTTGCTTTGTTTTTTGGATTTCTTCGCCATGGCTGGAGCTCTCCTTCCACCTGCACCAATGCTAAGTACCATAGATTGTTTTGGCATTATTTTTGACCCGGGCTTGTACGCCTTATTTACATATTGCGTGTGTTTTAGTGCGTTCGGCTTGATGCCGCCCCGCGTCCTACGCGGCCATTGTTATCGCTTGTTTACATGCCTTCGGGTATTTAATGTCATGCTAGGTTCTTTTTAATTTTAAGTTAGATTATTGGCCCTGTGCCATTCATTTAGAACCGCTGTTTTTACTTTTAAGTACTTATGAGTCGCTTCCGAGTCCGTTTCTTGTGTTAACGAAGAATAGCGTTCGGGGTTTTATTATAGTTTGGTTCCCTACCCAGCGGGTTGGTGTTAGTTCTTTACAAGTTTTTCTTCGTAATTTCATCCGTTCAGAGTGTCCATTTTCCCCTTTCGCTGTTCTTCGTTGCATATTTATTTTGTACATTACGGACAGATGTGTTACGTGATTTTATTGGATTCGTGTTCATTCTAGATCGAGTGTGAGAGGCTGGAGTTTCCCCGTTTTCTGTTTCATTACTGTTTCGGAATATTTTCCTCACAGATTCTGGATCTCCCCCTCTCTATCTCTCCCCTTCATGGATTATTCTTTTTCGTTGATAGACGAGTTCATTTATTTATAATTAATTTTTACCATGTTACTTTGTTCTTTCTAATAGGCTAGTGATTATATTTTACATAGGTCCTGTCGTGTTAGAGTCTCATATTCTAGGTTAGCTTGGCCTGCTCTCGAGCCGCCACATTGTTCCCCCTCCCTCTTAGTCCCACCCTACTCCCCGCTCCGGCCTGGGCATTGGGTCTGGACTCCACTATTCCGGACCTCCGTCATAGTTTTACGCTAACGTACTTGAGCTGGGAACACATTACTTTCCTATTACTCCGGTGCTCCCCTTCGACTGGGAATCCCTTCCCTCGATGGCCCTCTTTAATGAGAGAATGCCTTGATGAAGTCATTGAGCTTCAGCACGACATTTCATTCCCGTGCTGAAACTTGGTTATGGGCAAGAGGACTCTCGAACTTTGGGAAATTGCTCCCCCAGTTCGAATCTAAATTTCTCTTTTTCTTATCTTTTTCTTCCTCTTTATATTGCTTCAACCTTCTCCTAATATTATAAACTTTCCTTCATGTTGTTGTCCCAACCCTATGAGTAAAATTTCCCATATGTATATGTGTATATATTTACATATATATGTATGTTTATTATTTTTTTTTTTCTTTATGGCATGGATGTGTCTACATCTGTTATTGCCACTTGGGCGGATGTTTCTACATCCGGTATTGCTGCCTGCTTTCATGAATGGGAAATGTGTCACGGTTGGGAGGTGTTGTGCTCAAAGCTATATGTGAGAGTATTGGATGATCTCAGCCATCCCGAAGATGGTTTGGACCATTTTGGCGGAACTATTTTCAAGTGTTGAGTCATCGGAATCCAGGGGGATCCAATGCTTGGGGTAGGACTCAAGGCTTTTGGCCGGAAGCCCGTCATTACAGATATGGGGAGGATGATTCCATAGTTTCTTGGTCTCGGTCCTAACAGGCGGGTTCAGCTTACACCTGTGCCTCTATATCTGTTTTGATGCTATCCTTCGGGTAGGGTATGGAATGGACCATCTGGGAAGTATACTCTCACTGTGCCGGTAGTGGAGAGTGCAAATATCCTACCCAACATGTGATGCTTAATGTTCTCAAGCAGGTAAATCAAACTATTCAAGAAATCACTTCTCTTTTCTTTATTCTGATGGATCTTGTGACAATGACTCCACCTCCCTTGGATATGCTGACTCGCCCCCATCACTGTTGATGACCTCTGGCAATTCATTTAAAGAAAACTCCGTTGACGACGTAGGAACTAAAAAGGACTATTCTTTAAACATTCGGAAAAAGGGTAATTTGGGCAACACAGGAAAACTGAATGTCCTGCACGTTACCCAAATCCCATTAGAAGCTAATTATGATGTGCTACATAAAATATTTGAGTGTTACGGATTAATAAAAGAAATTAGAATGAAACTTCAAGATGATAATTTGGAATCTTGGTTATCATTTAATTGTCTTGAGGAAGCATTTAATGCAAGCCGTAATATTGTTGATATTAAAGTAGGTAATATGAGTGTTAAGGGTGCTCTGTGTGATGGGGCACCTAAAGATCTGGATGTCTACAGACCAGCAGACTGGGCTGATAAAGATAGAGGCAGATATGCCATCCCAAAGAAAGCCAAAACCACCAATGTGGCTTCTTGCTCAATCTGTAGGAGGTACGGAAAATTATTTCAAGATCTGCAAATTTCTTCAGAGGAAGGTAGGTACGATCGCACCTGGAGATATATCTCGATTCGGGAAGAAAAGTTACTTGATAGAGGCCAAGTCATACACACAGTCTGTTATACTGTCCAATTTGAAGACAGTAAATGATGATATAAATTTGGACATCAAACCCCATCTAAACTTTAGCTATGGAAGGGGAGTGGTTTTCAATAGGGATCTATATGAATTTACTGAAGAGGAGATATTGGCTATGTGTCCTCTATCAGTATGGAAAGTACATAAAGTACCTGGAACATCAATGATTGTTCTTACTTTCCAGGATGCTGATGTACCTTTCCACATAGACATAGAAAACGAAAAGATCAGAGTTCAACCTTTTAAGCAGAAGCCATTGCAATGTTATAATTGCTTTAAATTTGGACATCCTTCCAAAGTTTGCAATAATGAAAAAATTTTTAATACTTGCTCCAATATTTACCATGGGGAATGTACACTTGAGGCAAGGTGCTTAAACTGCAACTCTAATCATAAATCTAATGATAGGAGCTGCCAGTTTTATAAGTTAGAAGAGGCTGCCCTCAATAAATCAATTATTGAACATGTAAGCATGGGGCATGCCAAGAGATTATTAAATAAATCTAATACTTATGCAAAGACATTAAAAACAGGAGAAAAAGTTCCTCAGGAATCATCTCACCCACCTACTACTGTAAGTAGGTCTCAAAAAAGGAATTCACCATCTATTGATAAAGTGCTGCATAAGACAAGAACATCTCCTCCTAAAGATTTATCATTGAGTATTAACAAGACGACATTGCCCACCACTATCAAACCTTTGTCCCCCATTACAAAGGATAGTACTAACCTCTCCCAGGCCATATCCTTGCCTGATTTAATAAAGATTCCACCTGACACCAAGTTATCAGGTGTACCTGTAGTGGAGAAGGTACAAAAACCTGGTAACTCGCAACCTATTAATCATAAAAGAGAGAGACCTCCATCTCTCTCACCCCCTTCCATAAGAAATACTAGAATTATGACATCAAATAAATATGATGTTTTGTCTGTTGATGTTGCCGATCAACCAGAAGACAATTTAAATAAATCAGAAATTCAAGTTGAGGTCCACCATCCCCCTCAACAAATATATAAAAAGATACAAAGAAAAACACCAACGTAAAACCCAGCATAACAAGACCATCTCTGAAGAAACCTACAGGTAATAATGTTAGATTAAAAACTGCTAGTGGGAAGACCTCATTCAAGATGTCTTCCCGAAATAATCCATAGTTTTCTCCTCAAATTTGCAATGGAACTGTCAGGGTTTAAGGACAAAATTTGAAGAACTTAAGCTCCTAATTCATGAACATTCCCCCATAATTGTATGTCTACAGGAAAGTATGCTTGATGCTAACACTCCTAGTCCTCGAGAGTATGTTAGCTATAGAACACCATATAATCATCAAGCAGGGAGCCATGTTGGAGGTCTCATGTACGTTCGTCGAGATGTTCTCCAAATACCTATGTCTATATGTACAACACTGCAGGCAGTGGTTGTACAAATTGATATAGGAAGAAAATATACAATATGCTGTCTCTACTTGCCTCCAAATGATAATATTTTATATGATGATTTAGCAGAAGTCATTCATCAACTCCCTCAACCATTTCTCTTACTAGGAGATATGAATGGTAGACATCCTTTATGGGGTGATATTTTAGCAAACACAAGGGGCAATATTATCTCATCAATTGTGGAGAATGAGGATGTGGGACTCCTTAATACAGGAGAGCCCTCACACTTCCATGTTCAGACAGGTACCTTGTCATGCATTGACCTTTCAATTGCAAGCTCTAACTGCCTTCTTGATTTTGATTGGAGGACATTAGATGTTTGGCATACTAGTGATCATGCACCAATCATTATAAACACCAACAAGGGTCCGCCTTTGCAAAGATCGCCACGATGGAATCTTGACAAGGCAGACTGGGTTAAATTATGTGAGCTAAGTGAAATCGAAGGGAGTGCAGATCAGTTTGAAAGTATTGATGATGCCCTAGACTTACTGAATGGAACTCTCCATACAGCAGGAATCAATTCGATTTCCAAAACCACAGGAATATTCAAAAGACGACCAGTCCCGTGGTGGTCTTCAGAATTAACAGCCTTGCACAGAGCCACCAGAAAATCTCTGACTAGATTGCGTAAACTCCGTACGGAGGAAAATTTGATAACGTACAAAAAGTGTAGAGCACAGTTCCGTCGTGCCATGAAAGAAGCTAGACGCCAAACTTGGATGGCTTTTGTTTCCTCCATTAATAGTAGGACACCACCATCTTCTGTATGGAGGAAAGTAAAAAAGATGCTATCCTTCGGGTAGGGTATGGAGTGGACCATCGGGGAAGTATACTCTCATTGTGCCGATAGTGGAGAATGCAAATTTCCTTTCCAACGTATGGTACTTTCTTATAATTCTCAAGCAGGTACCCCAACAAAACAACAACAAAAAACCTGAAAATCCCACCCTTAAATATGGACCCTTCAAATACTGACTCCCCATCCCCTGGATTTGCTGACTCCCCCCTGGCACTGTTGACGACTTCTGCTACTGTAATTAAGGAAAACTCTGTTGACGACCTTCGAACTAAAAAGGACCACTCTACTGATGTTAAAAAATCTAGCAATTTGGGTAACACAGGGAAACTACGATTCCTTCATGTTTCCCAAATCCCATTAGAGACAAATTATGATGATATATATAGAGCATTTGAGTGCTATGGATCGATAAAGGAAATAAGGATGAGACTTGGAGATGAAAAATGGGACTCTTGGATATCTTTTGAAAGTCACGATGAGGCGTTTAATGCCATAAGTAATATTAGTAGTATCAAAATTAACGAATTGAACATCATGGGAGCTCTTTGTGATAAGGTCCCAAAGGAATTGGATGTGTACAAACCTGCTGATTGGTTTGAAAAAGATAGAAATGTACCCATGCCTTCACAGAGAAAACCCAAACCACCAATGTGGCTCTTAGCTGAATCTAAAGGGATAATAGGGAATTATTTTAAGATATGTAAGTTTATCCAAAAAAAAAGTAGGAACCATAGCACCTGGAGATATATCTCGTTTTGGGAAGAACAGTTATCTCATCCATGCCAAATCTTCGACTCAGTCTGCAATACTGTCTAACTTACAGACAGGCAGTGATGAAATTACGTTGGAAATGAAACCTCATCTAAATTTTAGTTATGGAAGGGGAGTGGTCTTTAATAAGGACCTATACGAATTTACAGAGGAGGAGATACTTTCTATGTGTCCATTAAATGTATGGAAAGTGCATAAGGTTCCTGGAACTTCAATGATTATACTCACTTTCCAGGATGCTGATGTACCTTTCCATATTTTTATTGAAAATGAAAGGATTAAAGTTCGGCCTTTCAAACAAAAGCCCCTGCAATGTTTTAATTGTTTTAAATTTGGACACCCATCCAAAGTTTGCAAAAATGGAAAAATGTGTGGTATTTGCTCCAAAACTTATCATGGAGAATGTACACTTGAGGCCAGGTGTTCAAATTGCAATTTGAATCATAAATCAACTGATAGGAGATGCGAACTGTATAAGTTGGAGGAAGCTGCTCTAAACAAATCAAGTTTAGAACACATAAGTGTGGGACATGCAAAAAGACTGTTGAATAAATCAACCAGCTATGCAAAGGCCTTAAAATCAAAGGTAAATTTACCACAGGAGACAGCAACCCCACCTAGCACTACCAGTAATCCTAAGAAAAGAAATACAACCTCTGATAATAAAGTACTGCATGACAAGGTAATCATATCGCCTTCTGAGGCTTTGCCACAGCTTATTAAAAATGGGTCATTGCCCATTTCTGTACAGCCTTCGTCCCCCATTACCAACAATAGTACTAACCTCTCCCAGGCCATGTCCTTGCCTGATTTGATGGAGATGCCACCTGACACCAAGTTACCAGGTGCACCTGTATTGGGGAAGGTGCAAAAACCTGGTAGCTCAAAACCTACTAATCGGAAAAGAGAGAGACCTCCATCTCTCTCGCCCCCTTCCATAAGAAATATCAAAATTACGACGTCAAATGAATATGATGATTTGTCTGTTGATATTTCTGATCTGGAAGTCAATTTAAATAAATCGGAAATTCAAGTGGAGGTCCACCAACCTCCTCAACAATCAGATCAAAAAGACAAAAAGAAAATCATAAATTCTAAACCCAATCTATCAAGACCCTCTTTAATAAAACCACCTAAAAATAGTGTTAGATCAAAAACTGCTAATGGGAAGACTCCATCTAAGGGGTCTACCAAATTATAAACCATAGTTTTTTCCTCCATTTTGCAATGGAATTGTCAGGGTTTAAGGGCCAAATATGAGGAACTTAAGCTCCTTATTCATGAGCATTCCCCCATCATTATTTGTCTACAGGAGAGCAAACTTGATCATAATACCCCTTGCCCTCGCGAATACATTAGTTATAGGACACCATATGATCACCAAGTGGGGAGCCATGGCGGAAGTCTCATATACGTTCGTCGAGATGTTCCCCAAGTTTCTCTGTCTATTCGTACACCTCTGCAGGCAGTGGTTGTACAGATCGACATAGGGCGAAAATATACAATTTGTTCTCTGTACTTGCCTCCAAATGATAACATTTTGTATGACAACTTAGTGGAGGTGATTCAACAACTCCCTCAACCTTTTCTTTTACTTTGAGATTTGAATGGTAGACACCCTTTGTGGGGTGATGTTTTAGCAAACACGAGGGGAAATATCATATCATCAATTGTGGAAAATGAAGATGAGGGACTCCTTAATACAGGAGAGCCCACACACTTTCATGTCCAGACAGGTACCTTGTCATGTATTGACCTATCAATCGTAAGCTCTAATTGCCTTCTCGACTTCGATTGGAGAACATTAGATGATTGGCATACTAGTGATCACGCACCAATCATTATAAACACCAACAATGGTCCACCTTTACAGGGATCGCCACGATGGAATCTTGACAAGGCGGACTGGGATAAATTTCGTGAGCTAAGCGAAATTGAGGGGGATGCAGGACAAGTTGAAAATATCGATGATGCCATAGACTTACTGAATGGAACTCTCCATACAGCAGGAGTCAATTCAATTCCAAAAACAACAGGGTTATTCAAACGACGACCAGTCCCGTGGTGGTCCTCAGAACTAACTGCCCTGCACAGAGCCACAAGAAGATCTTTAACACGATTGCATAGACGCAGAACTGATGAGAATTTAATTATGTACAAGAAATGTAGAGCACAGTTCCGTCGTGCCATGAAAGAAGCAAGGCGCCAGTCATGGATGTCTTTTGTTTCCTCCATTAACAATAGAACACCACCATCTTCTGTGTGGAGGAAAGTAAAAAAGATAGCTGGCAAATTCACCCCCAACCCACCACCAGTGTTGAGGGTGAATGGCCAGTATGTAACTGAAGCAAATGATGTTAGCAATGCCCTGGCTAATCATTTTTCAAAAGTATCCAGCAAGTGTGAAGGAGCTCCTGGTCACCAGTGTAGGAGCACTGAAGAAAAGAAAATTTTAAATTTTGCAACAAGAAGGGAAGAGTCGTATAATTCTCCTTTCACTGAAAGAGAATTTTATTCCGCACTTGCTCATTGCAATGATACAGTCCCTGGACCCGATGGAATTCCATATGCAATGATTAAACATGTACATTTTAATACAAAGCTATTTATTTTAAGTATTATTAATAGAATATGGCATGATCATAGTTACCCTAGTGTTTGGGAACTAGCCATTATTTTAGCCTTTTTAAAACCCGGTAAAGACAAGTTTTTAGCAGCAAACTATCGTCCTATTGCATTGACATCTTGTTTATGTAAAATCATGGAGAAGATGGTCAATGCAAGGCTGATGTGGTACCTTGAAAAGAAAGGTATTTTATCACCGATTCAATGTGGATTCCGAAAAATGCACTCAACGACTGATGTGTTGATACGACTAGAGTCTTCTATTTGTGAAGCCTTTGCTTCCAAACAGCACCATGTTACAGTATTTTTTTTACCTTGAAAAGGCATATGATACCACATGGAGATATGGTATACTTAAAACCATTCATGAATTGGGATTGAGAGGAGAGCTGCCACTATTTATTCAGGCATTTCTTTCACGTAGAGTTTTTCAAGTGAGAGTTGGGGAAACTCTATCCGAGAGTAAGTGCCAGGAAGAAGGAGTTCCTCAGGGTAGTGTGCTGAGTGTAACCCTTTTTGCACTAGCAATTAATGGGATA
This sequence comes from Palaemon carinicauda, assembly GCF_036898095.1. Lineage (NCBI taxonomy): Eukaryota > Metazoa > Arthropoda > Malacostraca > Decapoda > Palaemonidae > Palaemon > Palaemon carinicauda. Next base: position 33,542,215 of record NC_090755.1, on the reverse strand, counting down.
TCCTCAGCCATTCCCCAGGATGTTCTCTCAACATTATTTGTGGATGATCTCTCAATATCATTTGCTGGCACCAGAATGGCAATGGTTGAGAGAAAAATCCAACTCTCTTTTGATAAAATTATCCAGTGGGCTGACATGAATGGATTTAAGTTCTCGACAAGTAAAACTACCGTTGTTCATTTTTGTCGTATCCGGGGAGTACATCCAGACCCGGATATATACATTAAAAGTCAACGGATACCATGTGCAAGAGAAGCTAAATTTTTAGGTTTGATATTTGATTGTAGGCTGACATGGGTTTCTCACCTAAAAGCATTAAAAGCTAAATGTGTTGAAGCTCTGAATATCTTAAAAGTATTGTCCCATACATCGTGGGGGGCAGACCGCAATACTATTTTAAAATTATACAAGGCCTTGATTTTTTCCAAAATTAGTTATGGTTGTGAGGTATATTCTTCAGCCACCCCAAGCCGGTTAGAAATATTAGATTCGATACATCATGCAGGTATTAGATTGTCTACTGGAGCTTTTAAAACCTCGCCTATCCCAAGTCTCCTTGTTGATGCTGGAGAGTTACCTCTAGACCTTTACCGAATGTCTTCCATTCTTCGGTATTGGTTTAGATTGCAAAGACTCCCTAACTCTCTAGCCTTTCAGACTGCAAGCCTTGTAAGACAAGCATCATACTTTGAGTTGCACCCAAAATCTCCTCAACCTTATGGCTTTCGGGTGAAACGATTATTAAATAGTCTGGATATAATTAGAAATAAGGTACTTCCATTCAAGGTATCATCAACGCCTCCATGGAAGTTACCAGAGATATCTTTTTGTAAATATTTTATTGGAGATAAGAAGAATATGTCAGACATAGAAGCCAGGTCTCTTTTTAATGAACATGTTAAAGAACATAGAGGATCAACTTTTATCTATACTGATGGCTCCAAATCTGATGCTGGCGTTGGATTTGGAGTACATAGTAATGGTTTTAATTGTAGAGGTGCACTTCCTCTGACCGCTTCCATATTTACTGCCGAACTGTATGGCATATTAACTGCTATTGAGAAAATAGCGTTGGAGAAGGAGGGTAATTTTACAATTTTTAGTGATGCAAGGAGTGTCCTTCAAGCTATGGAAGTTTTTAATTCTAATAACCCTCTAGTTTTAAAGATTTTAGAATGGCTTTTCCTTATTGGACGGAGAGGTATAACAGTTCAATTTTGTTGGGTTCCAGCACATGTAGGTGTGTTCGGGAATGAGAAGGCAGATTCACTGGCTAAGGAGGCTGCATCCGAGTTGCTGCCAAGAAGGTATCCCATTCCCTGTAATGATTTCTTACCTGACATCAAGAAATTGGTTTGCAATAAATGGCAACAGCAATGGGATAGTCAAGATGGCAATAAAATGAGGGAAGTAACAAATGACATATCTCCTTGGAGGTATAATATGATGCCCCGAAAATGGGAGACGTCTCTTTGTCATCTCCGTATTGGTCACACTCGGTTGACACATGAGTTTCTTCTGAAGGGCCAACACCAACCGTATTGTGACAATTGTTTAGTACCTCTAACAGTAAGGCATTTGTTGACCGAATGCCCCAATTATAACATCTTGCGGAATAGATATTTGTTTGAGGCTCGAGGTGAGGGTGGCAGGTTCATCCTTGCCAAGATTCTTGGAAATGATGTGTCCTACCATGCAAGTGGCATTTTTAGATTTCTTTCAGAAGCAGGTCTTCTGAAAAATATTTAACTTTTATGACATTCAATTTTTATGATTTTAATTGAATACTCTTTAATTTTTTATTTTATTTCATTTTTTACTTTTGTATTCATAAATTAAATGTTACCGGCGTCAATGACCTTAGATGTCAGGATGCCTGAAAACTTTAAATCATTCATTCATTCCTGAAGGAAAGCAAATAGGGGCTCGGGGGCCCCGGGTGCTTAAATGATATCAATATCATGATAGAAGATTTATATATCAATATCATGATAAAAATGTTTTATATACGTACAGTCTGTAAGACAAAAGATACATGAGTATCTTAAATGAAAGCAAATTAGGGGCCCGGAGCTGAAATATCTATGTATATATATGTCAATATCATGATAAAAATCTATTATATATAGCCATAAAGTATATTGAATGTAAGCAAATTCGGGACCCGGGGGGGTCCGGAGTGCTTAAATATCAATATCAAAATAACAGATCTATTAAGTCAGACCGTAACCATGATCATATCAAAAGAGGGAAGGGAAGGTCGAGAACAAAGATCGTATATATAATATATATATGTGACTAATATATAAAGTTAATCCAAGTAAGAATGAGTAACGTTGGCTCTGGAGGTGCAACTAAACAACTCGACCGGATGGTAATGTATAAAAGCTACTTCCGGGGATCCCGTAACGAAAGACTTTATATATATATATATATATATATATATATATATATATATATATATATATATATATATATATATATATATATATATATATATCAATATGAGGTCCGTGAGGTGCGTGACACTAGAGGGGGGAAGGGATCTTTAATGGGTCCGTGACGTGCGGGACCGAGGGAGTAGCACTTACAAAACTTAATAAATAATAAAACATGACAAGGTACCACGGACCGAGCAGAAAACTTCCCGCCGATCATTGGCCAAACGAGCGACGGAAAGAAAACAACTACGACCGGGTAGAGTAGTGAAAAGAGTAAGTAATGTATGTTAATGTATAATAATAGTAAGCCTCACAGATCAACGGGAACCGCCCGTGCAAAGAAAGCGGATGCCCCCGGGAGAGGAACATACCGCTATAAAGTGACTCAAACTCGATCGGGAGAGAGAGAGGGAGGGAACCCTGGGGTGGGGTATCGGGCGGGGAGGGAGGCTAGTAGTGGGGCGATAGCAGGTATACCAACCTGCCAGACCCACGATGATATGATCACGCGGAAAGACTAATAACACAATAAAAAACATAACACATGGTAAAATAAGATAGGAAGGCATGCTGGATGATGATAATAATAAAATTAACTATACATCAATCGTAAAACAAACGAGGGAGCGAACATGAGACAGGAGAAACCCAAGCCTGACAGTGCTGCGGCAGGGCTACCAACAGTCAGTGTAGTGCTAACAAAATGCAAACTAATATGTAATATCTTACTCATGAAAGCCCCTCGAGCTAATGCAAGCAAACGAATGACGTTAAAATGATAAGCAAGTCCGTGGCGTGCGAACGTAAATAATCCAAGTAATAATATAGTGGAATAGGAACGCCCGAAGGCAACTAGGCATGCCAACCTACCGATAATACGCACATGTATATGTAATAACTGTTATCATAATAACAGGACAATATAAAAATTAATACGGTGTGTGAACCGTGGATACCCATAAAGTTCATAACGAGAAACAATCAGTATGGAGGACTCTGAAAATTGTTAAGAATGAAACGAGAAAGAGATAGGAGGGAGCCGGGCGCCATGAAAGACCCACGCGGGGTCGTGAAAAATAAAGCTGTTATAATATAAGCAAAAAAGGGCAAGGCCCCCTCCAAAATCTCAAAACTCATAGATCTGGTACTTAACTTAGATGGAGTGACAGTAGAGTCCGACATCTTGAGGTAAATCCAGGAAAAACCAGCGAAATTCACACCAAGGCAAAATAAGTGTTTGAAAGAACGTGCTATTAAAAGGAGTGACGTCACTGGCGTGGGATTGCTAGTAGTAGTAGGATGTTGAACGGCACCTCGCTGTTCGGGGATGTTGACAGGAGATATCTAAATGGTGCAAGGCCTCTGGTTGTGATTTATTCAGCGCCCCAGTATTATACAGACACCTTATTTAGGTGAGCGAGCTGGGTTCAACCTAGCATTCCTATACAAATTTTTCTCTGGTAAATTCATAGCAGTTTTTACCTTAGAAATGATGTTAAAGGAGCATTTCACTGGGCGGCACGGGTCGGAGCCCAGAAAGGCTTTTATATATACTGTACTAAACAAAAATAATGCTTTAATATACCATCATTAACACTACCACTACAATTATCGTAAGGTTGGAGAAAGATAAAGATTGCCGAGAACGTAACCACAATTCTGTTTACATTTTGTCATCTGGACTTGCACAGTTAACAGTTGATTTCATTGTTGATGTGGAATTTTATCCTTTAATAGGCTATTCATTATGAAATTATGTTAATAAGATGTAAAGTTAATATTGTTTTGTAACATTTATTATAAATCACCGTATTTAGGGCTACCAATATACTTAGAAAGACAATAGATTTGATACATTATATAGGGCTTGACTCGCAGACCTTGAACAGCTTCGTAGATACAGAAAATTTATTTTTGAAAAACAGGGATCACAGAAAAGGGGAATCGTATAATTCGAACACGCATAATTCGGGACCCTACTGTGTGTGTGTATATATATATATATATATATATATATATATATATATATATATATATATATATATATATTTGTATTTGTTTATTTTTTAATATTATATTTTAGTCCCTCATATACATACAGCATTTCTATATTGCAGTCCCTCTTTTCAGAAATCTTATACAGTACGGTGAAGCTCATGTGTCTTCTTCGATCAATGCCAAATGCATAAAATGTAGTACGAGGTTATAAAAAGAAAAAAAAATGGTAACAAACTCAAAGCTTAAGATATAGTATAAGCTCTAAGCTTAAGATATATAAGCTCTAAGTTTAAGATGTATAATATAAGCTTTAATTAAGCTTAAGATATATAATGTAAGATCTAAGCATAATATATTTAACATAAGCTCCAAGCTTAAGATATAAAAGTTGCTACATATTACTTTTAAGCTTAGAAATACGCTGTAAGCTATATCCTAATCCATCAGTACAGTATGTATATACTGAAATTATGCCCCATGAGTTTTACTTTGTAGCGCTACCACAAGTAAATAAAGTACTCCAATAATAAAACATTGTGCATTTAATGCTTTTACAGGCAGTGAAAATCACATTAGAAACTGCATGTACTACTAAGCAACGTGTTTCTTCTGATTTTGTAGGCCCATCTATCCCTTCCTTCCATTTGGTGTTTTCAAGAAGCAAGGAATACAATTTCAGTATTCTTACATCCCAACACAGGGTGGGTATTTAAAATATGTACTTATATTTTACAGGTTTGACACCAGGTCAAGCATACAAGCACCATTTGTTAAAGATGGACTTGAGTGAAGACTTGTACGATCAAGCCAATAAATCTATAAATCCATCTCCAAAGTCTGTTCAGTATATGTGGACAGTATGGAGGCAGAGTGAGCATGGAGGACTAAATACCCCATCAATGTTTGATGCAATAAGGAAATATGCAGAAGACCATCCAGAACTCATTCTGAAAAGTAGTCATGAAAATGATAAGTTTGCAGTTGTTTTGGTTACGCCCTTCATGATGAGAGCACATCGGCAGCTGAGAGAGGCAGGGGAAGTGGTGTTTATTGATGCAACAGGCTGTGTTGATCAGCTAAACACAGCAGTCATACCATTCCTTTGTGCTGGACCAGCTGGGGCTGTGCCATTGGCTGTGGTTTTCACCTCTTCTCAAGATGAAGCAACATTAACTAAAGGAAATTAATGTGTATAGTGTATCCTTTAATTCTCAGTTTCCTACTTTTTTGTGTATTAGCTTTTCAAGTTTTTTTTTTTTGGAATGCAATTTATATATAATTTCCTATTGTGTGTTTTACAGGGTTTGGTATGGTAAAGGAAGCACTTGGGGATTACCTCTTCTATGGGAAAGGAAAGCCGCAGTCATTCATGACGGACAATTGCGATGCAGAAAGGAAGGCTTTAGCAGTCACTTGGCCTACTTCCCAGCAATTCTTATGTATATTTCACATACTACAACAAGTATGGCGCTGGCTCCTTGATTCCAAGCATGGCATCCATAAAAATGATCGCCAAGAACTAATGGCTGCCGTAAAATCTCTTGTTTATGCAGAGTCAAGAGAAGCTTTTCAAGAATTGCTGGAGAAGCTACTAAACAATCCTTTTGCTGAGAAATACCCCAATTTCAAATGGTAATATACGTTTCTCACTATTAGTAAAGTCTTTGGAAAGTAGTGCAGGTATTTTTTCTGTTGTATAATATGGATCAAGTTTTACACTTTAATATGCTTTTTTCCCTTTCTTTAAGCATGTGTAATAATTCTTGTTATATAGTGATTTCAATTCAATATTTCAGCTACCTGACCACCCTAGTCCAAAGGCGAGAGGAGTGGGCGATTGCCTTCAGAGCTGGTGCAAGTGTTGAGAGGCCATCACACTAACAATTACTGTGAGGCAACAATGTGTATCATTAAGGATAATATTCTTAATCGGTAAGGATAAAACTTAACTGAAACTAATTTATTTATTTTAATTTAATTTGACATAACTGTACTCAGGACTGGATTTATATGTATGTGGGCCCAAGATCACTTTTCCTTAGTGGAACCCAAAAATATGTAATAATTTTAGGAAACAGTGAAACAAATGGCCCCATGTCCCTGGTATATCCAAACAAGTCCTCAGTGGACCCCTAGTTACCAGCAAGCCCTAGGTTAATGGCCTATGTTGCCCAGTAAAATATCTGAGCCTGACTCATATATCAGGGGAAGACAATCTTTCCAGAGTGAGAGCCAGTTGAGAAATACATATGAGCTGCTTACGGGCTGGGGAAAGAAAGTGACTACAAACAGTCTTTTGGAAGCTATACAAATAAATAATAGGGCTGATGCTGCTTGTCATGAATACTTTTTGTTGTGTTGTGTTGTTTATGCTCTAACCCAAGTGCACTAGTAGGTATTATCTGTCCTTGGTTGTTGGGGAGAAATCTGTTTGTGCTGCTAGCAATGGTTTTATAGTGGCACCTGTAGATGGTCCATGCCAACCCCCCAGAACTCATCTTTGTTACTGTGGAATTACAATTTAAAGTTTCAATTCCATCTGCTTGAAATCTGCAACCAGGGACCCTACATAAAAAGAAAAGCCTCCAGTTAAGGGTTTGCAGGGCAGACTCCCATGTTAATGTTGATGAGTTTGGTGGGCCAGATGTTACACCTTAAAGAGTCAGAGATTGACCACCCTAGCTGCAGAGGATATCTTACCAATATTAGGTAGTTCTTCAAATTATGTTCTGTATTTAAATTCAGTCTCGTGAAGACATCTTATCAACAGAAGGCAACATATTGTTGTTTTATTATATTACAAATACATACTGAGACTTGCATTACTACACTCTTCATCACATAGCAAAGTAAACTCATACAGGGTGGAAGCTAACAGTTTTTTTTTTAAATAGATAGTATTGTTCATGGTAGGAAGATGCCTTTGGTAGGTGACCCTTAGATGTAGAGCCATCTAATTAATTAGTTTATCATTATTTTTCAAATGCAAGGCCTACAACACTGCTCCGCTGGTAGTGTTTATGGCAGAGATTTTTTGACTCCTACGTGAGACAGCGCATAGTGGATGTGGCACTGAGCAGACGGCGAATCAAGCAAGTGATCACAGACACACTCCCTTTGGAAGCAGTAAAACCCTTGGGTGGTGGTATATACCAGGTGCAGAGTGAGTGTGACCCAGAACAAATATATGTGGTAGACCTCAATATTGTTATATGTACATGCATTAAAGGAAACAATGGTGCAATCTGCAAGCATCAGGTTGTATGTGCTAACCAAGGGATGACTGTGGTGCCCCAGATGCTTGTGTTGAACAGCAGCAGCCGTCATCGGTTGGCAGTTTTAGCCCTTGGTGAGGAGAAAGCCCCCAAAGAATGTTTTTTCAAGTCTTTTAAGGAAGTAGAAAGTGGAAAAACTATTGAAGAAAATTGACACTTATATTGAAGGAAATTCGTCCAATGATAATTGTACAGGCCCACAGATGGAAACTGAAACACATGATGTGATGTCAGCAAGCAGCATTAAAGAAGAACATGTTGGAATTGAAAACATGATTTCACAGTCACATGAGACTACTGAAACACTTGTGAAAGCATGTGCTAAATTTGGTAATGCAGACACCCTTATGGGTATGAAAAAGTTCATAGGACGTTTAAGGTCAATACAATCAGCAAACCAAATAAACAGTTTCTTGAACATAACGGGATCTTCCATGAAAAAAAGGAGCTGGTCGAGGGAAGATACCTTGCCAGCCAACTTCAATCGCAAGAAGAACCCCAGGTATGCCAAGAGGAGCTGCTACCCTTGGTAAAGGACGTCGACCTTCAACAACTCTAGCATCAAGGCCCAAACGTCCTCATAACCTGGCCCATAATGTCAATAGCAATGTGGCCAATTCCAAGTCCCATGGCACTGGTCACTGATAAAGAAGTCTCTCTCTCTCTCTCTCTCTCTCTCTCTCTCTCTCTCTCTCTCTCTCTCTCTTCTCTCTCTCTCTCTCTCTCTCTTTCTCTCTCTCTCTCTCTCTCTCTCTCTTTCTCTCTCTCTCTCTCTCTCTCTCTCTCTCTCTCTCTCTCTCTCTCTCTCTCTCTCTCTCTCTCTCTCTCTCTCTCGTTGTAATGTAATTTTTTTTATTTTACAGTTATTTTTGTAGCTAGTCATAAAAGGAAACAAATAGTACCTGAGTTTTAATGTATCCATGCCTAGATGAAGCTGTGGGTGTGTTTAAGTTGACAATAAAATTATTATCTAAAAGAAAACAAGAACAGCTTAGTAACATATTTATTGTTGACATTATTAATCGTTATTTTATTTATAGTAATGAGGTGACTTGGTGCCCAGTGCACAATTATGAAGTACAACTATCTGGGTGGGGTACTGCTTCCTTAAGAGATGCAGAGCATCATGAATGTCTCTTCCAATGTCTGGTGGGACAATTTCCTGACGATAGTAATAGGAAGACTATAATTTTGAAGACATTTTAGTGAAGATTAATAATAAGAAGTGAAGTGGGCAGTTCATATAAAGCACAGAACTAAATATGAAATCGTTTAAGGTACTACCAGGAAAAGGCGCAAGGATAGTATAATACATCTTACTTTACTATCCTCTGAAAGGCGTAAAAACAGGTGTTGTAATAAATGAATATACGTAATGCTAATATAGGTTATCTTGTCTCATTAGTATTCACAAAAAAAAAAAAATCATAACATACAAGTATATACACGCATGTCTTAGCCAAATATGACGTAAAAATGGTATGCATTCCAATTAATTTTCTTGACTTTCTAATGTGGAAATATGGACGAAAATTGGCAGGATTTACAGTGTTACCATTCAACTAAACTTATTACACCATCTCAGTTTTGTACAGCGTATCCTACGAAGGGAGAAAACTCAATGGCATAAACATATTTCTGGGCTCGAACCTGTGCCGCCCAGTGAATAAGCTCCATTTAAGCACTTATTCTTAGGTAATTTACTGCTAAATATACCAGAGAAAAAATGTAAAGGAGTGCTAGGTTAACTAGCTCGCTCACCTAATGGTGTCGGTATAAAATTGGGCGTATAATCCAGAGGTCCCGCACTATTTAGATTAATCCACGACAGAGAACCCCAATAGAGGAGAGCCGTTCAACCTCACTCGGTACTACTACAATGCATCCGCTCAGAACCCAACTCCGTTTAGCACGACTTGTGCAGTAACCCGCATTTTTCTTGTGCTCTCGATTTTTGGATATTTTCTAGTGAATTATGGCTTCTTCGTCGGTTTCCCAGGAGACACCGTCTAAGTTAAGTACCAAGCTGGGTTTTACTGTGTTTTGAGCAATCTAGATCGTTTAATATTTATATTATAGGAGTTATTCTCTTCGTTCATACCGATCTTGCTTGATTTCACTACAGTTGGTACTCCTGTTTTTGAGAGCTTTTAATTTTCACTTGCGGTGTTACTATGTGTATTATTTTTATTATCAAATATTATTTGTTATTGTGAATATTCATTATTTAGCGTTTAGAATCCTCGTGGTTCAATTTTTGGGCCGATATCATTTACGTATCGCTATGGCTGCCGACCGTGCTAAGGCGGCAATGTTATTTTAGCCATCAGGTGTGTCTTTTGTGATTTAATTATTTATGTTGCATGCCTTGCCCAAAAATTTTCTATGTGTTTATTCATATATTTAACACTATTATTATTATTATAATGAATATTTGTGCCATTACTCCGTTTGATCTGTCTGTTGGGGATCGTCAGTTGGTAGCCCTGCTGCCTCGTATCACGTGATCCTCCCCCACGCTCCCCCTCTAGCTAGGTGGGCGACTAGGCTTCTCCCCCCCTCCACTAAGGGACCGTTGCCTTCCCTCCTTTTAGAGGGGGTAGTTAAGTGTTTATGGACTTTGTCCTCCGGGTGGCCCGGCGGTTTAGTCTCTGTCTAGTCTGGTTGGCCACCGGTCAACAGAGTTGGATCCCGGTGCACCCTATTTTATATTCACTTTTCATTCTGGCTTATGTTATACGAAACCCTCCGGGTTCGATTGGCAGTTCTTAGTTACAGTTCCGCCCCCCTATTATTTTATAACATTTCCTATGATGATTATATATGACAGATCACTACCCCGGAGTCTCTAAAAAGGAATTGGTATTGAATATACCTTTATTTCCCGGCCCGGGGTCTACCCCACCCCGGGAAATCAGACACTATGTGTCTTAATTCCTTGTTATTGCATCCTTTTTTATGCTCCCGGCTTGACCGGAATGGATGGCTATACTTTAGTTTCAAGTTAGACTTATGTTTAGGCCCGGGACCCCCGGTCCCGCCCCTATGTAAGAATATTACAGTTAAGCTCTAACCTTGCGTTAGACCTATGTTAGGCCCGGGGAAAAAAAAAAAAAAAAAAAAAAAAAATTATTTTTTATTTTTTACAGTCTAATCTTGTGTTAGACCTATGTTAGGCCCGGGTCCTCCGGACCCGCCCCTACTTAACAGAATAGTACAGTTAAGCTCTTTTCTTGTGTTAGACCTATGTTAGGCCATTTAAAGAATAGTACAGTTAAGCTCTAATCTTGTGTTAGACCTATGTTAGGCCCGGGTCCTCCAGACCCGCCCCTAATTAAGAGAATTACAGTTTCTCATATACTATTCTTTTTACAGATGGTGCATTGTCTGACGCCGGCCTGTGCAGCTGTTCTGCACCAGCCTTGTGGCCACTCCGTCTGCCGATCTCACGCCCCTTGTGGGGTTCAACTGGAAGACGTTGTGGTATGGCACCCGGATAACTGTGTGATTTGCTTCGACCTCATCACTACCCTTGGATCTGACTCGGTGAGTCCCGTTGGCTATATGGCCTTCTTATTTTATTTACTATTAGTAAGATATCTATGGTCTTGAAGGACCATTGGGAGTCTCCCTTTTATAATTCCCCCTATTATTTCAGGCATCCCCGGAGCAAAAGTCTGCGGCTCGGGCCACACTGAAGGTGTGGATTGGTGGGTTTGCCCGGAATGTAAAGTCTAAGCGGCCGTACGTCCTATCTGAGGACTACTGCACCATGGTTTACCCCAACGCCAAGTCTTCAGCTGCTGTGGCTAGGCATGTGGCAGCTCCCATCATTGCCCACATTGATGCCACTATAACGGGTCTCATCGACCCAGAGCAAGATCCATCGGACGCCCCCGGAGGTCTGGAGGACAATGTTGCCTCCATGAACCTGGACGTCGAACCGATGTTGCTAGACGAGCCGGATACAGGTAGGGTGGTAAGTGAGGCAGGTGTGTCCGGCGCTGAGATTCCTATCCTCAGCCCCGCTCTTTCTTCTTCTTCTGATCGCTCTTCCTTTCTTGGATTTTCTGGGGACCGTGATTCGTCTCAACGTTCATACCCGGTTCCCCCTAAGGATAAGTCTACTTCAAGGACCTTACCCAAAGCTCGCAAGCCTCATAAGACTTCTCATGGCTCTAAACATGGTACGAACCCGTCTTCAAAGACCTCTGGTTCCTCCTCTAAGTCTCACGACCCGGGAGTTCCTTCCGCCCCTCCTGCTGCTAGCCCGGGCCTTTCCGAATCAGCTATGCTCCGCATCGTGTCGGAGATGCAGGAAAAGTTGGTTTCGGAGATGCAGTCGAGGATGGACACGATGTTCTCTAACTTCGGTCAGAGAATTGGGGCTTTAGAGCAAGGAGCTCCGGAGAGAGTCCAAAGCTCTCTCATACCGGATGCCTCTAAGCTCCCGCCGTTTGCCAAGAACAACCCCTGGCGGATGGCTCTTCATTCCCCGTTCTCAGACGGAATGTTGACTCTGGAGGGCCTTGGCACTCGTCCTCTAGAGGACTTTGAATTCTTTCCTCCGGGTCTGGCATTTCCATTTCATGGTTATGCCAGACTTACCGAGGAAGCTTTAGTCCGTTTAGACAAGGTCCCCAAAGAGACGGTCATCTTCCCGAAGGAGCAAGCCCAATCTGTTTGGGCCAGATTTTTGAATGACATCGGCTGCACTAACACCATGCTGACGCCTCATAAAAGCTCCTTTACGATGTTCTTAATGGACAAGACCACCTTGACTCCATGCGTCAATAAGGTGGCAGAGCTTGCCTTTCAATATGCTCTGGAGGAGAAGCCCTTGCCTCCCATCCGAGAGGTGGATCCAATCTCCCTCCTTCTTCCCTCAGGTATTGAGTGTTGGGACAACGTCCATACCACCTTTACCTCCGGCAAGCTTGCAGCAGACTGTGCCTCAGTCTTGTTTAGTGAGAAGCTTCCCCGTCTCCCGGAATCTCTCATTAAACAGGAATATGATTCCCGCCTACGTGTGGGCCGTACTCTAAACCTGGCCACATCCACGGAGTCGATAGTCTTGACTTACGATACGGAGAGTATTTTTAAGTCTCTCAACAAGGCTACGTTACAGTCGTTATATTATGATTTGTATGACTTTGCTACTGCTAAACGCAGATGTCGCAAGCATGTTCTAGCTGAGGCGACGATTAGGCATGAACCTAATAAACTCATCCGGTCCTCCTGTTGGGGTTCAAATCTCTTCCCCGAGGATCTCGTAGAGGAAGTCTTGGCGGAGGCCACTAGGGTTAATCAGAGCCTTAAAGCCCGTTGGGGTTTGACCCCTAAACGCAAGTATGACCCCGCAAATTATCAAGCCCGGGGTAGGAAGAAGCTTAGACCATATACCTCCACCCAGTTCAGGCAACAACAGAGTGCTTCATCCAACTTCCGGCTGCCTCTTCCTCCATCTTCTGTTGCCCCTGCGCAGCCCTCCACCTCTCGGGCTCCTTCGGATGACTATGTCACCGTTCTGCTACCTAAGAGCCAGCTTTCTGGTGCCTCCGCCACTTCCCCTGCCTTTAACCAGTCCTACGAGGCTCATAGCTCTTCCCAGAGTTATGGTAGAGGTAGAGGCTACCACCGTGGCTCTAACCAGAACAAAGGCAGGGGAAGAGCCTTTCGCAGAGGAAAGAACTTCCGAGGCGGACGTGGAGGCAACTCCTCAAACCAATACTGAGGTGCAGCAGGTAGGGGGGAGGCTCTATGCCTTCCGCAACAAATGGAGGTTCAGTCCCTGGGCGTTCAGTATCATCTCCAAGGGACTAGGGTGGAGTTGGATTCAAGGACCTCCTCCTCCGAACAAATTTCGTCAACATTCCACCCCAGACCTGGTCGAATTTGTCCAGGATCTTTTACAAAAGAATGCCATACAAGAAACGAAACATCTGAAGTTTCAAGGTCGGCTGTTCAGTGTCCCGAAGAAGGATTCAGACAAGAGAAGAGTGATTCTAGATCTATCCCTTCTCAACTTGTCCATTCAATGCGACAAGTTTCGAATGCTTACCGTCTCGCAGGTGCGGACCTTACTTCCCCGTGGGGCCGTCACCACCTCTATCGATCTTACAGACGCCTACTATCACGTCCCGATAGCGAGACACTTCCGTCCGTACCTAGGCTTTCGCTTAGGGGACAAAAGTTACTCCTTCAAGGTGATGCCTTTCGGGCTCAACATTGCCCCAAGGATCTTCACAAAGCTAGCAGAAGTCGCTGTTCAGGAACTCAGGAATCAAGGGATTCAAGTAGTAGCCTATCTGGACGACTGGCTCATTTGGTCAGACACCTCCCAAAATTGCCTAAAAGCCACTCACAAAGTCATCCATTATCTTCAATCTCTAGGCTTCCAGATCAACTTCAAGAAGTCCCGTCTTCTTCCAAAATCGAAGTTCCAATGGCTCGGCCTGCAATGGGATCTTATATCTCATACTCTGTGTCTTCCCAGACCCAAGAGGTTAGAGATTGCAAGGAACACCAAACGTTTTCTCAAAGACAAAGTAAGTTCCAGACGGCTTCAAGAGAAGATTCTGGGGTCCCTTCAGTTTGCCTCAGTGACGGATCTTCTTCTGAAGGCAAAATTGAAAGATATCAATCGTGTCTGGCGTTCGAGGGCGAACCGGAAGCTCCGGGACAGGAAAGTCCGCCTTCCTCCCATTCTACGGGAAAGACTTCTTCCTTGGACAAGAGCAAACAGTCTGTCAAAGTCAGTTCCCCTTCAATTTCCGCCCCCGGAATTAATCATTCACACAGACGCATCCCTATCAGGTTGGGGCGGCTATTCTCAGCTCAAGAAAGTTCAAGGTCTTTGGACTCCCTTGTTCCGCCATTTTCACATCAATGTGCTAGAGGCCATGGCAGTTCTTCTAACCCTGAAACGTCTCGCTCTTCCCAAGAAACAACACCTTCGTCTGGTCCTCGACAGCGAAGTGGTGGTCCGCTGCCTCAACAGAGGCGGGTCAAAGTCAGGGCCTCTGAACCATGTTCTAGTAGCCATATTCTCCCTAGCAGCCTCGAACCGTTGGCATCTTTCAGCTGTCCACCTGGCGGGAGTCCGGAATGTAGTGGCAGACGCCCTGTCCCGGACCTCCCCTCTAGAATCGGAATGGTCACTCGATCTAAAGTCATTTCGGTGGATTCTCTCTCAGGTTCCCGGCCTCCAAGTGGACCTCTTCGCCACGGAATCCAACCACAAATTGAGAGTATATGTGGCTCCCAATCTAGACCCTCAGGCTTACGCCTCAGACGCCATGTCACAGAATTGGGACAACTGGGAAAAGATTTATCTCTTTCCCCCGGTGAATCTTTTGCTGAAAGTTCTAGACAAACTGAGATCCTTCAAGGGACAAGTAGCCTTGGTCGCACCCAACTGGCCCAAGAGCAACTGGTATCCTCTCCTGCGGGAGTTGAGACTATACCCTCACCCGATACCCAATCCGGTTCTGTCTCAGATAGTACAAACACGCGTTGTGTACGCTTTCTCAAACATTCAGAGCGCCCTAACTTTATGGACTTTATGAAGTTTGCGGCTATGCATGGTGCCAATATTGATCCTCAAAACACCTTGTTCCTAGAATCAGATAAACGGGATTCCACCATCCGTCAGTATGACTCTGCAGTTAAAAAGTTGGCAAAATTTTTAATAGACTCAGACGTGAACTGTATGAACTTGAACCTTACAGTCACTTTCTTTAGATCTTTATTAGAATCAGGTCTGGCAGCCAATACTATCACCACTATTAAATCGGCTCTGAAAAAGATCTTCCTAGTGGGTTTTAACATAGACTTAACCGACTCTTTGTTAGCTTCAATTCCGAAAGCTTGTGCCAGACTGAAACCGGTTACTCGTCCTACCCCGGTGACCTGGTTCCTTAATGACGTACTCAAATTGGCTTCTGATACCATTAACAGTTCTTGTGATTACATGCCCCTTCTCAGGAAAACACTTTTCCTAGTGAGCTTGGCTTCCGGGGCAAGAATTTCTGAATTGGCAGCCTTGTCGAGAGACCCGGGTCATATTGACTTTCTGCCTTCAGGAGAGGTCCTTCTTTCTCCTAACAAATTCTTTTTGGCTAAGAATGAAGACCCTCAAAACAGATGGATCTCCTGGAAAATTGTTCCCCTCACGCAAGATCCGTCGCTGTGCCCTGTCACTACTCTTAGGTCTTATCTATCCCGGACCTCCTCTAACTCCTCGGGGCCTCTATTCGTTAGAGAACAAGGCGGTACTATTACTATTAAAGGGATCAGGCAACAAATTTTGTATTTTATTAAACAAGCTAACCCTGACTCTTTTCCTCTTGCACATGATATCAGGGCGGTTGCCACCTCGGTGAACTTCTTTCACCACATGAATTTTACAGACCTTTCCAGGTATACAGGGTGGAGATCACCGTCAGTGTTCAAGAAACACTACCTTAAACATTTGGAAGCCCTAAAATTTTCTACAGTAGCCGCAGGGAGCGTAGTTACTCCCGAGTAACTCACAGGTTAATGCCTTGACTCTTTATCTCTCCCTCTTACCTGCCTCATTTATACCCTATTGTATTCGTTGGTCTCACACCTGAATACTGTTATTATATTTGTAAATTTTTATGCTCCTGAGTATCTGTATATATTATCACTCACGGCATTATTATACCTACCTTATTGGATTTATGTTCATATTTAAGATACCCTTATAATTGTTTTTTGGTACTCATCTCTGATTAAAGCATCCTGTATTTCTCTTACGCTTATGTTTTTTTCCTTTATTTTGCAAGTTTGGTGACATTTTTCTCTTGTATAGATTCACTGGGCGGCACAGGTTCGAGCCCAGAAAAGGGATTTTGACGTAGGAAAAATCTATTTCTGGGCGAAGGACCTGTGCCGCCCAGTGAACCCTCCCAGCTCCTCTCCCTTGGAGTCCCCAAACTTTGGGTGCTAAGGAGTTGGGTTCTGAGCGGATGCATTGTAGTAGTACCGAGTGAGGTTGAACGGCTCTCCTCTATTGGGGTTCTCTGTCGTGGATTAATCTAAATAGTGCGGGACCTCTGGATTATACGCCCAATTTTATACCGACACCATTAGGTGAGCGAGCTAGTTAACCTAGCACTCCTTTACATTTTTTCTCTGGTGTATTTAGCAGTAAATTACCTAAGAATAAGTGCTTAAATGGAGCTTATTCACTGGGCGGCACAGGTCCTTCGCCCAGAAATAGATTTTTCCTACGTCAAAATCCCTTATATATTTTAAATATTTAACTTAGCTGTTGGATATATATGTAGCTAACGTCTCCGACGGTCGGCAGATACAAAACTCGCGGGCGATCACGGTGTTGGTTTGCTGGGTGTACACTAGCACCAACTGTCGGCAGGCTACTAACACTATTCCCAAAATCTCCAGTTCTTCTCTGCCGAGTTAGGTGTCAACATTGGTTCCTCGCTCGCGCTAAACCTAAAGTTTTTAACAATAGGTGAAGTACTTGTTAATGGTTTTTTGACTTTCGCTGTGTTGGATATTCTTCGAATACTCTTGAAAACCCTTTTTTGATTTTCTGTTGCTGAACTTTGCATGCTTTTTTATCTCTCTTTGAACTTTCCATAATGGCTGACCCTTCTCCTGTTTATAGAAAATGTGCCAGAGATTGTAACAGGCGCCTTCCAAAGGCTTCCATCGATCCCCACTCTATTTGTGTTAATTGTAGAGGTAAAGCTTGTCAATTAGGGTATCGATGTGAGGAGTGTGTCATTTTGTCTGAATTTGAGTGGTTAGAGTATGAAAAATATACTCGTAAACTCGAGAGAGATAGGGTAAGAAGAAGCTCTTCTCGTTCTCTAGAATTTTCCTCTTCCCATGCCCCTGAACCTTTTCCTCCCCCTGTAGTGGTAGTTTCAGAACCCCCTACTTGCACTAACAAGCCTTCACTTAAAGATATTGTAAAGGAATTTCATAATGTTAATAACACCATCCATTGACTGGATTTGAAGTTAAAGTATTTGCGAAGTTTCTGTTAACGATTTTGTCCTTGTATTTTCAGTTCCATAATAGACTTGGAAAAATAAATTTTGTATTTTCTTTAGTCACGTTATAATCACCTAGCCGTGCACTAGGGTAATCCTCGACCCTTGGGGAAACAGTGCATGACCTTAAACAATCCCGGACCAATAGATGCACTTTTTGGAAATACTCGAACTATAATCACAGGTTCCCGCTTTTACATCGAAGCATACGTTATATAGGTGACTCTGAATCCAAAATCCAAATTGGTGTGTTATTTAGCGTATGATAAATGTCAGAGACCCATGAACAGTGACTTGTGTTATGTTCTGTGTTGTAAGGTTTATTTTTCTTGAGCAATTGTTGAGGTATTTATTCGTAACAAGACCTTTGGTGATTTATTATTTTTGTAATGGATATTAAAAGGGTGTCAGACAGATAAGTTAATTATTATTTTTATTGTTCGTCATTTGTTTATTTCTTTATTTCAGTATTATATCTTTCAATTTCATAATCCATAGTGGTGTTAATAAATTATAAATTGTAATTAAACTTTATTTCTAAATTTCTGAATTTGTTTTACCATACCTAATCACAAATAAGCAGTGCTATCTTTACCAGGGAAAAATGTCTAAGGAATTCCCTGACATTAAGTGGTGTGCTCACCAGGGCTAATTTAAATATTTCCTTGTTCATAGTGGCCTGCGTTACTTTGTGATTGATTTGGTGATTGTCATTTATTTTCTATTACAACATATAAAAGTGCAATTAATTGGAGTGGCGGAAATTTATTTTGAGTATGTGGGCATTTTAAGAATTTGGCTGGAAGGTCGCAAGTGGGAGACTTCGATAGTGAATGGAATGTAAACCGAATTCTTGAAACAGTGTCCGGTAACATAGTTGTTACGTAAGAGTCCAGCTGACTCTAGAGATATACTGGTTTGACAATTTTAAAGTTATTGTTTTGTACTTTATATTTATTTTTATTAACTTTATTGTTGAATCTTGATGCTTGGTGAATGGTTAATGTTATATAATGAAGTGTGTGATTGTCCTTTATTCATAATAATTATTTCTAGTACAATTCGGTTTCTGCTTATTGTCATTGTGTAACAGGTATCTTTAATGTTTCTTAAATTAAGTTGCTTGTAGGCAATGGTTAAAGACTGGATATTTTAAAATGGAGTCTTATAAATTCTGTTAGGATGAAGGTTTGTCCATGGGACTCTCGGATGAAGCTCTTTTGAACTTTATAGAGAAGAAAATCAAAGATAGTGATGAGCGTGATAGAAGACATGCTGAAAGAGAAGAAAGGGCTTTGATGATTAAATGCGAAGAAAATGAAAGGCAGAGGGCACATGAACTTGAATTGCAAAAGATCAGAGGAGCAACATCTAACCCTAGCCATGTAAAAGTTGCTGTGGATACTACTAGACCTCTTCCATTTTGTGATACTGATGATATCACCGCATACCTAGTAAGGTTTGAAAAGGTAGCAGTTTCTCTCAACTGGGAGCGGAACTCTTGGTCAGTTCAGTTGGCATCACTTTTAAGAGGTAAGGCATTAGATATCTACACATCGCTCTCAGATGATGTTACAAGTGACTATGCATCATTGAAGGAAGCTCTTTTGAAAGGATTCAAGAAGACTAGTGACTGGTACAGGACAGCATTTAAAACTGCAAAAATGGATTCCAAGAGCACATATGAACAATATTTGAATATATTGTTTCGAAATTTTGACTTGTGGATAAATAATCTTAGGATAACGGAAGACTACAAAGATTTGAGAAACATTATAGTCTGTGATCAGTTCATGTCTACTTTACCTAAGGAAATGCGTCTTTTTCTTAAGGAGCGTAAACCTAGAACTCCAGAGGATTATTCATCATTGGGAGACACATATGCTTCAACACACAAATGTTATCCTAAAGATGAGCAGAAATACTTTAGGCACAATGCAAATGTATCTAATTCCAGTGACAAGATCAGTGCGAGTGAGAAACCAGAAAAAAAACTAATTTGTCACATCCTGGTAAGATTGCATGTTACGGTTGTGGTCAGAGTGGACATATGTCAAGAAACTGTCCTAACAAGTTACTCAAAGAGAAATCTGAATCTTCTCGAGATAGGACAAGTTCTGGATAACACTGGAGTATGTGGACCTATGGTAGGTGGAACAGTTAATGGTGTTACAGTATCTACAATACTTAGAGATACAGGTTGTAATGGAGTAGTGGTATCAGAGGATTTAATTCCTGATCCTGGAACAAATTGTTCATATTCTACTCTTATTGATTATTTGGGCAGGAAGGACAGATTCCCTATTGTCAAGATTTATTTGAAATGTAATCTCTTTACAGGTTGGGTTAATGCTGTTCAGGCTCCAATAAAGTACTGTACTGTCTTATTAGGCAATATTCCAGGTGTTCAAGACCATAATTTGTTTCCTCTAAAAAATACGGATTCTTCCATAGAAGTAAATGCAGTAACAAGAGCACAGGTAAAAAGGAGAAATATTGTACACTCTCTTTCTTTACCAGAACCATTTGATTTATCCATTACTCATGAATCTTTTCTTAGAGAACAGCAGAATTGTGAAGCTTTGAAATATGCAAGAGAAATGAGTCAGTCTGGAGATGTCAAATGTTGCAAGAATGGTTTGCAGTACGAGTTCGTGATGAGAAATGGACTTCTCTACAGGAAAATACAGAAATGTAAAAAGCCTCAGTTACTGGGAAAGGAACAGTTGGTTGTACTAGTTAAATGCATAAAATTAGTTTTTTGGGCTCAAGCCATGGCGTCCTGATGGAAGGTTCCTTTTTGGTAGCTTCCTTGGGGATATAACTACTAGATATTCCCAGAGAATTTAACCACAGGTTATCACAGAATTCTAACTTCTGGAGCGAGTATCCTAAAGGTTTCCCTTTAAGACATCGTATATCAACAGGGGACGCATGTATTAACGCGCCACATAGCTATCTGCACCCGACATAGAGTTAACACTTCGATGTGTAGGGGCGGAGAATAGCTGGGGAGCCGTTCCACAGCTAATCTCGTCCGTGGCAACTTTTGGTACTCGAGACGTAAACAAACGGGCGCCATTGCTAAATGACGTCACGTCCGTCCTCATCCTTCGCTTAGTAGCTTGCCTTACTAGACGGATTTTTCCCTGTGCGTATCTTATCGACTTGCATCTTAGCCATGTCTCTACCCTCGGCCTCGCCTTCTTCTGGAAAGTTGAGTACAAGGTTCCAGTATTGTTTAAATAAGCTCTGACCTTAAAGTAACTTTTACTTTTCGAGATATTTTATGTTTTGTGGCAGAGCTGTGCTACTACCGGACCCGCCATTTTATGGTGTCGCTGTTGTTTTGCATGCCTTATTTAGCTAGCCTCAACAGCTTTTCCGGCCTCATTAACTAATCGATACTATTAGTTATTTAGTCTTCATAGCTAGGAACTTTATATATCGTGTTTTGACGCTCTTTTATTGGTCATCGACTGACCCCATACCAGTTCGCTAGTCTAGCCCCTAGGCCAGAGTGCCTATCATCAGTGTTCATGCATGATATATTTCAGTGATCCTAGGTTTAGTTATGAAGATAGTGGCATTATTTTATGATACTGTTTACTGTGATGCAAGTGTTTTCACCTTCAGGGACCATATAGGGGATAGGTTTGACAGTGTGCCTCTCTAACCTAACCTAATTGTAGGCCCCCTATATGCTCCCTTCACCCCCTGCCTTAGGGCATTCCCTCTGCGTAGCCTTGCTACCCCTACCACGTAAGGAGATCAAGCTCATACCAGAGTACTTATTGCTTCTCTGTCCTCCCTAAGGGAATGATCCCCCCTTAGGGCTGCGTCCGAGAATGAGGAACGGCCTGCCCTTCCTCTATTGCTGAGGCTAGGCTTCCTGACCTTCCTTGCAATGCGATACGTCTTCCATCCTTCCTAGTTCAGGGTGTAACATCCCTGCTCTAGGTTAGGCTTGGGGGAGTTAGTTCTGTGCCTTGCTGAAACGGTACCCATGCACCGTTCTCAGACAGGCTGCCTAACCTTAGGGTAAGGAGCGTCCTCCCTTCCTTGGTGGCTGCTTTGGTACAGAGCCTCTCCTATAGAAGACCCTTCTTCTCCCCTCCCCACCTATCTCTTGTATGGCCTAGCCTATACTTAGGTTAGTCTATACCCATCTGTCCCCTGTCCTACAACTCCTCCTTAGGGTGGAGTGATAGCGCTACCTTGAGTCCCTGTGTGCAGTCCGCTCTGGTACATATACCCTTCATAGTGTCCTATGGGGTTAGCCACTGGATGCGTTTTGTCCGCAGGGGTTCTCCCCCTCTTGGGTGTTCCCTAGCCCTCCCTTGGGCTACCCTGGCTTCCGGCCGCCTGCGGCCCCTTCCACTGGGTGATAGGGCTAGCCTCTATCATGGGTACACCCAATCAGGTGGGATGTCTTGGGGTCCGTGTCCGTACCCCTACATCCCTCCTTCTGTCTCTTTCACTGTCCTGGTGCCGGTCCCTTGCCGCCTCCCCTGTCGGTGATACCCACCTCCCACCCTTGGTGACACATTCCTTGCCCCCTGGGCCGTCAGTCCTCCGTGTGCCGGGGGACTGCCGCATACCGTCGGCGTACAGCCGATGGCCTTCCCTCATACCTCATAGCTTCGGTCGTCCGTCCATCGGTCCGGCCCCCGGAGTGCCGGCATCCACTGCCGGCAGTCCGGTTCTGCTATAGCCCTTCCTTGTCCCTGTCACCAAGCCGGCAACCTTCGGCTGCCGGAGCCGCCGCTTCCCGCCGGCGTTCCGCCGTTGTGCCGGAGGCCGCCATCCTGGCATTACTCCTGACTTATATATTTGTCTTCCCTAACGCCAGAAACTCTGCTGGAGCGGCCTCCGGCGTGCCGTCGGTCTGCCGGAGCCTTCCGGAGGCGTCAAAGCGACTTGCACCCCTTCTCCTAGCTATCATCTCATGCTGATAGCCCTACATTGCAACCAGATGGTTTGACTACATAAATAGATAGGTATTATCTTACCGTTCTATTAATAACCATGCTGTCTTCTTGCATATCACAAATTTCCAGCATGCTGTGTGTATCTTAGCACGGCTGGTTGCCGGAAACCGTTACCCTATGGGATCGTCTACGTTCCCAATTCTATGGTCTGAGTGGCCTCAGTCCCAGTTTTATATCCTTGGCAATTCCTACTAGAATTCCACCTGCCTCCCTGGCAATCTATGAAGAATTCTGCCCTGTGCCCTCGGTCACAAACAAATTGCCTATGGATAAGGTTACGGTAACCAGCCGGGCGGGTTACACGGAGTATATGTCTATCTCCTTCATTTCCGCCCACTCTCAAAACATCACATTGTTTATACCACTTAATATTAAGTTAAAGATTAATCCTTTAATATTTAACTTTAGAATATAAGTCATTCTTATGACTGCCCCATACTCATGTTCTCTTTCTCTTACAGGAGGAGTACGTGAAGTGCGATCACGGCTTCTGTGCAGTGAAGCGCCCGCACTTCTACGGGCACACGGCGTGTAGGACCCACGCCCCTTGCGCCAACAAGAAAGGCGATCTGAAGTTTTGGGACCCGCAGAATTGTACAGTCTGCAAGGACCGCCTGGTCGAGGCGTTCAATAATCCTCCCTCAGCGGAGGTTAGGGACGCTTCTCGAGAGAAGCTACGCAAATGGGTGCGTGGCTTCCAGAAGAACGCCACTGGACCATACCTTGCCACTGAAGACTTGAGGGCCTTGCTTTTCCCAAAGGCATCCCCAGACTCTGTGGTCCCCAAGGATCAGATCCCCACCGTCCAGATAACGGTGGAACCCGATGTAGTCATGGCCCAGTCCATGCTCGAGTGTCGCCTGGATACCGACAACGCGGAACGTTTGTCGGAGGTGTCGGAGACCACGGAGAGGAACCTCATGGCTGAAGAACTGGACTATGAGGAAGACCAAGTGGAATACACCGAGTCGGAGCAAGAGGTCGCTCCGCCTTCCACCCACGCCCCAACTCCTACACCGACGGATGTATCACTCCCGTCTACCTCCGCCACCCCGGACCCCATCCCATCCAGCGCCCAGGAGATGTTCCGTATGCTCGAAGCTCTTATGGACAAGAAACTCCGTGAGACACACGAATACATCAGGACCATGGGAAGTTCAAAGGAGCCGAAAAGGATTTCGGTTAAGGACCTCCCGGCATGTTCTCACGCCAACCCCTGTAGGTATGCCGAGCACATGCCTATCACAAAGGGCAGGATCTTCGTCAGTGAGAAGGTCGGCTCGGTTGCCCTGGAAGAAGTGGAATTCTTCCCGAGTTTTGAGGCTTATCCGGACTGTTACGTCCGACTTCGATCCGAACCTGCCTCTAAAGAAGAGACCGAACCTAAGGAGGTGATAGTGTTCGATCTCCCGAAGGCCCAGGCTATGCTGGCCAATGCTGTTAAAAGTAGGGGTTTTACCTGCTCAAAGCTTCCGGCGCTGAGCAAGAAGCACCCTACCTACGTCGCACCAGATGATGCGATCCTCCCCTTCATGGAAAAGGCCTTCGCTGCGGTACACAAGGCAGTGGAAGGAGGAAAACCTTGCCCTGCACTGGAGGAGTGGAGACCCTTCTCCCTGATTACTCCCCCCGATGTTCGACACTGGAAAGATGTCCAGCATACTTTCGTGGTGGGGAAACTAGAACCTGACGTTGCTGGACGTCAGTTTAACGAAGACCTCCCGAAATTTAATGACCATCTCCTTCGTCGGGAACATGACACGAAGGAAAGGCTCGCCGCATCCATGTCCCTCCAGGTACAGCTCGACGTCATAGCCGGTGACACTAGAGTCCCCGATCACTACATGGTGCTCGCCAAAACGCATATGGCGACTGTAGTTAAAGACCTGTACAGCTTCATGAAGGCTCGTAGAGCCTGTCGTGAATTCGTGTTCTCCAGTGCCACAGTGAGACACGAACCCCGGAGGCTGATTTCCTCCAACATCTGGGGTAAGCACCTCTTTCCCTCTGCCCTTGTGAAAGAGATCATCGACAAGGCCGCCACGGAGAACAGGAACTTTCTCCACAAGTGGGGCATGTCGAAGAAGAGAAAATCCTCTCAGGACGACGGCCCTCAACCTAAGAGGAAATCCTCCAAGCAGAAACCCCAGCAACGTCAACAGAGACGGCAGTTTACGGGACCCGCTACTCCCCAAGTGGCAGCTCAGCCACAGCAGACCTTTCAGCTTGTCACCCAACCGGTCTTGTCACAGTCGCCGGTTTTCACCCCTGCTTTCGACCAACAGACGACTACCTTTCGTCCCAAAGGTAGAGGCTCAAACAGAGGTGCAGGCAGAGAAGAATCTCGCCGTCCCTCCAGAGGCAGAGGAGGAAGGGGAGCTAGCGGCCGAGGCAGTAAACCCTCGGGACACCAGAAGCAATGAAGTGCTTCCGGTGGGAGGAAGACTCCGCCAATTCCAGGATCGTTGGACCTTCGATCCCTGGGCACACAGCATCGTCAAGAAGGGTCTAGGCTGGAGTTGGACTCAACCACCCCCAACCTTCCAGCAATTCTTCCAACAATCAACCCCCCTTCTGGAAGAATATGTCCTAGATCTCTTGAACAAGAAGGTGATAAGGAGGGTAAAGTCAACCAGGTTCCAAGGGAGACTGTTTTGCGTCCCCAAGAAGGACTCCGACAAGCTCAGAGTCATTCTAGACTTATCCCCCCTCAACAAGTTCAAGATGCTGACTCTTCAACAGATAAGGACCCTTCTGCCTCAAGGTTCCTACACGGTCTCCATAGACCTGGCGGATGCCTACTGGCACGTTCCAATGAACCACCACGCTTCCTCCTACCTAGGATTTCGACTCCAAAGAAAAAGCTACGCCTTCAGGGCCATGCCCTTCGGCCTCAACGTGGCCCCTCGGATCTTCACAAAGCTGGCGGACGCCATCGTTCAACAGCTTCGCCTCCGAGACGTCCAGGTGATGGCCTACCTCGACGACTGGCTAGTCTGGGCTCCATCGCCCGAGGATTGTTTAAGATCCTGCAACAAAGTTACCCAGTTCCTAGAACACCTGGGATTCAAGATAAACGCGAAGAAATCTCGCCTCTCTCCAGCTCAGAAGTTCCAATGGTTAGGAATCCAGTGGAACCTTCAGTCACACCGCCTTTCCATTCCCCAGAAGAAAAGGAAGGAAATAGCAGGGTCTGTCAAGCGACTGCTGAAATCCAAGCGGATCTCAAGACGTCAGCAGGAACGAGTTCTAGGCTCTCTACAGTTCGCCTCAGTGACAAACCCAGTGCTACGTGCACAGCTAAAGGATGCCACGGGAGTCTGGAGACATTCCGCGTCCATCGCTCGAAGAGACCTCAAGAGACGGCTCCCAAACAGACTTCGGCTGCTCCTAAAGCCGTGGTCGGAAGCAAAAGCCCTGAAAAGGTCCATCCCTCTTCAACACTCACCTCCATCACTCAACATCCACACGGACGCTTCGCTGGAGGGTTGGGGAGGTCACTCCCACCAAAAACAGGCTCAAGGAACATGGTCTCCCCTATTCAAGACGTTTCACATCAACATCTTGGAGGCCATGGCGGTCCTTCTAACTCTGAAGAAACTCTCCCCGCCTCCCTCGATCCATATTCGTCTAACCCTAGACAACTCGGTGGTAGTTCGATGTCTCAATCGCCAAGGCTCAAGATCGCCCCAGATAAATCAGGTGCTTCTGACAATCTTCCGTCTGGCAGAGAAGAAGAAATGGCACCTGTCTGCAGTTCACCTACAAAGATTCTGCAACGTGACGGCGGACGCTCTATCTCGGACAAGCCCGATAGAGTCGGAATTGTCTCTAGACGCAAGATCATTCTCCTTCATCTCTCACCAAGTCCCAGAACTCCAGATCGATCTCTTCGCAACGAGCGACAACAATCAACTTCCTCGATATGTGGCCCCGTACGAGGACCCCAAGGCAGAAGCAGTGGACACCATGTTACTGGATTGGAACAGGTGGTCCAAGATCTACCTGTTCCCTCCCACCAACCTTCTGCTGAAAGTCCTCTTCAAACTGAGAACCTTCAAAGGAACAGCAACCCTAGTGGCTCCCAAGTGGCCTCGGAGCAACTGGTACCCCCTAGTCCTGGAGCTACAACCCACGCTGATCCCTCTCCTGGGCCCAGATCTCTCCCAGCAAGTACAGAAGTCGACTGTCTTCGCTTCATCATTGAAAGTCAAGGACCTTCATCTCATGACTTTCTCTCCCTAGCCGTGAAGAAAAGGTTCGGGATATCGAAGAAGAGTCTCGACTTCCTCGAGGAATACAAGACCGAATCCACACGACGGCAATACGAATCATCCTGGAGAAAGTGGGTCTCATTCGTCAAGGCAAAAAATTCTACGGAAATCACCATCGATTTTTGTATGTCCTTCTTCATTCACCTTCATGGACAAGGCTTGGCAGCCAACACGATTTCTACTTGCAAATCGGCCTTGACTAGACCACTAATGTACGCCTTCCAGATTGATCTGTCCAACGACATCTTCAATAAACTGCCGAAGGCATGCGCTCGTCTACGCCCAGCACCCCCACCAAAACCGATCTCCTGGTCCCTGGACAAGGTGCTCCATTTTGCCTCCAACTTGGACAATGATTCGTGCCCTCTCAAGGATCTGACTCAAAAAGTTATTTTTCTTTTTGCTCTTGCCTCAGGAGCCTGAGTCAGCGAAATAGTGGCATTATCAAGGGACGAGGGTCACATTCTGTTTACAGATTCAGGAGACCTTACCCTCTTCCCGGATCCGATGTTTCTCGCCAAAAGCGAACTACCCACCAAAAGATGGGGCCCTTGGAGAATCTGCCCCCTGAAAGAAGATGCCTCTCTATGTCCAGTAGAGAGCCTCAAGGTCTATCTTCGTAGAACTTCTGACTTTGGTGGAGGACAACTCTTCAAAGGAGAAACATCGGGCAGCGACCTGTCACTGAAACAACTACGAGCGAAAATCACCTACTTCATTCGCAGAGCGGATCCTGACAGTACACCCGCAGGTCACGATCCTAGAAAAGTTGCATCGTCTCTGAATTTCTTTCAGAGTATGGATTTTGAAAGCCTTAAGAGTTTCACAGGCTGGAAATCCTCGCGTGTTTTCTTCAAACATTATGCGAAACAAGTGCATGAAGTCAAACATTTTGTGGTAGCCGCAGGTAGTGTTATGAAACCTGCACCAAACTCTGCAGAGAACAGTGAGTTACTTGGGACTCTAACATCTCGGGTGCCTATGTTGACCCTCGTGTGATACGTAGTGATTTCAAAGACACTTAGTGCTTTTCATATACTGTTCTTCTCCCAGGTGAAATGTCATAGTCGTCACATGAGTGCCGCATGCCTAGAGCATGATGTGTTTTCTTTTTAAAGACTGACGTTCCTCTGGAACGAGTGCCTACTAATAATTTGAAATTCTCTTTCAGATTCAAGAGCAAGTCTTTCATTACTATGTACATTATAATTTGTTGTAAATTACTTTTACATACTTATTGCATTTAATTACCATATTCTGCAATTGTGAAATAAAATTTCTATTTTATTACTTGTGCGTCTCAATCTGCTCCTACTTATACTATGAAATACATGACTGTCATAGTTTTATTATCCCCTTCCTCTTATATACGATGAAGATTACTAAGGATTCAATCCTTATTATATACTCACCTCTGCAATGTAATATTCCTACCCGAATACTTACTTACATCATGCCTTCGAGACCATATGATTCTCTCTCTTCACATACAGTGCCTAACCACCACTTGTCTGCTTTTGAGAATGTTCCTATATGAATACCAACCATTCAGTCTTGTCTCCGAGTTCTTCATGTTCTCCCAGCAAGGTGGGTAGCCCTTCAATGACCACTTTGATCTTCAGCATGGTCCGTTGGGACTTCACTGCCAGGGGGGCAGGAAGTTTTCTTCCCTACGGTTCCTCTATTAAGATTACTATGCTAACCTGTTCAAAGTCCTCGGCACTTACACTTCAAGGGGAAAATCTACCACGATACATTGATTCTCTGGTATTCTTCCATCAGGACGCCATGGCTTGAGCCCAAAAAATGGATTTTGAGCGAAGCGAAAAATCTATTTTTGGGTGAGATAGCCATGGCGTCCTGATGGACCCTCCCTGCTACTTCGTCCAGTTTTTTCAGGTCCCACCCTGTCCTGCTGTATCATGGTGATCGGCAAGCAACTGGCTTCAGGATGAGGACGGACGTGACGTCATTTAGCAATGGCGCCCGTTTGTTTACGTCTCGAGTACCAAAAGTAGCCACGGACGAGATTAGCTGTGGAACGGCTCCCCATCTATTCTCCGCCCCTACACATCGAAGTGTTAACTCTATGTGGGGTGCAGATAGCTATGTGGCGCGTTAATACATGCGTCCCCTGTTTATATACGATGTCTTAAAGGGAAACCTTTAGGATACTCGCTCCAGAAGTTAGAATTCTGTGATGACCTGTGGTTAAATTCTCTGGGAATATCTAGTAGTTATATACCCAAGGAAGCTACCAAAAAGGAACCTTCCATCAGGACGCCATGGCTATCTCACCCAAAAATAGATTTTTCGCTTCGCTCAAAATCCGTTTTTCGCCTTGCACATGATATTCCGGTAAGTGGACAATTTTCTCATAGGAAAACCTTTGATAAGATTAATGAAATTTTCTGGTGGCAGGGTATGACGTCTGACATTTATAAATATTGCAAATCTTGTGATGTATGCCAAAAATCTTCACTTGTTGGAAAAGTAAAGAAGGCTCAGATGGTTAAATTACCAGTGATCTCTACGCCATTTTATAGAGTTGCTATTGACTTAGTGGGCCCGATTTCTCCTCCTAGTGAAGCAGGGCATAGGTATATTCTGACTATGGTAGATTATGCTTCAAGCTTCCCGGACGCAGTAGCTTTGAAGAACATAACATCTGAAGACATTGCAGAAGCCTTAATATCTCTTTTCCAGAGTTGGAGTGCCAAAAGAAATTCTTTCTGACAGAGGACCACAATTTCGATCAGAACTTATGTTGCAAGTACGTAAGTTATTAGGAGTCAAACCTCTTTTCAGTACCCCATATCACCCTGCTGCCAATGGAAGAATAGAAAGGCAACACCAGATTTTAAAGAGTATATTGAAGAAAATATGTGAGTTAAAACATAATCAGTGGCATCGTTTCCTTCCATCTGCACTGTTCGCCATGAGGGAAATTCCAAGTGATACAACAGGTTTCTCACCATTTGAGATTTTATATGGCCGTCAAGTGAGAGGTCCCTTGACAATATTGAAGGAACTATGGACAAATTCGGATATGTCTGCAGGGGAAACTGATCTTTATTCTTTTGTTTTGGAACTACGTGAAAAGTTGTCTGATGTTTCTGATTTGGATGTTCAAAACATGAATATATCTTCCAGTACATATAAGTCTTATTTTGATTTGAAGAGTAGTAAGCGTCGATTTAAAGCTGATGATGAAGTGCTTTTGCTTATTCCAGAAAAACAAGGTAAATTGCAGTTCTCATGGAGAGGTCCATACAAGATAATTGATAAGCATGGTCCAGTTGACTACTGGGTAAACGTAGAAGGTAAGAAGAGACTGTATCATATCAATCTTATGAAGAAATATTACCGTAGAGAGAATGTTAATATGTTACATGTAGCAGATGAAGATATGACTGGAATGCTAAACATTGTTCATGTTAACAAAGTTGCTGTTATTAATGCTGATGAGGATGATTATCTGAAAATTGAAACTGTGGATACCAATCAGAGTACATGCAACATAAACCCTAATCTTTCAGATGTACAGAAAGATGATCTTCGTAACTTATGTCAGAAGTACAAACATGTATTTTCAGATAAACCAGGTAAAACTTTTTTACAAGAGCATAATATTAAGATTAAGACTACTGAACCCTTTGTTCGTAAATATTATCCAATCCCAGCTCATTTAACTAAGGATTTCGATGACGAAGTACAAAGTTTGCTTGATCTTGGAATAATAGAGCAATCATCTTTTAATTATTCATCTCCTGCATTGCTTATCAAAAAGAAAGAAGGTAACTACAGATTGGTTGTTGATTTTAGAACTTTAAATGCAATTACAGATTTTGATTGTGAGCCCATGCCAAGCTTTGAGCAAGATCTTCATAAGTTTGCAGATTTTATGTACATTACAAAACTTGATATCTGCAAAGCATATCATCAGATTCCTCTAACACCAGAGAGTCGCAAGTATACAGCCTTTTCAACTAATCTTGGACTAATGCAATATGTAAGATTACCTTTTGGCCTTAGCACTGCTTGTGCGACGTATATTAGATTAATGAGGCAAGTATTGAAAGGTCTTTCTTTCGTAGTTTGCTATTTTGATAATATCCTTATTGTATCCAAAGACTGGAAAATTCATATGGCAGATTTGGAAAAAGTCATATTGTGACTGCAAGAAGCGGGATTAACTGCTAAACCAGGAAAGTGTTTCCTCGGTTATGAAGAGATACAATATTTAGGATATGTAATCAACAAAAGGTGTATTTTTCCTCAATAGTATAAAATTACAGCTATTTTGGATATGCCTGCTCCCACTACCAAGAAACCGTTACGAAGCTTTATTGGATCTGTAAATTTTTATGGTAGATTTATTCCAAATTTGTCAGATAAACTAATTCATCTTACAAAGTTTTTGAAGAAGGGTAGTTCAGAAAATTTTAATTTTGATGAAGATGCATTGAGCAAATTTAATGAACTGAAGTCTTGTTTAACTTCTCCGATTCTTCAGGTGCCTGATCTAAATAACATTTTCTGTTTAAGAACGGATGCATCGTCTACAGGTCTAGGAGCAGTTTTGCTGCAGTATATAGACGGTGAACCTTATCCAGTAGCATTCGCAAGCAAGAAACTTCTTCCCCCCGAGACTCGATATGCAGCTATCGAGCGAGAATGCTTGGCCATAGTATGGGGAATAAAGAAGTTTGAGTACTACTTAATGGGGAGAAAATTCCTCTTGGAAAGTGACCATAAGCCACTCATGTATTTAGAGACTTCAAAGTCTAGTAATGATAGACTAATGCGTTGGTCTTTGGCATTACAAGTTTATTCTTTCTCTGTTGTTCATGTGAAGGGTACCAATAATATATTTGCTGATTTGTTAAGTAGAGGTTAAGGTATTTTGTCATCTATGAAATTCAATGTTTGTTTACCTTTTTATATAAAAGGCTTAATGGGGGGTTTTTTAAGGGAATTTCATAATGTTAGTAACACCATCTATTGACTGGATTTGAAGTTACAGTATTTGCGAAGTTTCTGTTAACGATTTTGTCCTTGTATTTTCAGTTCCATAATAGACTTGGAAAAATAAATTTTGTATTTTCTTTAGTCACGTTATAATCACCTAGCCGTGCACTAGGGTAATCCTCGACCCTTGGGGAAACAGTGCATGACCTTAAACAATCCCGGACCAATAGATGCACTTTTTGGAAATACTTGAACTATAATCACAGGTTCCCGCTTTTACATCGAAGCATACGTTATATAGGTGACTGAATCCAAAATCCAAATTGGTGTGTTATTTAGCGTATGATAAATGTCAGAGACCCATGAACAGTGACTTGTGTTATGTTCTGTGTTGTAAGGTTTATTTTTCTTGAGCAATTGTTGAGGTATTTATTCGTAACAAGACCTTTGGTGATTTATTATTTTTGTAATGGATATTAAAAGGGTGTCAGACAGATAAGTTAATTAATATTTTTATTGTTCGTTATTTGTTTATTTCTTTATTTCAGTATTATATCTTTCAATTTCATAATCCATAGTGGTGTTAATAAATTATAAATTGTAATTAAACTTTATTTCTAAATTTCTGAATTTGTTTTACCATACCTAATCACAAATAAGCAGTGCTATCTTTACCAGGGAAAAATGTCTAAGGAATTCCCTGACAGATATGATGAAGGCTATTCATGCTTTGGGTGAAAAGGTCGAATTGCTGGTTTCGGACAGAAATCAACTTATGTCTGATGTCAGATTTTTGAAAAGTGAAAGTGTTAATGTGAAAAGTGGTAAAAATGTGTTCAGTGTTAATGCGGAGGGTTCGTCTGTTCGTGCTTGCTGCTCACCCAGTCCGAGACCTCTTTCAAGCTCCCCAACCCCTGGGAGGTTACATACGTTGCTCCTCAAGCACGTTCATACCATAAGAGAGGCGAATTAAGTTCTCGTCATCTGATGACACTTTTGTTAAGAAAAAATCCTGGCGTCAGGTTTTAAGGCCTTTGAAAAGAAAGTTAGTTCCTTCAGAACAAAGTCAACGTCCTGGCTGTAGTCACTGGAGCAGCCCGGAACGTATTCCTTCATCAGAGGAAGGTTTGCCTATTAAACGTTCTTATTTAACGTCAAGTTTTTTGGGCTCAAGCCATGACGTCCTGATGGAAGGTTCCTTCAGTAGCTTCCTTGGGTATATCTGACTACAGTGGATATTCCCAGAGAATTAAACTAAAGGTTATCACAGAATTCTAACTTCTGGTGCGAGTACCCTAAAGGTTTCCCTCTAGGATATCGTATATCAACAGGGGACGCATGTATTAACACGTCACATAGCTATCTGCACCCCATATAGAGTTAACACTTCGATATGGAAAGGTGGTTGAGTAACTGGGAAGCCGTTCCACAGTTACACTCATCCGTGGCTGCTTTTGGTACTCGAGACGTAAACAAACGGGCGCCATTCCTAAATGACGTCACGTCCGTCCTCATCCTTTAGCCTGTAGCTTCTTTGCTTAGTCGGATTTTTCCAAGTGCTTACATTTATCAGCTTACAACGCCGTTATGTCGCTACCTTCAGCTTCACCTTCTTCTTGAAACTTGAGTACCAGGTCCCAGTATTGTTTAAATAAGCTCTAGCCGTAATGTAACTTCTACTTTTCGTAAAATATTGCGTTTTGTGGCAGAGCTGTGCCGATACCGGACGCGCCATTTTATGGCGCCGCTGTTCATGTTGCATGCTTTATTTATTTAGCCAGAACAGCCCCCTCCGGTTCTTTAACTAATTGATATTATTAGTTATTTAGTCTTCATAGCTAGGAAATATTTATATCGTGTTTTAGCGCTCATCAGACTCGGTCGCTGTTCGACCCCATACTAGATCTCTAGCTTAGCCCCTAGGCTGGACAGCCTAGTGCTTATTTTCATGCATGATATATACCAGTGTTCCTAGGTTAAGTTATGAAGATTGTGGCATTATTAAACATACTATTTACTCTGATGTAAGTGTTTTCGCCTTCGGGGATCATGTAAGGGACAGTGTTGATTGTGTATCAAAACTTTGAATCATTCATTCATTCATCCCCTCCTAACCTAATGTAGGAACCCTTATATGCTCCCTAATCCCCCTGCCTGAGGGCATTCCCTCTGGGTAGTCTTGCTTTCCCTTCTACATAGGGGAATCTTGTCTACAACCAGAGTATTTATCGCTTCTCTGCCTCCCCTAAGGGAATGACCCTCCCTTAGGGTCGTGCCTGAGAGTTTAGGAAAGGCCCTGCCCTTCCTCAGTTACACCTGGTTGGGTTACTCCTTCCTCCCTGTAACTAGCGATGTGTCTTTCAAGCTTTCCTAGCCTAGAAGTTAGTCCTCCTACTTTAGGTTAAGCTCTGGGGGTTGACTCTGCCTTATTATAGTTTGAGATGGTACATCTGTACTGTTCTCATTCTGGGCTACCTACCCTAGGTTAGGGAGCGTTCTCCCTTACCTTGGTGGCCGTTCTCATACAGAGTCTCCCCTTTGGAAAGACCTATTCTTCTCCCTCCCCACCTATCCCTTTGGTGTAGGCTTGCCTACACACATCTGTCCTCAGTCTTACAACTCCTCCCTTGGGTGGAGTGGTAGGGCTAGTGTTCTCCTGCTGAGCTGGCCACTCTGGTACACATACCCTTCATAGCGTTCTATAGGGGTGGTTGCCGGCGGGGGATTCCCCCCTCTTTGAGTGCCCTCTAACCCTCTCTTGGGTTACCCCAGGCACCCGGCCAACTGCCGGCTCCCTGCTGCCGGATGTTAGGAGTATCCACTCCTATCATGAGTGCACTCTCTCCGGAGGGATGCCGGAGGGGTATAGGATCTTACCCCTTCCATCCCTCCTTACCTTTCTCTCCTTCTATCCTGGTGTCGGTCCCTTGCCGTCTCTACTGCCGGGGATAACCGCCACTACCTCAGGTGACATTCTTTCATAAGATACCTTCCTCCTCTAAGACGTCAGCCTTCCGTTGGCTTACCGCCGACGTCCCACCCTTCGTTTTACCTAGTAACAGCCAGCCGACTTCCGGAGTCGGCCACCCACATGCCAGCATTGATTGCCGGCAATCTAGGTATACGACAATATACATATTTATCTTATGACGACCCGCCGCTGTGCCGGCGGTCGCCACGATGGTATTATCCTTTTAGATACTCAGTGTGTCTGTCTTGATGCCTTCCACCCTGCAGGACCGGCCTCCGGTGTGCCATCGGTCTGCCGGCACCCCCATGAGACGTTAAGGGACATGCACCCCTTCCAGGACTGCCGGCAACATACCGACAGTCAATATACTGCAGCCAGATGGCTTGGCCACTTGTATATTTTCTTACCATCCAAGATTGTGGCTATGCTATTT
Source organism: Palaemon carinicauda (assembly GCF_036898095.1). NCBI lineage: Eukaryota > Metazoa > Arthropoda > Malacostraca > Decapoda > Palaemonidae > Palaemon > Palaemon carinicauda. Next base: position 33,506,812 of record NC_090755.1, on the reverse strand, counting down.
GTTTGCACATTACAATATTCCAGCATACTCAGTGTGTCTTAGTGCAGTCGATTGCCAGAACCTACATTTAATAAGGGGTTTATCCTATACCCCTTCTCCCCCAGGGATCTGAGTGGTCTCAGACCCTACTACACTCTGCGGGCAATTTCTGTTAGAAGCCTAGCTTGGCTCATCCATATGGATTTCCCTCATTGTGACCTTCGGACACAAAAGAAATTGTCTACAGATAAGGTTACGGTAACCGACTGTGCGGGATTCACAAGTATGTGTCTATTTACTTCTTTTCCTGCTCATTAATCTGAAGTATTAAAAGGCTTTATAATTAAATTAATTTTAAATTTAGATGTTAATTATATTAATTTTAGAGTAATGTAAGTCCTTCTTATGCCTTCCATGTACTCATGATCTCTTTCTTTTACAGGAGGAGTATATGAAGTGTGAAAGCAACTTCTGCGGGGTGAAGCCCCCGGACTTCTACGGGCACAAGGCGACTTGAAGTATTGGGACCCGCAGAACTGTACAGTCTGCAAGAGTCTTCTGGTTGAGGCGTTTGACGATCCTCCGTCTGCGGAGGCAAGGGACAACGCTAGGGAGAAGCTACGCAAATGGGTGCGTGGCTTCCAGAAGAACGCCACCGGACCGTATCTTCCCAATGAAGACTTGAGGACCTTGCTTTTTCCAAAAGCATCAAAAGACTCAGTGGTCCCCCGTGATCAGATCCACACCGTCCAGATCGTGGTGGACCCTGATATTGTCATGGCTCAGTCCATGCGTGAGTGCCATCTAGATTCCGACAACGTGGAACGTATGTCGGAAGTGTCGGAAGAGACGGAGAAGAACCTCATGGGCGAGGAACTCGACTATGAGGAAGATCAGGTGGAATACCCTGATTCGGAGACCGAGGTCGCTCCTGCTCCCCCAGCAACTCCTGCACCGTCCGAGGAACCTGTTCCTTCGACTTCTGCCACCCCGGACCCTCTTCCATCGGCCACTCGAGAGGTCTTCAATATGCTTGAAGCCCTCATGGAGAAGAAGCTAAGAGAAACTCAGGAGCAATTCCGGACGACTCTCGTCAGCTTCAAGCAACCAAAAAGAATTTCGGTTAAGGACCTCCCCACCTGCTCGGAAGCTAACCCATGGAGATACGCCGACCATATGCCAATTACAACTGGCAAGATCTACATTAGTGAAAGGGTTGGCTCTATCTTGCTGGAAGAAGTGGAGTTCTTCCCAAATTTCGAGGCTTATCCGGACTGTTACGTCCGACTCAGGTCCGAACCAGCCTCAAAGGAGGAGACCGAACCGAAGGAAGTTATCGTGTTCGATCTCGCGAAAGCCCAAGCTATGTTAGCCCAGGTGGTGAAGAGTAGGGGTTTCACCAACTCCAAGATGCCGGCGCTTGGCAAGAAGCATCCAACCTTCGTTGCGCCAAATGCTGCGACTTTCCCCTTCATCGAAAAGGCCTTCACAGCGGTCTTAAAGGCAGTGGAGGAAGGGAAACCTTGCCCTGCACTGAAGGAGTGCAGACCCTTCTCCATTACTCTTCCCCCCGATGATAGGCACTGGAAAGACATCCAGTCAACCTTCACGGTAGGGAAACTAGAGCCTGACGTAGCCGGTCGTCAATTTATTGAGGACCTCCCAAGGCTAAACGATCACCTCCTTCTTAGGGAACAGGATACGAAGGAGAGGCTTGCCGCGTCGCTGTCCCACCAGGTACAGCTTGAACTTATGGCCGGGGATACTAGAATCCCGGACTTTTATATGGTCCTAGCCAAATCGCACTTGGCGACTGTAACAAAGGACCTATATAGCTTTACTAGGGCTCGCAGAGCCTGTCGTGAATTCGTGTTCGCCAACGCAACGGTGAAACACGAACCCCGGAGGCTGATTTCCTCCAATATCTGGGGCAAGTATCTCTTTCCATCTTCTTTGGTGAAAGAGATTGTAGACAAAGCTGCCACGGAGAATAGGAACCTTCTCCATAAGTGGGGCATGTCACGAAAGAGGAAGTCCTCTCAGGATGATGGCCCTCAGCCTAAGTGGAAGACTTCGAAGCCGAAACCCCAGCAACGTCAACAGAGACGGCAGTTTCTGGGTCCCGCTACTCCCCAAGTGGCTACGCAGCCACAACAGACCTTTCAATTGGTCCCCCAACCGGTGGTGTCGCAGTCGCCGGTCTTCACCCCTGCGTTTGAGCAACACTCAACTACCTTTCGTCCCAGAGGTAGGAGCTCATGCAGAGGCTCCGGCAGAGATTCTTCTCGCCGTCTCCCCAGAGGCAGAGGAGGAAGGGTAGCTAGCAGCCGAGGTGGCAAACCCTCGGGACACCAGAAGCAATGAAGTGCTTCCGGTGGGAGGAAGACTCCTCCAATTCCAGGATCGTTGGACCTTCGATCCCTGGGCTCACAGCATCGTCAAGAAGGGACTAGGCTGGAGCTGGACTCAATAACCCCCAGCCTTCCAGCAATTCTTCCAACAGTCAACCCCCCTCCTGGAAGAATATGTCCTAGAACTCTCGAACAAGAAGGTGATCAGGAGGTTAAAGTCAACCAGGTTCCAAGGGAGACTATTTTGCGTTCCCAAGAAAGACTCCGACACACTCAGAGTCATTCTAGACTTATCCCCTCTCAACAAGTTCATTGTGAACAACAAATTCAAGATGCTGACTTTGCAACAAATAAGGACCCTTCTGCCTCAAAGGGCCTACACGATCTCCATAGACCTGGCGGATGCCTACTGGCACATTCCAATGAATCATTACGCTTCCTCCTACCTAGGATTTCGACTCCAAAGGAAAAGTTACGCCTTCAGGGCCATGCCCTACGGGCTCAACGGGGTTCCACGGATCTTCACCAAGCTGGCAGACGCAATCGTCCAACAGCTCCGTCTTCAGGGAGTCCAAGTGATGGCCTACCTAGACGACTGGTTAGTCTGGGCGACATCGCCCGAAGATTATGTAAGAGCCTGCAACAAAGTCACCCAGTTCCTAGACCATCTGGGATTCAAGATAAACACCGAGAAATCTCGCCTCTCTCCAGCTCAGAAGTTCCAATGGTTGGGAATCCATTGGGATCTTCAGTCACACCGCCTTTCCATCCCACAGAAGAAAAGGAAGGAAATAGCAGGGTCTGTCAGAAGGCTTCTAAAATCCAAACGTATCTCAATACAACAGCAGGAACAAGTTCTCGGATCTCTACAGTTCGCCTCTGTGACAAACCCAGTGCTTCGAGCACAGCTAAAGGATGCCGCGGGAGTCTGGAGACGTTTCGCATCCATCGCTCAAAGAGACCTCAAGAGACGGCTTCCAAACAGACTTCGCTCACTATTAAAGCCGTGGTCGGAAGCAAAGGCCCTGAAAAGGTCCATTCCTCTTCAACACCCGCCTCCATCGATCAACATCCACACAGATGCTTCACTGGAGGGTTGGGGAGGTCACTCCCACCAACGATAGGTTCAAGGAACATGGTCTCCCCTATTCAAGACATTTCACATCAACATCTTGGAGGCCATGGCGGTTCTTCTCACCCTGAAGAAACTCTCCCCGCCTCCCTCGATCCACATCCGTCTGACTCTGGAAAACTCGGTGGTAGTCAGATGTCTCAATCGTCAGGGCTCGAGATCGCCCCAGATAAATCAGGTACTTCTTCCGATCTTTCGTTTGACAGAAAAGAAAAAATGGCACCTGTCTGCAGTTCACCTACAAGGATTCCGCAACGTGACGGCAGACGCTCTATCACGGACAAGTTCAATAGAGTCGGAATGGTCTCTAGACGCAAGGTCATTCTCCTTCTTCTCTTACCAAGTCCCGGAACTTCAGATCGATCTCTTCGCAACGAGCGACAACAATCAACTTCCTTGATATGTAGCCCCGTACGAGGACCCCAAAGCAGAAGCAGTGGATGCTATGTCACTGGATTGGAACAGATGGTCCAGGATATACCTGTTCCCTCCTCCCAACCTTCTGCTGAAAGTCCTCTCCAAACTGAGAACCTTCAAAGGGACAGCGGCCCTAGTGGCTCCCAAGTGGCCCCGGAGCAATTGGTACCCTCTGGTCCTGGAGCTGCACCCCACGCTGATCCCCCTACCGAGCCCAGTTCTCTCTCAACAAGTACAGAAGTCGACTGTCTTTGCTTCATCACTGAAAGTCAGGGACCTTCATCTCATGATTTTCTCTCCTTAGCCGCAAAGAAAAGGTTTGGAATCTCGAAGAAAAGCTTAGACTTCCTCGGGGAATACAAGACTGAATCTACAAGACGGCAATACGAATCTTCCTGGAGAAAGTGGGTCTCTTTCGTCAAGGCAAAAAATCCTGCGGAAATCACCATTGATTTTTGTATGTCCTTCTTCATTCACCTTCATGGACAAGGCTTAGCGGCCAACACGATTTCCACCTGCAAATCGGCTTTGACTAGACCACTCCTGTATGCCTTCCAGATTGATTTGTCCAGCAATATCTTCAATAAATTACCAAAGGCATGCGCTAGACTACGCCCAGCACCTCCACCAAAACCTATCTCCTGGTTCCTGGACAAGGTGCTCCATTTTGCCTCTAACCTGGACAATGATTCGTGCCCTCTAAAAGACTTTACTCAAAAAGTTATCTTCCTTTTTGCTCTCGCCTCGGGAGCCTGAGTCAGTGAAATAGTGGCATTATCAAGAGAAGAGGGTCATATCCTGTTCGCAGATACAGGAGAGCTTACCCTCTTCCCTGATCCGACGTTTCTCGCTAAGAATGAACTACCCACCAAGAGATGGGGCCCTTGGAGAAACTGCCTCCTGAAGAAAGATGTCTCTCTATGCCCAGTGGAGAGTCTTAAGGTCTATCCTCGAATAACTTCAGATTTCTGTGGAGGACAACTCTTCAAAGGAGAAACATCGGGTAGCGACCTGTCACTGAAACAACTAAGAGCGAAAATCACCTACTTCATTCGCAGAGCGGATCCTGACAGTACACCCGCAGGTCATGATCCTAGAAAAGTCGCGTCTTCTCTGAACTTCTTCCAGAGTATGGATTTCGAAAGCCTCAAGAGCTTCACAGGCTGGAAATCATCGCGCGTTTTATTCAAGCACTATGCAAAACAAGTGCACGAAGTTAAGCATTTCGTGGTAGCCGCAGGTAGTGTTATGAAACCTGCTTTTTAACTCTGCATAGAACAGCGAGTTACTTGGGACTTTAACTCTACGGGTGCCTGTGTTGACCCTTTTGTGATGCATAGTGATTTCATGGACACTTCCCCCCAGATGCTGAAGCCTTGATGAGGATGGGGGGCTTAGGGACTAGCAGTTGGGCTCTAATGAACAATGGGAACTACTTCCCCACTGGACCTCGGTGCCCAACTGTTGATCCAACTAAATTAGTCAGCACTTTCTCTCCGTTCCTTTGATTACTTCTTATTTTCTCCCATCTCTTCCTCTTGGGCATGAACTTGTTGACGACTTTAGCTTGTACGACTTAGGTTTTGACTGCTGCTTTGGATTTGGCGCAGGGTGGGATGGATGTCATGCCATCTCAACCTGTACAAATTTAGACGCCATCACCCTCTGGCAGACCCCATTGGGTGCAGACTAACTCTGTTAAGAGTCGGGCTCCAATGATCCGGTTTTAAGTCGCCCATATTTGCGGGTAATGGGTGACGCTAGGCATTGGAGTCGTCGGTGGGAGGTGCTAACTACCCCCACTGACCAGTGTACGCCCACCTTAAGAGAGGCAGCCCCTCTCTAATAGAGGACTGGTCCCCGCTGAAGCCTCTTCTCGTGTTGGGCCACATGGGATAGGAGGACTGAAATCCTCTGATAAGAGGTGGATAACCCAGCTTGCTTCTACTCCTAAAACTAACCCCTCTGTTGACGACCCGGAAACTCTAAAGGACCATGCTACTTATGTTCAAAAACAAAGTAATTTGGGTGACATGGAGAATTTGCGAATCCTTCACATCACTCAGATCCCCATTGAAACCAATTACGATGTTCTATATAAATTATTTCAATGTTATGGTCACATCAGGGAAATTAGGATGAGGCTTGAAGGTGACAAATGGGATTCATGGATATCATTTGATAACCATGATGAAGCATTCAAAGCTATCAATGATATCATAAATATTAAAATCAGTAATTTGAATTTCAAGGGTGCTCTTTGCGATCGGGTACCCAAGAATCTGGATGTATATAGGCCTGCTGATTGGATTGATAAAAGTATAGAGGTAGTTGTACCTTCCCAGAGAAAGCCAAAACCACCAAAGTGGCTTATTGCTCAATCAAAAGGGAGTACTGGAAATTATTTCAAAATATGTAAATTTCTTCAAAAGAAAGTAGGTACTATCGCACCAGGAGATATATCTCGGTTTGGAAAGAACAGTTTCCTAATAAGTGCCAAATCAGAAACTCAATCGGTTATACTTTCCAATTTAAATACAGATAACGAAGACATAAAGCTGGATGTGAAACCCCATCTAAACTTCAGTTATGGAAGGGGAGTAGTTTTTAATAGAGACATATGAATTCACAGAAGAGGAGATATTGGCCATGTGTCCTTTAACTGTGTGGAAAGTGCATAAAGTCCCTGGAACGTCAATGATTATCCTGACTTTCCAGGATGCTGATGTGCCTTTCCACATTTACATAGAGAATGAACGAATTAAAGTGCGAACTTTTAAGCAGAAGCCGCTGCAATGTTTTAATTGCTATAGATATGGGCATCCATCTAAAGTATGTAAGAATGATAAAATGTGTAGTACATGCTCTAATGTTTACCATGGAGACTGTACACTAGAGGCCAATTGTATAAACTGCAATTTGAATCACAAATCTACGGATAGGAACTGCCAGCAATATAAATTAGAAGAGGCTGCTCTCAATAAATCCAGTATTGAACACATAAGTGTGGGGCATGCAAAGAGACTATTGAGTAAATCAGCAAGTTATGCAAAAGTATTGAAATCCGGAGAAAAAATGAGGCAGGAGACATCCAGCCCACCTAATACTGCCTCTATTCCCCAGAAAAGAAATTTGCCATCTTCTGATAGAATTCTAGAGGATAAGGCAAGAATATCACGTAAGACCTTTCTCACCTCTAGTAAACCTTTGTCCCCCACTACAAAGGATAATTCTAACCTCTCTCAGGCTATATCTTTGCCTGATTTGATGGAGGTTCCACATGAAACAGAATTATCAGGTGCGCCTGTAGTGGGGAAAGCATCAAAACCTAATAAATCACCACCTGTCAATAGGAAAAGAGAGAGACCTCCATCTCTCTCACCCCCATCCATTAAAAACACAAAAGTTATGTCATCAAATAGATATGATGTTTTGCCTGTTGATATTTCAGATCAACAGGAAAACTTCTTGAATCAATCAAAAATTCAAGTGGAGGTCCACCATCCCCCACAAGAAATAGGTAACAACAACACTGAAAAGGCTAATATAAAACCTAATTTATCAAGACCCAAACTTAAGAAGCCTACAGAAAATATTGTCAAATCAAAAACTGTCAATGGGAAGACCTCATCAAAGATGTCTTCCAGAAAATAATACATAGTTTTTTCATCCATTTTGCAGTGGAATTGTCAGGGTTTGAGGGCCAAATATGAAGAACTTAAGCTCTTAATTCACGAGCATTCCCCCATAATTGTATGTCTCCAGGAGAGCAAGCTTGATGCTAATACCCCTTGTCCTCGCGAATATATTAGTTATAGGACACCTTATGATCACGGAGTAGGGAGCCATGGCGGAAGTCTCATGTACATTCGTCGAGATGTTCCCCAAATACCTATATCTATACGTACAACCCTGCAGGCAGTTGTTGTACAAATTGATATAGGGAGAAAATATACAATATGCTCTCTGTACTTACCTCCAAATGATGATATTTTATATGATGATTTAGCAGAGGTCATTCAACAACTCCCTCAACCTTTTCTCTTACTGGGAGATATGAATGGTAGACATCCTTTATGGGGTGATGTTTTGGCCAACACAAGGGGCAATATTATCTCATCAATTGTGGAGAATGAGGATGTGGGACTCCTTAATACAGGAGAGCCCACACACTTCCATGTTCAGACAGGTACTTTGTCATGCATTGACCTTTCAATTGCAAGCTCTAACTGCCTTCTTGATTTTGATTGGAGGACATTAGACGATTGGCATACTAGTGATCATGCACCAATCATTATAAACACCAACAAGGATCCGCCTTTGCAAAGATTGCCACGTTGGAATCTAGACAAGGCAGACTGGGTTAAATTTTGTGAGCTAAGTGAAATCGAAGGGAGAGCAGAACAGTTTGAAAGTGTTGATGATGCCATAGACCTACTGAATGGAACTCTTCATACAGCAGGAGTCAATTTAATTCCCAAAACAACAGGGTTATTCAAACGACGACCAGTCCCGTGGTGGTCTTCAGAACTAACTGCACTCCACAGAGCCACAAGAAGATCTCTAACACGATTGCGTAGACGCAGAACTGATGAGAATTTAATTATGTACAAGAAATGTAGAGCACAGTTCCGTCGTGCCATGAAAGAAGCAAGGCGCCAGTCATGGATGTCTTTTGTTTCCTCCATTAACAGTAGAACACCACCATCTTCTGTGTGGAGGAAAGTAAAAAAGATAGCTGGCAAATTCACCCCCAACCCACCACCAGTGTTGAGGGTGAATGGCCAGTATGTAACTGAAGCAAATGAAGTTAGCAATGCCCTGGCTAATCATTTTTCAAATGTATCTAGCAAGTGTGAAGGAGCCCCTGGTCACCAGTATAGGAGCACTGAAGAAAAGAAAATTTTAAATTTTGCAACAAGAAGGGAAGAGTTGTATAATTCTCCTTTCACTGAAAGAGAATTTGATTCCGCACTTGCTCATTGCAACGATACAGCCCCTGGAGCCGATGGAATTCCATATGCAATGATTAAACATGTACATTTTAATACAAAGCTATTTATTTTAAGTATTATTAATAGAATATGGCATGATCATAGTTACCCAAGTGTTTGGGAACTAGCCATTATTTTAGCTTTTTTAAAACCCGGTAAAGACAAGTTTTTAGCAGCAAACTATCGTCCTATTACATTGACATCTTGTTTATGTAAAATCATGGAGAAGATGGTCAATGCAAGGCTGATATGGTACCTTGAAAAAAAAGGTATTTTATCACCAATTCAATGTGGATTCCGAAAAATGCACTCAACGACTGATGTGTTGATACGACTTGAGTCTTCTATTTGTGAAGCTTTTGCTTCCAAACAGCACCATGTTACAGTATTTTTTGACCTTGAAAAGGCATATGATACCACATGGAGATATGGTATTCTTAAAACCATTCATGAATTGGGATTGAGAGGAGAGCTGCCACTATTTATTCAGGCATTTCTTTCACGTAGAGTCTTTCAAGTGAGAGTGGGGGAAACTCTATCAGAGAGTAAGTGCCAGGAAGAAGGAGTTCCTCAGGGTAGTGTGCTGAGTGTAACCCTTTTTGCACTAGCAATTAATGGGATATCCTCAGCCATTCCCCAGGATGTTCTCTCAACATTATTTGTGGATGATCTCTCAATATCATTTGCTGGCACTAGAATGGCAATGGTTGAGAGAAAAATCCAACTCTCTATTGATAAAATTATCCAGTGGGCTGACATGAATGGATTTAAGTTCTCGACAAGTAAAACTACCATTGTCCATTTTTGTCGTATCCGGGGAGTACATCCAGACCCGGATATATACATTAAAGGTCAACGGATACCATGTGTATCGGAAACCAAATTTTTAGGTTTGATATTTGACTGTAGACTTACATGGGTTTCTCACCTAAAAGCGCTAAAAGCTAAATGTGTTGAAGCTCTGAATATCTTAAAAGTATTGGCCCATACATCATGGGGGGCAGACCGCAATACTATTTTAAAATTATACAAGGCCTTGATTTTTTCCAAAATTAGTTATGGTTGTGAGGTATATTCCTCAGCCACCCCAAGCCGGTTAAAAATATTAGACTCGATACTTCATGCAGGTATTAGATTATCTACTGGAGCTTTTAAAACCTCGCCCATCCCAAGTCTCCTTGTTGATGCTGGAGAGTTACCTCTAGACCTTTACCGAATGTCTTCCATTCTTCGGTATTGGTTTAGATTGCAAAGACTCCCTAGCTCTCTAGCCTTTCAGACTGCAAGCCTTGTAAGACACGCATCATACTTTGAGTTGCACCCAAAATCTCCTCAACCTTATGGCTTTCGGGTGAAACGATTTTTAAATAGTCTGGATATAATTAGAAATAAGGTACTTCCATTAAAGGTATCATCAACGCCTCCATGGAAATTACCTGACATATCTTTTTGTAAATACTTTATTGGAGTTAAGAAGAATATGACTGACTTAGAATCCAGGTCTCTTTTTATGGAACATGTCGAAGAACATAGGGGATCGACTTTTATATATACTGATGGCTCCAAATCTGATGCTGGCGTTGGATTTGGAGTACATAGTAATGATTTTAATTGTAGAGGTGCACTTCCTCTAACAGCTTCCATATTTACTGCCGAACTGTATGGCATATTAACCGCTATTGAGAAAATAGCTTTGGAAAAGGAGGGTAATTTTACAATTTTTAGTGATGCGAGGAGTGTTCTTCAAGCTTTAGAAGTTTTTAATTCTAGTAACCCTCTAGTTTTAAAGATTTTAGAATGGCTTTTTATTATTGGACGGAAAGGTATAACTGTTCGATTTTGTTGGGTTCCAGCACATGTAGGTGTGTCTGGGAATGAGAAGGCAGATTTACTGGCGAAGAATGCGGCATCCGAGTTGCTACCAAGGAGGTATCCCATTCCATGTAACGATCTCCTACCTTACATCAAGAAATTGGTTTGTGATAAATGGCAACAGCACTGGGACAGTCAAGATGGCAATAAAATGAGGGAAGTAACAAATATCATATCACCTTGGAGGTATAACATGATTCCCCGAAAATGGGAGACGACTCTTTGTCGTCTCCGTATTGGTCACACACGGTTGACACACGAGTTTCTGCTGAAGGGCCAACACCAACCGTATTGCGAGGACTGCTTAGTACCTTTAACAGTGAGGCATTTGTTGACCGAATGCCCTAATTTTACTAACTTAAGAAATAGATATCTGTTTGAGGCTCGAGGTGAGGATGGCAGGTTTATCCTTGCCAAGATTCTTGGACATGATGTGTCTTACTATGCGAGCGGAATTTTTAGATTTATTTCAGAAGCAGGTCTTCTGAAAACTATTTAACTATTCTAATAACTTCATAATTTTTATGGTTTTAATCGAATTCTCTTTTAATTTTCATATACAGTAAATGGTATCGGCGTCAATGACCTTAGATGTCAGGATGCCAGAAAACTTTCAATCAATCAATCAATCAATCATGGACACTTAGTGTTTCTAACAGACTGTTCTTACCAAGGTGAAATGTCATAGACTTTACATGAGTGCCACATGCCCTAGGGCATGATGTGTTTTTCTTTGAAAAAGACTGACGTTCCTCCGGAACTTGTGTTTCTAAAAATTAAAAATTTCTTTTCAGATTCAAGATTGAAGTCTTTATTTTCTATGTACATTATTCTTTATTATTTTAAATAAACTCTACATTCATTATTGTAATTACTACCATAATGATCTGCAATCTTTGAAATAAAATGTCTATTTTATTCCATGTGCGTCTCTCTCTGCTTTTATTCTTTATTAAGAAATATACGATATTTATAGTTTTATTTACCCCTTTGTCTCTAAATGAGAAGAATAATATATGTAATTGTATTATATACTCACTCATGCCTTGATAATATTCCTACCTGAATATTAACTTTTGTCCTGCCTCTGAGACCAGAATGATCTCTCCTCCAGGGAGTGTAGTAAATGTTATTTACTTACCTATGCTTGATAATATTCCTACCCGAATATTAACCTTAGTCTTGTCTCCGAGTCCAGCACGAACTCTCCACAGGGTGAGTAGCTCTTCAATGATCGCTTCGAGATGTTCCTATCGTCCACCAGGACTTCTCTGCCAGGGGGGGCCAGGAAGCTAGTTCTTCATGGAATCTCTGGTAAGGACATGTTATATACCTCTATTCGAAGCCCTTGACACTTGCATTAAAAAGGGGAAAAATTCCACGATACATTAATTCTCTGGTACACTTCCATCAGGACGTCATGGTTGATAGCTATGTGGCGTGTTAATACATGCGTCACCTGTTGATATACGATATCCTAGAGGGAAACCTTTAGAGTACTCGCACCAGAAGTTAGAATTCTGTGATAACCTTTAGTTTAATTCTCTGGGAATATCCACTGTAGTTAAATATACCCAAGGAAGCTACTGAAGGAACCTTCCATCAGGACGTCATGGCTATCTCACCCAAAAATAGATTTTTCGCTTCGCTCAAAATCCGTTTTTTGGCTCCTGAGGCCCCTTCTAAGAGTCACGGTCCCGTTGTGTTATCTGGTCGTTCCAGACGTAACCTTAATGCTGCGACTCCCGTTTCTAGTGCTGACGTTCATGAACAGACGTTCCCGACGTCACGGTCTGTTCCAAGTATTATCGATCCTAATTTTAGTGTTTTGCAGGACATGCAGTCTAAGCTGTCCACCTTAATGCAGGCTTACAGTCCTGCTCCTGTTCAACAGGAACCTTTACTTGCAGTACGTCACGGTTCTGCTAAGCGTGATTCAGGTCTTCAACCATCTAAGCGTGAAGTTTTATGTCACACTGACGTTAACCCGAGTGTTAGCTTTGCTGTCAAGCGAGATTCAGATCGTAAATCTCGACGTGACGTTGAACGTCGGTCCTTACAGTCTAGCCGTGATTTCGAACTGCAGTCATTGCAGTCTCGACGTGACGTTGAGCGTCAGTCACCGCAGTCACGACGTGACGTCGAGCTGCAGACACTGCAGTCACGACGTGACGTCGAGCTGCAGACACCGCAGTCACGACGTGACGTCGAGCGGCAGACACCGCAGTCACGACGTGACGTCGAGCGGCAGACACCGCAGTCATGACATGACGTCGAGCTGCAGACACCGCAGTCATGACATGACGTCGAGCGTCAGTCACTGCAGTCACGACGTGACGTCGAACACCAGTCACTGCAGTCACGACGTGACGTCAACCCTCCAGCCTTAACTGCTTCTCAGATACAAGTCGATGTAGGCTGTCAAGTTTTACCTTCGCGACATGCTATGACTTCACTTTCTCGCAAGAATTTTGCTTTATCGGATGAAGTTCTCTCTGGAGAGGAAATTGATGATCCTCTTTCGACTAATGCACGTTTGGGGATCCTGTCAGAAGAGGAAGAACCTAGGGTTCATTTTGTGTCTGCTGCTCCACGTTCACCGCCTTCAGAATTTACTTTAGGCATGACTGCTTCAACCTCTTCTTATACGAAGTTAGTGCTCTCTCGATCTTCTAAGAGGGTCATGCGCTTGCTGGGAGACTGGTTGGAAACAAAGAGAAGTCTGGGAAAGTCTTCCTTTGCTTTTCCTCCTTCTAAACTAGCTTGTCGTTCGAGCGTCTGGTATGACACGGGAGAAGTTCTCGGCTTGGGAGTGCCTGCCTCTGCCCAGGGAGACTTCTCAAGCCTGGTAGACTCTCCTCCTCGTCTAGCCATGAGACGCTCCAAGATTTTGTGGATTTGATCATCTGCTTAAAGGAGTCTTTCATGCTTTTGAAGTTTTTAATTTTTTTGATTGGTCTTTGGGGGCCTTAAGTAAGAAGGTGTCTCCCTCTAACAATGATACTGCCATCCAGATTATGTCATATATGGACAAGGCTATAAGGGACGGTTCCAACGAACTTGCGGCTGTTTTTACTGCAGGAGTTTTAAAGAAGAGGGAATATTTTTGCTCATTCCTTTCTTTAGGAGTTACTCCGTGCCAGAAGTCGGAGCTCCTCTTTGTTCCTTTATCACGTACTCTGTTTCCTCAAGACCTTATCAAAGATATTGCGTCATCTCTTGCGTTGAAGGATACGCATGATTTAGTTTCCAAAATAGCTCGCAAAGTTTTGCCTTCATCTTTTTCCAGCAACAAACCCAAGTTTGATACGCCTGCTTCTAGATTCATTCCTCCCTTTTGTGGCAGAGCCTCCAACAGAGGCACCTCTCGTTCTGACGGAAGACGAGGTAAGAGAAGGGGATCCAGATCCAGCCGTGGCAGAGTCTGACTGCCCACAGCTTCAGACAGCAGTAGGGGCCAGACTGACGAAGTTCTGGCAAGCATGGGAGAGAAGGGGAGCGGACCAATGGTTTGTACTTTTATTGAAGCAGGGTTACAAAATCCCTTTTGTTCAGAAACCTCCTCTGGCACATATTCCAATAGACCTCTCTCCCAGGTATCGAGAGGAAGCAAGGAGACAGGCCTTACAACATCAGGTGTGTCTTTTGTTAGAGAAGGGGGCGGTGGTGAAGGTCTTGGACCATCAATCCCCAGGCTTTTACAACTGTCTCTTCCTGGTCCCGCATGACACAGGAGGTTGGAGACCAGTGCTAGATGTGAGTGCACTCAACATGTTCATTTTAAAAACAAAGTTCACGATGGAAACATCCAAATCTGTTCTAGCAGCAGTAGGGAAGGCGACTGGATGGTCTCTCTCGACCTCCAGGATGCGTACTTCCATATCCCGATCCACCCAACCTTTCAACGTCATCTAAGGTACATGTACGGGAAAAAAGTGTACCAGTTTCGAGCTCTGTGTTTCGGCCTCAGCCCTGCTCCTCTAGTTTTTACAAGGCTCATGCGGAATGTAGCGAGCTTCCTACATTCGTCAGGGATCAGAGCCTCCCTTTATTTAGACGACTGGTTAATCAGGGCGTCGTCATTAAACCGCTGGCTGAAGGATCCCATATGGACATTGGACCAAAGAGTTAGGTCTTCTTGTGAACAAAGAAAAGTCACAACTGACTCCATCCCAGACGATTCTATATTTGGGGATGGAGATACAGAGTCAAGTTTTTCGGGCTTTTCCATCGCCCACAAGGTTTGAGCAAGCTCTTTTAAAAATTCATCAATTTCAGAAGAAGAGCAGTTGTTCTGTAAGAGTTTGGATGAGCCTCTTGGGAACTCTATCATCACTGGAACAGTTTGTCTCCCTGGGAAGGCTCAACCTTCGCCCTCCCCAGTTTCATTTCAACCAACATTGGAACAAGGAGAAGGGCTTGGAGGCGATTTCCATTCCTATCTCGAACTCAATCAAGACGTGCCCAACTTGGTGGGACAACAACCTCAGACGTCGGGAGGGTCTCTCGCTTGCCCCCAAGAGCAGTATTGTACTCAGACGCCTCGGACTTGGGTTGGGGAGCAACTCTGGACAAACTAGAATGCTCAGGTCTTTGGTCCAAAGATCAGAAGAGACTTCATATAAATCACAAGGAACTTCTGACGGTCAATCTGGCCTTGAAAAGTTTCAAGAGTCTGATTCGGAACAAGGTGGTGCAGGTGAACTCGGACAATACCACGGCCCTCTTAATGAGAGAATGCCTTGATGAAGTCATTGAGCTTCAGCACGGCATTTCATTCCCGTGCTGAAACTTGGTGACGGGCAAGAGGGCTCTCGAACTTGGGGAAATTGCTCCCCCAGTTCGAATCTAAATTTCTCTCTTTCACCTTTTTCTTTTTCTCAATATTACTTCGACCTTATCCAAATTTCATAAACTTTCTTTAGTCTTGCTTTCCAAACTCTATGAGAAAAATTTCCCTCATTATATGTGTGTATATATTATGTACATATATATTTATTATTTTTTTTTTTCTCCTATGGCTTGGATGTTTTTACATCCATTGTAGCCCCAGCGGGGATGTTCATACATCCTTTATTGCTGCCTGCTTTGATGAGTGGGAGGAGGTATCACGGTTGGGAGATGTTTGCATTCAAAGCTATATGTGAGAGTATTGGATGATTTCAGCCATCCCGAAGATGGTTTGGACCTTTTTGGCGGAACTATTTAGAGAACCATGACTTATGAACGTCACCTGTGTGTGACACTGTGAACGTTGTAGAGCACACCCCTCGCTTGTAGCTCGTTTGTACATTGTTTACATGCCAAATACAAATGGAAATCGTTCCTATTAATGTACAAACGAGCTACAAGCGAGGGGTGTGCTCTACAACGTTCACAGTGTCACACACAGGTGACGTTCATAAGTCATGGTTCTCTACTATTCTCCAGTGTTGGGTCTTCAGAATCCAGGGGGATCCAATGCTTGGGGTAGGACTCTCGGCTTTTGGCCGGAAGCCCGTCATTATAGATATGGGGAGGATGATTCCATAATTTCTTGGTCTCAGTCCTAACAGGCGGGTTCAGCTTACACCTGTGCCTCTATATCTGTTTTGATGCTATCCTTCGGGTAGGGTATGGAGTGGACCATCTGGGAAGTATACTCTCATTGTGCCGATAGTGGAGAGTGCAAATTTCCTTTCCGACGTGTGATGGCCTAACATTCTCGAGCTGGTACATCAAACTTACCCTTTTCTCTCTCTTTCGTCTAATGGATTCTTTAAGGAACGAACCCCTATCCCCTGGATACGCTGACTCTCCCCCGGCACTGTTGACGACCTCTGCTAATGTGATAAGGGAAAGCTCTGTTGATGACCTCGGAATGGGAAAGGACCATTCTACTGATATTTCTAAATCAAGTAATTTGGGTAACACGAGGAAACTTCGAATCCTCCATGTTACACAAATTTCAATAGAGACAAATTATGATGATCTATGTAAAGCATTTGAATGCTATGGATGCATAAAAGAAATAAGGATGAAACTTGAAGCTGAAACTTGGGATTCATGGATATCTTATAGTAGTTATGACGAAGCATTTAGTGCAATAAGTAACTTAAATAATATTAAAATTAATAACTTGATTGTCGCGGCTGCTCTCTGCGATAAGGTACCAAAAGATTTGGATGTGTACAGGCCTGCCGATTGGTTGGAAAAAGACGCAGATTTAGTTATGCCCTCCCAGAGAAATCCAAAACCACCGATGTGGCTTATAGCTGAATCAAAGGGGATTACAGGGAATTATTTTAAAATATGCAAATTGATTCAGAAAAAAGTAGGAACTATTGCACCAGGCGATATATCTCGTTTCGGAAAAAATAGTTTCCTTATCCATGCCAAATCCAGTATACAGTCGGTAATATTGTCCAATATGAAAATAAGTAATGATGACATTAAGTTAGATGTCAAACCCCACCTAAATTTTAGCTACGGAAGGGGCGTAGTTTTTAACAGATCTATATGATTTTACAGAGGAGGAGACACTGGCCATGTGTCCATTAAATGTATGGAAAGTTCATAAAGTCCCAGGTACATCAATGATAATCCTTACGTTCCAGGATGCTGATGTACGTTTTCATATTATTATTGAGAACGAAAGGATTAAAGTAAGACCCTTCAAGCAGAAGCCATTGCAATGCTTTAATTGTTTTAAATTTGGGCACCCGTCCAAAGTTCGCAAAAATGAGATGATGTGTGGTATTTGCTCCAAATCTTACCATGGAGAGTGTGCACTTGGAGCTAGGTGTTTAAATTGCAGCTTGAATCACAAATCCACAGACAAGAGCTGCGAGCTATATAAGTTGGAGGAAGCTGCCCTCAACAAATCAAACTTAGAACATATAAGTGTGACCCATGCCAAAAGACTATTAAATAAATCAAATACATATGCTAAGGTATTAAAATCAAACCAATCTAGTGCTGCCAATAGCTCAAAAAAAAAGTATACTATCTGACAAAATGTCAAATAACGAGGTAACCATATTACCTCCTGAGGCTTTACCACGGTGTATTAACACTGGGTCATTGCCCATTGCTGTACAGCCTTCAGCTGCCATTACAAAAAATAATACAAACCTCTCTCAGGCCATGTCCTTGCCTGATCTGATGGAGGTTCCACTTAAGACTAACTTACCTGATGCACCTGTTGTGGGAAAGGTGCAAAAACCTCGAATCCCACCATCTATTAATCGTAAAAGAGAGAGACCTCCATCTCTCTCCACCCTCCATTAGAAACGTTAAGGTTATGACATCAAATAAATTTGATGTTTTGTCTGTTGATGTTTCTAATGAACCAGAAGATGAACTGAATAAATCAGAAATTCAAGTTGAGGTCCACCTTCCACCTCAACAAATAGGTAAAAAGAATACAAAGAAAAACACAAATGTAAAACCCAACATAACAAGACCACCTCTGAAGAAACCTACTGGTAATAATGTTAAATTAAAAACTGCTAATGGGAAGACCTCATCCAAGATGTCTTCCAAAAATAATCCTTAGTTTTCTCCTCCATTTTGCAATGGAACTGTCAGGGTTTGAGTGCGAAATATGAAGAACTTAAGCTCCTAATTCATGAGCATTCCCCCATAATTGTATGTCTACAGGAAAGTATGCTTGATTCTAACACTCCTAGTCCTCGAGAGTATGTTAGCTATAGAACACCATATAATCAACAAGCAGGGAGCCATGGCGAAAGTCTCATGTACATTCGTCGAGATGTTCCCCAAATACCCATGTCTGTACGTACAACCCTGCAGGCAGTTGTTGTACAAATTGTTATAGGGAGAAAATATACAATATGCTCTCTGTACTTACCTCCAAATTATATTTTATATGATAATTTAGCAGAAGTCATTCAACAACTCCCTCAACCTTTTCTCTTACTGGGAGATAAGAATGGTAGACATCCTTTATGGGGTGATGTTTTGGCCAACACAAGGGGCAATATTATCTCATCAATTGTGGAGAATGAGGATGTGGGACTCCTTAATACAGGAGAGCCCACGCACTTCCATGTTCAGACAGGTACTTTGTCATGCATTGACCTTTCAATTGCAAGCTCTAACTGCCTTCTTGATTTTGATTGGAGGACATTAGATGATTGGCATACTAGTGATCATGCACCAATCATTATAAACACCAACAAGGGTCCACCTTTGCAAAGATCGCCATGTTGGAATCTAGACAAGGCAGACTGGGTTAAATTTTCTGAGCTAAGTGAAATTGAAGGAAGAGCAGAACAGTTTGAAAGTATTGATGATGCCATAGACCTACTGAATGGAACTCTTCATACAGCAGGAATCAATTCGATTCCCAAAACCACAGGACTATTCAAAAGACGACCAGTCCCGTGGTGGTCCTCAGAATTAACAGCCTTGCACAGAGCCACCAGAAAATCTCTGACTAGATTGCGTAGACGCCGTACTGATGAAAATTTGATATCATACAAAAAGTGTAGAGCACAGTTCCGTCGTGCCATGAAAGAAGCTAAACGCCAATCTTGGGTGGCTTTTGTTTCCTCCATTAATAGTAGAACACCACCATCTTCTGTATGGAGGAAAATAAAAAAAATAGGCAAATTTACCCTGAACCCACCACCAGTGTTGAAAGTGAATGGTCAGTTTGTGACTGAAGGAAATGAAGTTAGTAATGCCCTGGCTGACCATTTTTCAAATGTATCGTGCAAGAGTGTAGAAGCTCCTGGTCACCAGTACAGGAGCATTGAAGAAAAGAAAATTTTAAATTTTGCAACAGGAAGGGAAGAATCGTATAATTCTCCTTTTACTGAAAGAGAACTTGATTCCGCACTCGCTACTTGCAGCTCCTGGACCCAATGGAATTCCATATGCAATGGTTAAACATGTACATTTTAATACAAAGTTATTTATTTTAAGTATTATTAATAGAATATGGCATGATCATAGTTACCCAAGTGTTCGGGAACTAGCCATTATTTTAGCCTTTTTAAAACCTGGTAAGGAAAAGTTTTTAGCAGCAAGCTATCGACCTATTGCATTGACTTCGTGTTTATGTAAAATCATGGAGAAGATGGTCAATGCAAGGCTGATGTGGTACCTTGAAAAGAAGGGTATTTTATCACCCATTCAATGTGGATTCAGAAAAATGCACTCAACAACTGATGTGTTAATACGACTTGAGTCTTTTATTTGTGAAGCCTTTGCTTCCAAACAGCACCATGTTACAGTATTTTTTGACCTTGAAAAGGCATATGATACCACATGGAGATATGGTATACTTAAAACCATTCATGAATTGGGATTGAGAGGAGAGCTGCCACTATTTATTCAGGCATTTCTTTCACGTAGAGTTTTTCAAGTGAGAGTGGGGGAAACCCTATCAGAGAGTAAGTGCCAGGAAGGAGTTCCTCAGGGTAGTGTGCTGAATGTAACCCTTTTTGCACTAGCAATTAATGGGATATCCTCAGCCATTCCCCAGGATGTTCTCTCAACATTATTAGTGGATGATCTCTCAATATCATTTGCTGGCACTATAATGGCAATGGTTGAGAGAAAAATCCAACTCTCTATTGATAAAATTATCCAGTGGGCTGACATGAATGGATTTAAGTTCTCGACAAGTAAAACTACCATTGTCCATTTTTGTCGTATCCGGGGAGTACATCCAGACCTGGATATACATTAAAGGTCAACGGATACCATGTGCAAGAGAAGCTAAATTTTTAGGTTTGATATTTGATTGTAGGCTTACATGGGTTTCTCACTTAAAAGCATTAAAAGCTAAATGTGTTGAAGCTCTGAATATCTTAAAAGTATTGTCCCATACATCATGGGGGGCAGACCGCAATACTATTTTAAAATTATACAAGGCCTTGATTTTTTCCAAAATTAGTTATGGTTGTGAAATATATTCTTCAGCCACCCCAAGCCGGTTAAAAATATTAGACTCGATACATCATGCAGGTATTAGATTGTCTACTGGAGCTTTTAAAACCTCGCCTATCCCAAGTCTCCTTGTTGATGCTGGAGAGTTACCTCTAGACCTTTACCGAATGTCTTCCATTATTGGGTATTGGTTTAGATTGCAAAGACTCCCTAACTCTCTAGCCTTTCAGACTGCAAGCCTTGTAAGACAGGCATCATACTTTGAGTTGCACCCAAAATCTCCTCAACCTTATGGCTTTCGGGTGAAACGATTATTAAATAGTCTGGATATAATTAGAAATAAGGTACTTCCATTCAAGGTATCATCAACGCCTCCATGGAAGTTACCAGAGATATCTTTTTGTAAATATTTTATTGGAGGTAAGAAGAATATGTCAGACCTAGAAGCCAGGTCTCTTTTTAATGAACATGTTAAAGAACATAGAGGATCAACTTTTATCTATACTGATGGCTCCAAATCTGATGCTGGCGTTGGATTTGGAGTACATAGTAATGGTTTTAATTGTAGAGGTGCACTTCCTCTGACCGCTTCCATATTTACTGCCGAACTGTATGGCATATTAACCGCTATTGAGAAAATAGCGTTGGAGAAGGAGGGTAATTTTACAATTTTTAGTGATGCAAGGAGTGTCCTCCAAGCTATAGAAGTTTTTAATTCTAATAACCCTCTAGATTTAAAGATTTTAGAATGGCTTTTCATTATTGGACGGAGAGGTATAACAGTTCAATTTTGTTGGGTTCCAGCACATGTAGGTGTGTCTGGGAATGAGAAGGCAGATTTACTGGCTAAGAAGGCTGCATCCGAGTTGCTGCCAAGAAGGTATCCCATTCCCTGTAATGATTTCTTACCTGACATCAAGAAATTGGTTTGCAATAAATGGCAACAGCAATGGGATAGTCAAGATGGCAATAAAATGAGGGAAGTAACAAATGACATATCTCCTTGGAGGTATAATATGATGCCCCGAAAATGGGAGAAGTCTCTTTGTCGTCTCCGTATTGGTCACACTCGGTTGACACACGAGTTTCTTCTGAAGGGCCAACACCAACCGTATTGTGACGACTGTTTAGTACCTCTAACAGTAAGGCATTTGTTGACCGAATGCCCCAATTATAACAACTTAAGGAATAGATATTTGTTTGAGGCTCGAGGTGAGGGTGGCAGGTTCATCCTTGCCAAGATTCTTGGAAATGATGTGCCCTACCATGCAAGTGGCATTTTTAGATTTATTTCAGAAGCAGGTCTTCTGAAAAATATTTAACTTTTATGACATTCAATTTTTATGATTTTAATTGAATACTCTTTTATTTTTTATTTTATTTCATTTTTTACTTTTGTATACATAAATTAAATGTTACCGGCATCAATGACCTTAGATGTCAGGATGCCTGAAAACTTTAAATCAATCAATCAATCAATCAACAATACCACGGCGTTAGCCTACATCTCAAAGCAAGGATGGACCCACTCACACTCCCTTTTCATCATCGCAAGGGACCTCATAATTTGGTCAAGGGAAAGAAACATCTCCCTTCTTACGAGATTTGTTCAAGGAGAAAAGAATGTGATAGGAGACTGTCTCAGCAGAAGAGGACAAGTCATCTCCACGGAGTGGACGCTTCACCAGGATGCGTGCGAGAAACTATGGAGGATTTGGGGTCGACCTACCATAGACCTGTTCGCGACATCATTGACAAAAAGGCTCCCTACTTACTGCTCTCCAGCTCCAGATCCAGAGGCAGCCCACATAGACGCGTTCTTACTGGACTGGTCTCACCTAGAAATCTATGCTTTTCCTCCATTCAAGATCCTTCACAAGGTTCTTCAGAAGTTCGCCTCTCACGAAGGGACCAGGTTGACGTTAGTTGCTCCCATCTTGCCCTCAAGGGAATGGTTCACCGAGGTACATCAATGGCTGGTGGACGTTCCAAGAAGCTTACCATTGCGGATGGATCTCCTTCGTCAACCTCACATAAAAAGATTCCATCAAAGCCTCCCCGCGCTTCGTCTAACTGCCTTCAGACTATCGAAAGACTCTCTAGAGCTCGAGGGTTTTCAAAGGAGGCAGCTAGAGCGATTGCGATGGCTAGGAGATCCTCTACCATCAGGATCTACCAATCCAAATGGGAGGTATTTAGAGATTGGTGCAAGTCCTCTGTTTCCTCATCTGATTCCACTGTAGCACAGGTCGCTGACTTCCTGCTTCATCTCAGAAATAACCGCATCCTTTCTGCCTCGACTATTAAAGGCTACAGAAGCATGTTAGCTGCAGTGTTTAGACACAGAAACATGGATTTGTCTAACAATAGAGATCTTCAAGACCTTCTCAAGTCTTTCGAGACTTCCAAGGAGCGTCAAATTATTACTCCAGCTTGGAACTTGGATGTGGTCCTTAAGTTTCTCATGTCTGAGAGATTTGAACCTCTACACTCAGCCTCTCTCAAAGACCTTACTCTCAAAACTCTCTTTTTAGTGAGCCTTGCTACCGCAAAGAGAGTGAAGTGCAAGTCTTCAGCAAAAATATCGGCTTCTGCTTCAATAAGGCAGTGTGCTCTTTACAGGTTGGTTTCTTGACCTAAAATGAGCGACCATCTCATCCATGGCCTAAATCTTTTGAGATTCCCAACCTGTCAGATGTAGTTGGGGATGAAATTGAAAGTGTCTTGTGCCCTTTAAGGACTCTAAAATTTTATCTGAATAGAACCAAAACGTTACGAGGTAATTCAGAGGCTTTATGGTGTTCGGTAAAAAAGCCCTCCTTATCAATGTCGAAAAATGCCTTGTCATATTTTGTTGGACTTTTAATTAGAGAAGCCCACACTCACTTAAGTGAAAATGACCTGAAATTACTTAAAGTTAAAACTCATGAAGTCAGAGCAGTGGCAACGTCAGTGGCTTTCAAGCAAAATAGAAGTATTATGGACGCAACCTTTTGGAGGAGTAAATCTGTGTTCGCTTCACATTATTTAAAGAATGTCCAGACTCTTTATGAAGACTGCTACACGTTAGGACTATTCGTAGCAGCGAGTGCAGTAGTGGGTGAAAGTTCTACCACTACATTCCCTTGATCCCAATACCTTTTTTCTTCTCTTGAAACTATTGTTTTTTGGGCTCGAGCCATGTCGTCCTGATGGAAGTTCCTTAAAGGCAGCTTCCTAGGGTATATTACAACTACGGCGATATTCCCAGAGAATTGACCTTAAGGTACCCAGAATTCTAACTCCTGGAGCGAGTATCCCTAAAAAAGACCTTAGGGATATCGTAAATATCAGTGGACGTATTCTTGACACGCCTCATAGCAATCTATACCCCGAATAGAGTTAACACTTCGTAGGGGTCAAATGGCAAGAAAACGAAAACGAGAAAGAAAAGGGGGAGAGCCGTTCGTAAGGCCCTCTCTTCTCCCGTTTCGTAAGCGTGCCCTGTGCCGATTCTGGCGCCATCTGCATTCCTTTTTGCGTAGCTTTACAACTCAGTGTTTTTTCCTGTGTTTCTACCAAAATCTTGGATTTACTCTCATATTATGCTTTCTCCAACTTCTTCTGCTTCGGATAAGTTGAGTACTATTTCTTTTATGTATAAATGTAGGCTCTTGTTTAAAATTAAAGTATTTAAAAGAGTTATCTTTGATACAAGAGCTGTTGCCTGCTGGAGGCGTCATGGACGCTGTCGCTCGCTAGAATAGGATTTATTTGTTAGCAAGAGCGACGTTCCCAGCCCCCTGCGCTTTTATAATTAGCTGCTTAGCTTAATTAGGAATTCTGTTATGATGCGTTAGTAGTGCGCCTGGCGAAAGATTTGCCTAGGCTGACCAACACTAGTCTTCGTAGCCTAGTTGTTGGTCCTTGTACTTCCTGCATGATAATTAGTCTTCCAAGTGTGATTTTATATTGCTTAAAGCGTTAGGCAACGTTATACATACAAGCCCTTTTCGAGTAATTTCCAAGATAGTATTGGAGTAAGTTTCGGTGATTTAGGTAATCGATTCTCTTAGTGCCTAGGCTAGGTTGTCTTAGGTCCTTATAATATTATCTGTTTCCCCGTTTGCTCCCTTCTCTTCGGGGAAGGGGCAAACCCTTTCCCTCTGTTTAAGCTTTAGGCTTAACTCTAGTGGTTTGTTTGAATTAATTTTCAAATATAACTATGCTGGAGTAGTACTGTACCTTCCTGCTCCAACTGAATTGGTTCAGAGGGGGACAGTACAGCAGTGTATTAGTCTGAGTCCGTGTTGGTCTAGTGTGGGGCAGAGTCTCCCTTGCTGCCTGACACGGGCATAGGAGGTTTATCCTCCTTGACTCACCTTGGAAGGTTTCGGTAATTATGATACCTTCGCTCGGTGACCCCTCAGACTTGTCCTCTTTGCTGTTCCGGGTTCGGGATATGTTCCCTTTCCGGAATAGCAATTCCTTCCTTGCCTTGGTTTTAGGGAGGCAGCCAGTAGTGCCGGCCTCCCTCCCTGGATCTCTCTGGCTGAGATGAGCTTTCTTAGTTTGGAATGATCCTTAACCAAGGCAAGGTTGGACAGGACCCTCTGTCCTTCCCTTCTATTTTTCCGTTTCCTTTGTGTCAGTCGTCTCACATCTGTACCTAGCATAGGTTGGGATGGGGAGCTGACGTGGTCCCCTGTCGACCGGCAGAGTGTGCCGACCGGCAGAGGCCCTATCCTTTGAGTGCTGCCCGGTCCTTCCTTGGTCCCTCAACCGCTACCGTCTGTAGTTTGAGTAAGCAGTGGTTAGGAAGCTTGACTTAGTGTCTCCCTTCCTCTCGGCACTCTTTCGGGTGTTGGGCGCGGAGGTACATAGCCTCTTAGCCCGGCACCCATTCTGTTGTCTTCTCTTGTGTTGTCCTTGCCGTCTGCCGGCCTAGTGGCCGGCCGTCGGTAGGGGGGTGTTCGCTAGTTCTCTTGCTGTCGGTCGGCGGTGGTCTTATGCCTTTGCTGGCCGGTCTCCTTGCTCACCTGCCGGCCGCTTTGAGTGGCGGCTGGCAGCCGGGCGCTACCTGGGGTGGTTGCCAGCCGGCAGGGTTTACTCACCGCTGCCGGGCCGGCCTGCTACATCACTCGGTTGGCCGGCCACTAAGAGTGATGGCCGGCAGCTGGGTGCCAACCGGGTAGCTATGGACCGGCAACCACTACCGACCGGTTCAGGCATAGGAACTGGAGTTCTCCCCCGTCTGGGTGATCCTAAGTTGCATACTTGAGACCTACCTTTGGAAAAGGGGGTGGGGGTGCTGACCGGCAAGAGCCGGCCGGCACACCACCCTCATGTACTGTATCAGTTCTTCCCTGTTTAGTGTCTTCTACCAGGGGAGAACATGATATAGTAGGTTACAACACTGTCTTTTCTAACTTACTTGTGTTGCCTTGGGCAATCACTTGGTGTTGCCTTACAGGGATGAAAAGAGAACTCTTTTCATCTTTAGCCAGAATGGTAAAATCTTACCTTAGGTGTGAGCTGCACCTAATTTCCCTCGGGAAATATGATCTTTGGTTATTCTAGCAAAGACTAACCATTTGATTTTAATGGCTGGTGGGCTTCCACAGGTGATTGTGGGGGATTCACAAGTATGTGTCTTTTCCTTATTCTTTATGGTCTTGCACGACCCGTTGTTGTTGGCCTTACAGATAAGAAAGTGAGTTCTTTCTTGTCTACTATCCGGTATTTTAAAATCAATCCTTAGGGGGGGCTACACCTTCTTCCTTTGGAAATTTTCCATGGGTTAATCTGGCATAGATTAACTATACGATTTTATGATTTGGAAGGCTACAACAATTGGGTGTGCGGGAAATACAAGGATGTGTCTTTCCTTTCCTTTCCGTTTTGTTATGCTACTGTGCATATCCAGTGATACGTAGTTCACTTGATACTCATGGAAATTTCTTCTCTTTACAGGAGGACCATCCGTAGTGCGGATGTATTTCTGCAACGTCCGCAGTAGGGCTTCTGCGGACATGGTTCTGAAGGAGGCGTGTGGCATGCGCTGTCTCCACGGATGTTCTCCGGTATTGGGTTCCCCAGGTATGTTTCATATGCACTAACCTATCTATTGAGGCTTTTTCTTTTCGCTTCGCTCAAAATCCGTTTTCGTCTCCCCTACAACGGTGGATTCAAGGGATATAGCTAGGGAGAAGCTTCGTACCTGGGTGAGGGGCTTTCAGAAGATTACCTCTGGACCTTATCTTCCAAATGAGAAGATGAGGGCTTTCTTTTCCTAGGGCATCAACTGTTACAGTGATTCCCCAACCTCAAGAGGAGGTCCCCTTAATTCAGATCCCGTGGATGCTGAAGTCACGGTCGCCTTGCTTAGCATCCAGTTGGACGACAGGATGCCAGACGTGTCCAAACGTCTGGAGGAAGACCTCCTGGCAGAAGGCCAGGATGAAGTTCGAGCTCCGGACAAGGTAGCGGAAGAGGCCGAGAGAGGTCGGCTGCTCCGGTTCAGGTCCTTGAACCTGCTCCCTCAACATCATCTGCTCTCGCAGTAGAGCAGGCCCTCCCTCCATTGTTGGCTTGATCCAACAAAGGCAGAGGGAGAAGAATGGGAAGGCAGCTGCATTGTAACTGCAGGGGCACATCCGGACTGCTAAGTCCGGTGGAAGGAGGTACCAGCTTCAAAGGAAGAGACAGAGCCGAAGGAGGTCGTAGTGATAGACCATGCTAGGCTCATGCCTTGCTTTCTTCTTCAATGAAAGAGAGGGGCTTCATGAACTCAAAGGTAGCTGTATTTGAGTAAGAGGCTCCCTTCCTTTGTGTCCTCTCCTGCCACAGCCTTCCTCCTTTTTCGCTGAAAGGGTTTGCGGCGGTTTTGAAAACAGTCGAGGCTGGCAAGCCTTTCCCCTCCCTGGTGGAGTGTAAACCCTTGTTGCTGGCCTTTAGAAAGGAAGATTTAGTAAGCAAAACAAGGACTGGAAGGACGTCCATCTTACCTTCTCAGTCCAGATGTGGGAGGCGGATTTCGCCGGACGCCGGTTCGGCGAGATCCTCTCTAAGCTGTCTGGGCTTCTTTTGCAGAGAGAACTCTAGACAAAAGAAAGACTGGCTGCCTCTTTGTCTCTTCAGTCCACATTTGAGACTATGACAAGTGATCCCAAGGTCCATGAAACGTTCATGGTTGTGATCAAGACTCATCTGGCCACTGTGACGAAGGATCTCTACAGCTCCGTCAGGGCGAAGAGAACCTGTAGGGAATTCGTGTTCGCCCGGGCTACGATGAGGCACGAGCCAAGGAAACTAATCTCCTCCAACAGTTGGGACAAGACCTTTTCCCTAGTGAGTCGGTCAAAAAGGTTGATAGGGCCGCCACGGACGATAGAAATCTTCTCCAGGAGTGGGGCCTGTCTACCAAGAGAAACTCTTCCCCGGATGGGGTCCCCAACCTTGGAGGAAGACTAAAAGGATTAGGATACTTTCTCGGCCAGCTAAGTCAAGTAGACATCAGCAGCAACGGCATTTGCTGATGCCCTCAGTGCCCCAGATGGTGGCAAAAACCCCGACCACACTTCAGTGGGTTCCCCAATTCGTGTCGACACAGTCTTCGGCATTCAACCCATCGTTCGAAGGTCAGTCAACTGCCTGTCGAACAAGCCTAGAGGAGCAGCCAGAATTTCGTCTAGGCGCCCCTCAAGGAGAAGGGGTTTCATGGGTGGTCGCGGTCAGAGAGGCAAGACCTCAGGACAACAGTCCGAGCGAGATGATATTGGTAGAAGGGAGTCTCCAACGCTTTGGGATCGGTGGACCTTCGATCCCTGGGTCCACAGCCTACTCAAGAAGGGACTGGGCTGGAGCTGGTACAGCACTCCATCCCCATACCCTCGGCGTTTTTCCGATACTCCACCCCCGTTCTGGAGGAGTTCATTCATGAACTGTTAGAGGAAAAGTGATCCGAAGGGTAAAGTCCATCTAATTCCAAGGGAGGCTGTTTTGTGTTCCCAAGAAAGACTCGGAAAACTCGGAGTCATTCTGGACTTGTCGCCACTTAACAAGTTCATAGCGAACTACAGGTTCAAGATGCTAACAATATAACACATAAGGACCTTACTGCCCAAGAGGGCATTTACCGCCTCCATAGTTTTGTCAGACGCCTATCGGCACGTTCCAATCTATTGTCGATTCCCCTCCTACCTAAGGTTAAGGCTACAACGAAGACTATACGTCTTCAAAGCCATGCCTCTCGGGCTTAAAATAGCCCCAAGGATTTTTACGATGCTTGCGAACGTAGTTCTCAGTCAATTACGCCTAAAGGGAATTCAGGTAGTAGCCTACCTGGATTTTTGGCTGGTGTGGGCAGCACCCAGGACAGAATGCTTGCAAGCTTCCCTGTATGTGATCCATTTCCTAGATTATCTAGGCTTCAAGATCAACAGGAAAAGTATCAACTTCCTCCATCTCTAAGTTCCGGTGGGTGTGAATCCACTGGGACCTAATGTCACACCGTTTTCTCCGTCATGGCGGAGAAAAGAAAGGAGATAGCTGGTTCTGTCAAGAGACTTCTAGATTCCGTATGGATATCAGATGCGAACTGGAGAGTGTACTGGGGTCTCTCCAGTTTACTTCGGTGACAGACCCGGTGCTAAGAGCACAGCTAAAGGATGCAACCGGAGATTGGAGTAGTTATGCATCAGATGCGCGAAGAGATCTGAGAAGACCAGTTCCGCTTCATCGAAATACTCTTCTCAGGCCTTGGTCCCAAGCCAGACTCCTTAGGAAGTCGGTTCTTCTTCATCCACCTCCCCGTCGGTGACGAGTCACTCAGACGCCTCGAAGGAGGGATGGGGAGTTCACTCTCATCAGAAAAAGGCCCAAGGGTCTTGGTCCAGTCTATTCAAGACCTCTCACAGTCATTTTCGAGAGACTATGACAGTCCTTCTTTCTTTAAAGAAAGTCTCCCCGCATCGCTCGATCCACATTAGGTTGGTGCTGGACAGCGGGGGAGTTGTGAGATGCTTGAATCGACAAGGATCAAGGTCGCCACCTCTCAACCAGGTGATGTTGGCCATCTTCCGATTTGGGGGAAGAAGAAATGGTACCTGTCAGCAGTTCACCTTTAAGGAGTCCGCAATGTGACAGCGGACGCTCTATCCAGGTTCACACCGATAGAGTCGGAATGGTTCCTAGACGCAGGACCATTCTCCTTCATTCTGAGTCAAGTCCCAGAACTGCGGCTAGACCTCTTTGCGACGAAAGACAACAAGAAGTTGCCCCTGTATGTGTCCCCGTACGAGGACCCCTTGGCGGAAGCAGTGGACGCGATGTCCCTCGACTGGAACAGATGGTTCAGGATTTATCTGTTCCCTCCTTACAACCTTCTGTTGAGGGTCCTCAACAAACTGAGATCATTTAAGGGAGTAGCGGCAGTAGTGGCCCACAAATGGCCGAACAGTGTGGGGTTCCCTCTGGCATTGGAACTACGATTGGAGTTTCGACCGCTACCAGATCCAGTTCTGACCCAATGAGTCCAGAAGTCAATTGTCTGCGCTTCATCACAGAAAACCCGGACCCGGCAGCTCATGATTTCTTTCCTTAACAGGTGAGAAAGTGTTTCGGGATTTCGAAAGCCAGCATGGACTTCCTAGAGGATTATAAGTGCAAACCTTTTATAAGGCAATATGAGTCATCTTGGAGAGAATGGGTAGCCCTTGTCAGACGAAGATTCCGCAGGAGATCACGACGGACTTCTGCTTGTCTTTCTTCATCCATCTCCATGGTTATGGATCGGTAACTAACACGATTTTATCATGTAGGCCTGCTTTGACAAGACCCATTCTATATGCCTTCCAGGTCAACCTCGCTAACGAGATCTTTTATAAAAGTTCCGAAAGCCTGCGCTAGGCTCAGACCTTTAGCACCTCCAAAGCCCAATTCATGGTCTTTAGAAAAGTTCTTCATGTTGCTTCGCTGTTGAACAATAAGGAGTGTGCGTTAAAGGATTTGACCCATAAGTTATCCTCCTTTTTGCACTCGCGTCCGGGGCCAGGGTTAGTGAGATCATACCCCTCTCGAGAGAGGAAGGTCATGTTCAGTTCCTGGATGGGTGAACTGAACCTATTTCCGGATCCTACGTTTCTCACCAAGACTGAGTTACCCACCATCAGGTGGGGTCCCTGAAGAATCTGCCTTCTGAAAGAAGATGCATCTCTATGTCCAGTAGAATGCCTAAAGGTCTATCTTCATAGAACTTCAGACTTCAAGGATGGCCATCTGGCCAGGGGAGAAACGTCAGGCTCAAAATTTATTACTGAAACAACTCAGGGCGAAAATCACATATCTTATTCGCAGAGCGGATCCTGACTGTTCACCCACAGGTCACGATCCGAGGAAAGTTGCTTCATCCTTAAACTTCTTTAGTTGTAGGGATTTTGGACATCTTCGTTCGTACACTGGCTGGAAGTCTTCCAGAGTGTTCTTTCGTCACTATGCGAAGCAAGTACAGCAACTAAGAGGTTCTGTGGTGGCAGTGGGTTGCGTCGTTAACCCTGCTGTTTAACTCTGCGAGGAACAGTAGCTTAATTGGGACAATTAATTCCAGGGTGAGTATGTAGTCACATGTTGTACTACAAACTATGTGAGGGTACTGGGTGACCCACGTTGACTGTTCCACTTTCAAAGGTGAACCCAGCATAAGTGCAAACATGCGTGCCGAGCGTTTCTAACGCTAATGTGACTGATTAGTAAAACAGACTTTGACTTTGATACTTTGGTATCTTAAAAGTGGCTCCAATGTTTTTCTTTCAGACAAACAAGTTTCTGTTTACTATCATACTTATGCTTAAAGTTTTAGTTATCCTCCTCTTATATATAGATATATATATATATATATGAGTGGTTAACCTGTTTGTTTATTGTCGGTCAATAAACTGGTTCTTGAGAACCTTGCGTCTCCTTCACCTGTGAGCATTCATTCTATGTATATTTACCCGGGGATAATTCTAATAGAATGTTCCCTTATGCAAGCTAATATTGCATTGGTTTATGCTTCCCCTTAGCTGGAGGACTCCATCCCGTAAACGGATGGTGACGGATTTACGAGTTTCCTCCTAAGCGGATATGAACCTTTGTCCAATACGTGTTTTGAGCGGAGGACTGGTCGATATTTCATATTGACACAGTGATTCTTTTCGAACTTCGCTTTACCCAGTATGGGGTGAGACCACTATACTTGCTTGCCTGGGGTTCATACTTAGATATATGTACTCTTCGAGACTTTCCCAGAGTCTAGTAAGACTCTTCCCTGTTGGGGGCAGGAAGCTCTATCATGGTTTATGATTAGTTGAAAAGATGTATGACGGTAACATCTTATTATTATTATTATTATTACTATCCAAGCTACAACCCTAATTGGAAAAGCAAGATGCTATAAGCCCAGGGGCTCCAATAGGGAAAAATAGCCCAGTGAGGAAAGGAAATAAGGAAATAAATAACTGAAGAGAACAAATTAACAATAAATCATTCTAAAAAAAGTAATGTCAAAAGAGATATATCATATGTAAACTATTAACAAAGTCAACAACAAAAATGTCATATATAAACTATAAAAAGACTCATGTCCGCCTGGTCAACAAAAAAGCATTTGCTCCAACTTTGAACTTTTGAAGTTCTACTGATTCAACAACCCGATTAGGAAGATCATTCCACAACTTGGTAACAGCTGGAATAAAACTTCTAGAGTACTGCGTAGTATTGAGTCTTATGATGGAGAAGGCCTGGCTATTAGAATTAACTGCCTGCCTAGTATTACGAACAGGATAGAATTGTCCAGGGAGATCTGAATGTAAAGGATGGTCAGAGTTATGAAAAATCTTATGCAACATGCATAATGAACTAATTGATCGACGGTGCCAGAGATTAATATCTAGATCAGGAATAAGAAATTTAATAGACCGTAAGTTTCTGTCCAACAAATTAAGATGAGAATCAGCAGCTGAAGACCAGACAGGAGAACAATACTCAAAACAAGGTAGAATAAAAGAATTAAAAGACTTCTTCAGAATAGATTGATCACCGAATATCTTAAAAGACTTTCTCAATAAGCCAATTTTTTGTGCAATTGAAGAAGACACAGACCTTATATGTTTCTCAAAAGTAAATTTGCTGTCAAGAATCACGCCTAAAATTTTGAAAGAGTCATACATATTTAAAGAAACATTATCAATACTGAGATCCGGATGTTGAGGAGCCACCGTCCTTGACCTACTTACAATCATACTTTGAGTTTTGTTAGGATTCAACTTCATACCCCATAATTTGCACCATGCACTAATTTTAGCTAAATCTCTATTAAGGGATTCACCAACCCCAGATCTACATTCAGGGGATGGAATTGATGCAAAGAGAGTAGCATCATCTGCATATGCAACAAGCTTATTTTCTAGGCCAAACCACATGTCATGTGTATATAGTATGAAAAGTAATGGGCCAAGAACACTACCCTGTGGAACACCGGATATCACATTCCTATACTCACTATGGTGCCCATCAACAACAACTCTTTGAGATCTACTACTTAAAAAATCAATAATAATGCTAAGAAACGACCCACCCACTCCCAACTGTTTCAGTTTGAAAACAAGGGCCTCATGATTAACATGGTCAAAGGCAGCACTAAAATCAAGGCCAATCATACGAACTTCCCGACCACAATCAAGGGATTTCTGTACTGCATTGGAGATTGTAAGAAGGGCATCACATGCTCCAAGGCCTTTCCGAAAACCAAATTGCAAACTAGGGAATAGATGATTACCTTCAGCAAACCTATTAAGACGTTTTGCCAGAAGACGTTCAAAAACTTTAGATAATATGGGAGTTATGGAAATTGGGCGGTAATCAGTGGGACTTGAGCTACCACAAACACATTTACATAGAGGAGTAACATTACCAATTCTCCAACAAGTGCTAAAAGCTCCTCTTCTTGCTAACTTGCGTAAAATAACAGATAACTTTGGAGCTAAAAAATCTGCTGTCTTTATAAAAAACAAAGGAAAAATACCATTAGGGTCTACACCTCCATAAGCATCAAGGTCCATCAACAGAGCTTTAATCTCACGAGATCGAAAAGCTAAACTAGTTAAGTTTAGCCTCAGGAAAACAGGAATGAGGAAGTTCAAGTTTTTCATTACTCTGTTTACTGTCAAAAACATCAGCCAAAAGGGTTGCCTTTTCCTTTGGACAGTGAGTGACTGAGCCATCTGGTTTAAGTAAAGGAGGAACTGTTGCATCTACACCAAAGGGTGCAGATTTAAGGGTAGACCACCATTTATGTTCCTGAGTTGTACCAGAGAGGGTTTCTTTTATGATTAAATTGTACTCCTTTTCAGTTGAGGCATAAACTCTCTGAGCAAAAGCTCGAAGCTGAGTATAGTTGTTCCAGGTTAAATCTGATCTGTTACCCTTCCAAAGGTGATAGGCCTCCTGCTTCTCCAAATAAGCACGTCTACAATCATCATTGAACCACGGTTTGTCCTTCATTCGGTACCTTAGCACACGAGAAGGGATACGCCTATCAATTATGTTGACTAGATTCTCATTCAAAGGGACAACAGGATCTACACTATTATATAATTGTGACCAATTCAAGCACAAAAGATCATGCAAAATCCCATTCCAGTCTGCTTGGGATTTCATATAAATTTTACAAGAATATGATATATCAGGGACAGGCTGCTCAGTCTTCACTAATAATGAAATCAAGGCATGATCAGAAGTCCCGACTGGAGAACCAACCTTACTAGTTATAACGCCAGGGGAGTCAGTGTATACGAGGTCCAAGCAATTACCAGACCTGTGAGTAGCTTCATTTATGATTTGCTCACAGCCTGATTCCGAGGCAAAGTCTAAAGCTCTTAAGCCATGGCGATCGGTAGGAGAGATAGAACTCAACCACTCCCTATGGTGTGCATTAAAATCACCAACAAAGACAAACGAAGCCTTTCTATCATCTTCTTGTATCTTAGCCATAATGGTAAGAAGACAATCGAAGATAGAATCATCCATGTCTGGATTCCGGTAGATTGAACACAAATAAAAGTTGTTATGCCTGCCACAAACTTTTATTACCTGAATCTCATGACATCCACATTGATAGCAGGACTTATGAGAAGCAGGGTACTCGGTCCTAATATACACCGCCATTCCCCTGGCCCTAGGAATGGAATCACGTTTCAGCATTATTGGCTT
This sequence comes from Palaemon carinicauda, assembly GCF_036898095.1. Classification (NCBI taxonomy): domain Eukaryota; kingdom Metazoa; phylum Arthropoda; class Malacostraca; order Decapoda; family Palaemonidae; genus Palaemon; species Palaemon carinicauda. Next base: position 33,471,938 of record NC_090755.1, on the reverse strand, counting down.
CTTAAAACCAGTTATAAGGAGCTCAGATGAGTGCCTCATATTAGAAACCAAAGTTTCTGAGCAAAAAAGAATATCATACTGTCTGGACGCAACTGTAAGGTCTCGGATATTTGCATGAAGACCACGAATATTGCAATACAGAAGACGACATTGACGAAATCTAGGACGTACTGGTCCCGGATTTCGCTCAATGTCTCCAGACAGCATAAGAATTAATAGAAATAAAAAAGAGACATCATACTTAAAAACTAGATTAACAAGAATTAAAACAAAAACAATATGTACAGAATAATAATAAAAGTGATTGATGATATCCATAGACTATAGTAAAAAGTCGGAAAAACTGGTCAACATGGAGGAGCCGATACACCATGCAAGGCTAAATACCCTCCAGGATAGCCACTTCAACTGAAGGGTCTCTAGGTCTCTAGGTCGCGTCGACTGGGGGAAATACTTCTGAGGAGTACGGCACATTTTGAGAATCCACAGATACAGTAATGCTCTGGTATACTTCCATCAGGACGACATGGCTCGAGCCCAAAAAACGGATTTTGAGCGAAGCGAAAAATCTATTTTTGGGTAAGATGGCCATGTCGTCCTGATGGACCCGCCCTTCCCTTTCAATGAAAGGGCCGTAGGACCCCTCCCTACATACAGTATCTGTAGCACCTCGTGTTTCTCTACAAGGAATGCAGATGGCGCCAGAATCGGCGCAGGGCACGCTTACGAAACGGGAGAAGAGAGGGCCTTACGAACGGCTCTCCCCCTTTTCTTTCTCGTTTTCGTTTTCTTGCCATTTGACCCCTACGAAGTGTTAACTCTATTCGGGGTATAGATTGCTATGAGGCGTGTCAAGAATACGTCCACTGATATTTACGATATCCCTAAGGTCTTTTTTAGGGATACTCGCTCCAGGAGTTAGAATTCTGGGTACCTTAAGGTCAATTCTCTGGGAATATCGCCGTAGTTGTAATATACCCTAGGAAGCTGCCTTTAAGGAACTTCCATCAGGACGACATGGCCATCTTACCCAAAAATAGATTTTTCGCTTCGCTCAAAATCCGTTTTTTGGGTTGTATGTGGAGACTGAGATAGTCTTCCGCAATCTTCTGATTTGGCGGGTGGTCAAACTTGTTTCTTGAGAGCACCCAGATCAATGGTATTGTTGAGGTCCTATTATAGGGGAGTTCACCCCATATATAACAGCTCCTAGAGGTCTTTCAGTCCCCTGAGTGGATCGCTGGGTTTCATAAGGATAGCGGACTAATGAGGCAGAGTATCATCAAAGTCAGCTCCCTTATCAGGTACTAATACTTAAGTTTGTTTTTATTGTCAATACTCTTGAGCTATATATTACTACAATGTTTAATACTGGTCTCTTAGCCTCCACCAAGGGTGTGAATCAGCTGCATATATATCCACCAGCTAAGTTAAATATTTAAAAATGATATTTTCATATTAAAATAAATTTTTGAATATACTTACCCAGTGGATATATATAAATTAATGCCCTCCCTTCCGCCCCTCTAGAGACCCTACGAGCTGAGAAGTACTGGAGATTTTGGGAATAGTGTTAGTAGCCTGCCGACAGTAGGCGCTAGTGTACACCCAGCAAACCAACACCGTGATCGCCCGCAAGTTTTGAATCTGCCGACCGTCGGAGACTTTAGCTACATATATATCCACCGGGTAAGTGTATTCAAATATTTATTTTAATATGAAAATATCATTTTACATTAATTGTTTTTTTGGGCTCAAGCCATGACGTCCTGATGGAAGGTTCCTTCAGTAGCTTCCTAGGGTATATTTAACTACAGTGGATATTCCCAGAGAATTAAACTAAAGGTTATCACAGAATTCTAACTTCTGGTGCGAGTACCCTAAAGGTTTCCCTCTAGGATATCGTATATCAACAGGGGATGCATGTATTAACACGCCACATAGCTATCTGCACCCCATATAGAGTTAACACTTCGATATGGAAGGGTGGAGAATAACTGGGGAGCCGTTCCACAGTTACACTCATCCGTGGCTGCTTTTGGTACTCGAGACGTAAACAAACGGGCGCCATTGCTAAATGACGTCACGTCCGTCCTCATCCTTCTGCCTGTAGCTTCTCGCTTTAGTCAGATTTTCCTTGAGTGCGTTTTTCATCTGCTTACATCACCGTTATGTCGCTACCTTCAGCCTCGCCTTCTTCTGGAAAGTTGAGTACCAGGTCCGAGTATTGTTTAAATAAGCTCTAGCCGTAAAGTAACTTCTACTTTTCGTAAAATATTGAGTTTTGTGGCAGAGCTGTGCCGATACCGGACGCGCCATTTTATGGCGTCGCTGTTCATGTTGCATGCTTTATTTAGTTAGCCAGAACAGCCCTCTCCGGTCATTTAACTAATTAATATTATTAGTTATTTAGTCTTCATAGCTAGGAATTACTTATATCGTGTTTTAGCGCTCATCAGACTCGGTCACCGTTCGACCCCATACTAGATCGCTAGCTTAGCCCCTAGGCTGAACAGCCTAGTGCTTGTTTTCATGCATGATATTTACCAGTGTTCCTAGGTTAAGTTATGAAGATTGTGGCATTATTAAACATACTATTAACTGTGATGTAAGTGTTTTCACCTTCGGGGACCATATAGGGGACCGGGTTGATTGCGTATCTTTCCACCCTAACCTAATGTAGGAACCCCTGTATGTTTCCTAGTCCCCCTGCCTGCGGGCGTTCCCTCTGTGTAGCCTTGCTTCCCCTTCTATATAGGGGAATTTTGTCTACCATCAGAGTATTTTCGCTTCTCTGCCTACCCTAAGGGAATGACCCTCCCTTAGGGTCGGACCGAGAAATAAGGAACGGCTCTGCCCTTCCTCAGTTGCACCTGGTTGGGTTACTCCTTCCTCCCTGCAACTTGCGATGTGTCTTTCAAGCTTGCCTAGCCTAGGAGTTAGCCCTCCTTCTCTAGGTTAAGCTCTGGGGGTTGACTCTGCCCTATTATAGTTTGGGACGGTACTCATGTACCGTTCTCATCCTGGGCTACCTAACCTAGGTTAGGGAGCGTTCTCCCTTACCTTGGTGGCCGTTCTCATACAGAGTCTCCTCTATGAAAGACCCCTCATCTTCCCCCTCCCCACCTATCCCTTTGGTGTAGGCTTGCCTACACACATCTGTCCTTAGTCCTACAACTCCTCCCTTGGGTGGAGTGGTAGGGCTAACTTGTTCTCCTGCTGAGCTGGCCGCTCTGGTACACATACCCATCATAGCGTTCTATGGGGGTGGTTGCCGGCAGCGGTCCTGCTGGCGGGGGTTTCTCCCCTCTTGAGTGCCCTCTAACCCTCCCTTGGGTTACCCCAGGCACCCGGCCGACTGCCGGCTCCCTGCCGCCGGATGCTAGGAGTATCCACTCCTATCATGAGTGCACTCTCTCCGGAGGGATGCCGGAGGGGTATGAGATCTTACCCCTTCCATCCCTCCTTACCTTTCTCTCTTTCTATCCTGGTGCCGGTCCCTTGCCGCCTCTAATGCCGCCGATAACCACCATTACCTCAGGTGACATTCTTTCATAAGATGCCCTCACCCTCTAAGACGTCAGCCTTCCGTCGACATTCAGCCGACGTCCCACTCCTCATTTTACCTAGTAACAGCTGGCCGACCTTCGGAGCCGGCCACCGGCGTGCCGGCATTGATTGCCGGCGGTCTAGGTATACAACCATATACATATCTATCTTATGAATTGATCCAAGCTCACCAGGCCGTCAGCCTTCGGCTGCCGGAGCCGCCGCCCCCTGCCGGCGACCCGCCGCTGTGCCTGCGGTTGCCACAATGGTATTATACTTTAGATACTCAGTGTGTCTGTCTTGATGCCTTCCACCCTGCAGGACCGGCCTCCGGCGTGCCGTCGGTCTGCCGGCACCCTCCTGAGACGTTAAGGGACATGCACCCCTTCCCATACCTGCCGACAACATGCCAACAGTCAAAATGCTGCAGCCAGATGGCTTGGCCACTGCTATATGTAGGTATTGTCTTACCATCCAAGTCTGTGGCTATGCTGTTTGATTGCACATTACAATATTCCAGCATACTCTGTGTGTCTTAGTGCAGCCGATTGCCGGAAACTATATTTAATAAGGGGTTTCTCCTATTCCCCTTCTACTCTAGGGATCTGAGTGGTCTCAGACCCTGCTACACCTGCGGGCAATTTTTGTTAGAAGCTTAGCTTCTACCCACCACGGCTTATCCATATGGATTTCCGTTTTGTGACCTTCGGCCACAAAAGAAATTGCCTACTGATAAGGTTACGGTAACCGACTGGGCGGGTTTCACAAGTATGTGTCTATCTACTTCCTTTCCCGCTCATTATTCTCAAGCATTATAAAACTTTGTGAATTACTTTAATGTTTAAAAATTTTAGATTAAGTTATCTTAATTTTAGAGTAATGTAAGTCATTCTTATGACTTCCATGTACTCATGATCTCTTTCTTTTACAGGAAGAGTATATGAAGTGTGAAAGCAACTTCTGCGGGGTGAAGCGCCCGGACTTCTACGGGCACAAGGCGTGCCGGACCCACGCCCCCTGCGCCGCCAAGAAAGGCGACCTGAAGTATTGGGACCCACAGAACTGTACTGTCTGCAAGAGTCGTTTGGTCGAGGCGTTCGACGATCCTCCTTCTGCGGAGGCAAGCGACAACGCTCGAGAGAAGCTACGCAAATGGGTGCGTGGCTTCCAGAAGAACGCCACCGGACCGTATCTCGCCAACGAAGATTTGAGGGCCTTGCTTTTCCCAAAGGCATCCAAAGACACTGTGGTCCCCCGTGATCAGATCCCCACCGTCCAGATCGTGGTGGAACCTGATATTGTCATGGCCCAGTCCATGCATGAGTGCCATCTGGATTCCGATAACGTGGAACGTATGTCGGAAGTGTCAGAAGAGACGGAGAAGAACCTCATGGGCGAGGAACTCGACTATGAGGAAGATCAGGTGGAATACCCTGATTCGGAGACCGAGGTCGCTCGCGCTCCTACTCCCGCAGCAACTCCTGCACCGTCCGAGGAACCTGTTCCTTCGACTTCCGCCACCCCGGACCCTCTTCCATCGGCCACTCAGGAGGTCTTCAAGATGCTTGAAGCCCTCATGGAAAGAAAACTACGAGAAACCCAGGAGCAACTCGGGACTACTCTGGTTAATCTTAAACAACCGAAACGGATTTCGGTTGAGGACCTCCCCACTTGCTCGGAAGCTAAACCATGGAGATATGCCGAGCATATGCCAATCACGACCAGAAAAATCTACATCAGTGAAAGGGTTGGCTCTATCTTGTTGGAAGAAGTGGAATTCTTCCCGAATTTCGAGGCTTATCCGTACTGTTACGTCCGGCTTATGTCCAAACAAGCCTCAAAGGAAGAGACCGAACCGAAGGAGGTTATCGTGTTCGATCTCGCGAAGGCCCAGGCTATGTTAGCCCAGGCGGTGAAGAGTAGGGGTTTCACCAACTCCAAGATGGCGGCGCTTAGTAAGAAGCATCCAACCTTCGTTGCGCCGAATGCTGCGACTTTCCCCTTCATCGAAAAGGCCTTCACAGCGGTCTTAAAGGCAGTGGAGGAAGGGAAACCTTGCCTTGCACTGGAGGAGTGCAGACCCTTCTCCCTTACTGTTCCTCCCGATGATAGGCACTGGAAAGACGTCCAGTCAACCTTCACGGTAGGGAAATTAGAGCCTGACGTAGCCGGTCGTCAATTTAATGAGGACCTCCCAAGGCTAAATGATCACCTCCTTCGTAGGGAACAGGATACGAAGGAGAGGCTTGCCGCGTCGCTGTCCCACCAGGTACAGCTAGAACTTATGGCCGGGGATACTAGAATCCCGGACTTTTATATGGTCCTAGCCAAATCGCACTTGGCAACGGTGACGAAGGACCTATATAGCTTCACTAGGGCTCGCAGAGCCTGTCGTGAATTCGTGTTCACCAACGCGACGGTGAAACACGAACCCCGGAGGCTGATTTCCTCCAATATCTGGGGTAAGTATCTCTTTCCTTCCTCCATGGTGAAAGAGATTGCAGACAAGGCCACCACGGAGAATAGGAACCTTCTCCACAAGTGGGGCATGTCAAGGAAGAGGAAATCCTCTCAGGACGATGGCCTTCAACCTAAGAGGAAACCTCAAAAGACAAAACCCCAGCAACGTCAACAGAGACGGCAGTTTCCGAGTACCGCTACTCCCCAAGTGGCCACACAGCCACAGCAGACCTTTCAGTTGGTCCCCCAGCCAGTGGTGTCGCAGTCACCGGTCTTTACCCCTGCATATGAGCAACACGCTACTACCTTTTGTCCCAGAGGTAGGGGCTCAAGCAGAGGTTCCGGCAGAGATTCGTCTCGCCGTCCTTCCAGAGGCAGAGGAGGAAGGGGAGCTAGCGGCCGAGGTGGCAAACCCTCGGGACACCAGAAGCAGTGAAGTGCTTCCGGTGGGAGGAAGACTCCGCCAATTCCAGGATCGTTGGACCTTCGAACCCTGGGCGCACAGCATCGTCAAGAAGGGACTAGGCTGGAGCTGGACTCAACCACCCCCAGCCTTCCAGCAGTTCTTCCAACAGTCAACCACCCTCCTGGAAGAATATGTCCTAGAACTCTTGAACAAGAAGGTGATCAGGAGGGCAAAGTCAACCAGGTTCCAAGGGAGACTATTTTGCGTTCCCAAGAAGGACTCCGACAAACTCAGAGTCATTCTAGACTTATCCCCCCTCAACAAGTTCATTGCGAACAACAAGTTCAAGATGCTGACTTTGCAACAAATAAGGACCCTTCTGCCTCAAGGGGCCTACACGGTCTCCATAGACCTGGCGGATGCCTACTGGCACGTTCCAATGAATCATTATGCTTCCTCCTACCTAGGATTTCGACTCCAAAGGAAAAGTTACGCCTTCAGGGCCATGCCCTTCGGGCTCAACGTGGCTCCACGGATCTTCACCAAGCTGGCAGACGCCATCGTCCAACAACTCCGTCTTCAGGGCATCCAAGTGATGGCCTACCTAGACAACTGGCTAGTCTGGGCGACATCGCCCGAAGATTGTGTAAGAGCCTGCAACAAAGTCACCCAGTTCCTAGAGCATCTAGGATTCAGGATAAACACCGAGAAATCTCGCCTCTCTCCAGCTCAGAAGTTCCAATGGTTGGGAATCCATTGGGATCTTCAGTCACACCGCCTTTCCATCCCACAGAAGAAAAGGAAGGAAATAGCAGGGTCTGTCAGAAGGCTTCTAAAATCCAAACGGATCTCAATACAACAGCAGGAACAAGTTCTCGGCACTCTACAGTTCGCCTCTGTGACAAACCCAGTGCTTCGAGCACAGCTAAAGGATGCCGCTGGAGTCTGGAGACGTTTCGCATCCATCGCTCGAAGAGACCTCAAGAGACGGCTTCCAAACAGACTTCGCTCACTATTAAAGCCGGGGTCGGAAGCAAAGGCCCTGAAAAGGTCCATTCCTCTTCAACACCCGCCTCCATCGATCAACATCCACACGGACGCTTCACTGGAGGGTTTGGGAGGTCACTCCCACCAACGATAGGTTCAAGGAACATGGTCTCCCCTATTCAAGACGTTTCACATCAACATCTTGGAGGCCATGGAGGTTCTTCTCACCCTGAAGAAACTCTCCCCGCCTCCCTCGATCCACATCCGTCGGACTCTGGACAACTCGGTGGTAGTCAGATGTCTCAATCGTCAGGGCTCGAGATCGCCCCAGATAAATCAGGTACTTCTTCTGATCTTTCGTTTGGCAGAAAAGAAGAAATGGCACCTGTCTGCAGTTCACCTACAAGGATTCCGCAACGTGACGGCGGACGCTCTATCACGGACAAGCCCAATAGAGTCGGAATGGTCTCTAGACGCAAGGTCATTCTCCTTCATCTCTCACCAAGTCCTGGAACTTCAGATCGATCTCTTCGCAACGAGCAACAACAATCAACTTCATCGATATGTGGCCCCGTACGAGGACCCCAAGGCAGAAGCAGTGGATGCCATGTCACTGGATTGGAACAGATGGTCCAGGATATACCTGTTCCCTCCCCCCAACCTTCTGCTGAAAGTCCTCTCCAAACTGAGAACCTTCAAAGGGACAGCGGCCCTAATGGCTCCCAAGTGGCCCCGGAGCAATGGGTACCCTCTGGTCCTGGAGCTGCAGCCCACGCTGATTCCCCTACCAGGCCCAGTTCTCTCTCAACAAGTACAGATGTCGACTGTCTTCGCTTCATCACTGAAAGTCAGGGACCTTCATCTCATGATTTTCTCTCCTTAGCCGCAAAGAAAAGGTTTGGAATCTCGAAGAAAAGCTTAGACTTCCTCGAGGAATACAAGACTGAATCTACAAGACGGCAATACGAATCTTCCTGGAGAAAGTGGATCTCTTTCGTCAAGGCAAAAAATCCTACGGAAATCACCATTGATTTTTGTATGTTCTTCTTCATTCACCTTCATGGACAAGGCTTAGCGGCCAACACGACTTCCACATGCAAATCGGCTTTGACTAGACCACTCCTGTACGCCTTCCAGATTGATTTGTCCAGTGATATCTTCAATAAACTGCCAAAGGCATGCGCTAGACTACGCCCAGCACCTCCACCAAAACCTATCTCCTGGTCCCTGGACAAGGTGCTCCATTTTGCCTCTAACCTGGACAACGATTCGTGCCCTCTGAAAGACTTGACTCAAAAAGTTATCTTCCTTTTTGCTCTCGCCTCGGGAGCCCGAGTCAGTGAAATAGTGGCATTATCGAGAGAAGAGGGTCATATCCTGTTCGCAGATACAGGAGAGCTTACCCTCTTCCCTGATCCGACGTTTCTCGCTAAGAATGAACTACCCACCAAGAGATGGGGCCCTTGGATAATCTGCCCCCTGAAGGAAGATGTCTCTCTATGCCCAGTGGAGAGTCTTAAGGTCTATCTTCGAAGAACTTCTGACTTCGATGGAGGACAACTCTTCAAAGGAGAAACATCGGGTAGCGAACTGTCACTGAAACAACTAAGAGCGAAAATCACCTACTTCATTCGCAGAGCGGATCCTGACGGTACACCCGCAGGTCATGATCCCAGAAAAGTCGCGTCTTCTCTGAACTTCTTCCAGAGTATGGATTTCGAAAGCCTCAAGAGCTTCACAGGCTGGAAATCATCGCGCGTTTTCTTCAAGCACTACGCAAAACAAGTGCACGAAGTTAAGCATTTCGTGGTAGCCGCAGCTAGTGTTATGAAACCTGCTTTTTAACTCTGCGTAGAACAGTGAGTTACTTGGGACTTTAACTCTACGGGTGCCTGTGTTGATCCTTTTGTGATACATAGTGATTTCATGGACACTTAGTGTTTCTAATAGACTGTTCTTACCAAGGTGAAATGTCATAGACTTTACATGAGTGCCACATGCCCTAGGGCATGATGTGTTTTCTTTGAAAAAGACTGACGTTCCTCCGGAACTTGTGTTTCTTAAAAGTAAAAATTTCTTTTCAGATTCAAGATTGAAGTCTTTATTTTCTGTGTACATTATTCTTTTATTATTGTAAATAAACTCTATATTCATTATTGTAATTACTACCATAATGATCTGCAATCTTTGAAATAAAATGTCTATTTTATTCCATGTGCGTCTCTCTCCGCTCCTATTCTTTATCAAGAAATATACGATTGTTATAGTTTCATTTACCCCTTTTTTCTCCAGATAATGAGAAGAATAATATATGTAATTATGTTATATGCTCACTCATGCCTTGATAATATTCCTATTCGAATATTAACCTTTGTCCTGCCTCCGAGATCAGATTGATCTCTCCTCCAGGGAGAGTAGTAAATGTTATTTACTTACCTATGCTTGATAATATTCCTACCTGAATATTAACCATAGTCTTGTCTACGAGTCCGGCACGAACTCTCCGTAGGGTGAGTAGCTCTTCAATGATCGCTTCGAGATGTTCCTATTGTCCACCAGGACTTCCCTGGCAGGGGGGGAGGAAGCTAGTTCATCATAGAATCTCTGGTAAGGACATGTTCTATACCTCTGTTCGAAGCCCTTGGCACTGCATTAAAAGGGGAAAAATTCCACGATACATTAATTCTCTGGTACACTTCCATCAGGACGTCATGGCTTGAGCCCAAAAAACGGAAATCTATTTTTGGGTGAGATAGCCATGACGTCCTGATGGACCCTCCCGTCTATTCTAGTTCAGCCTTTCAGGCCCCGCCCTGACCTGCTGTATCATGTAGATTAGCAGAAGCTGAGCTCAGGATGAGTACGGACGTGACGTCATTTAGCAATGGCGCCCGTTTGTTTACGTCTCGAGTACCAAAAGCAGCCACGGATGAGTGTAACTGTGGAACGGCTCCCCAGTTACTCAACCACCTTTCCATATCGAAGTGTTAACTCTATATGGGGTGTAGATAGCTCTGTGGCGTGTTAATACATGCGTCCCCTGTTGATATACGATATCCTAGAGGGAAACCTTTAGGGTACTCGTACCAGAAGTTAGAATTCTGTGATAACCTTTAGTTTAATTCTCTGGGAATATCCACTGTAGTTGAATATACCCAAGGAAGCTACTGAAGGAAATTTCCATCAGGACGTCATGGCTTGAGCCCAAAAATAGATTTTTCGCTTCGCTCAAAATCCGTTATTTAGTTAGCCAGAATGACGTTCCCAGTTTTATTAGCTTTAATATTTAGCCTTCGTTGCTAGGAAATTTTATATGCCGTTAGTATTTATGGGCTTCGGCGATTTAGGTAACCGTTCCTCGCCGACGCTAGGCTTTCTAGATCATACTGCAATCAGAAAACTACAGTATAGATTATACGGTAGCCCATAATTTCTTCTAACATACACTGTGTTCTCATGGGCAGCCTATTGCGAGACCACTTAATACAAAGAAAGTGAATTTTTTTTTTAATATAATTAGTGATCACTGATATCAATCCCCAACATTAAAAATCTGGAAGACAGTGTTAGGTTACACTTATATATTCTTATTGGATAGAAGTCTTCCAATGGTTTTTCAATATTAGAAACACCCATGATTTTAATTTTGAGGGAGGTCACAGCAATTGGCTGGACAGGAAGCACATGTATGTGTCTTTCCTTCTTCCTTTCTAGCTTACCTATCCTAAGGTATATATACAAAATAATATATTGTATACTTAAGATTGTGAGATAATTCACCGAATACTCTTAGATGTCAGGATGCCTGAAAACTTTAAATCATTCATTCATTCATTCACCGAATACTCATTGTCTTTTCCTCTCTACAGGAAGACCATCCCACGTGCGGAATCTATTCTGCAATGTCCGCAGTAAGAACTTCTGCGGCCATGGACTATGCAGGACGCACGCGCGCTGTGCAGTAACAACGGGAGCTCTGAAGTATTGGGACCCCCAGGTATATGATGTTTGCTCAAACTTGGTTACTGAGGCTTTTGATGTTCAAAAGACAACTGAGTCAAGGGATGCAGCAAGGGAGAAGCTGCGAAAATGGGTGAGGGGTTTTCAAAAGAACACCACTGGGCCCTACCTTCCTAGTGAAAAGATGCGGGCCTGTCTTTTCCCAAGGGCATCTTCAGGTGCAGTAATCCCTCAACCTCATTCAGAGATCCCCTGCGTCCAGATTCCGGTAGAATCTGATGTATCAGACGCAATGAATGACATCCAGCTGGACGACAGGATGTCAGAAGTGTCAGAAGGCACCAAACAAGGTCTTCTTGCCGAAGATCAGGAGGAGGAGTCATTGGTGGCTCCTGAGACCGACGAGGAAGGGACCGAGATAGTTTCGGTTTCATCGGCTCCTGCCGCAGAGCCCGTCCCCTCGACCTCATCTGCTCCCCAACTGGCCAATATGAGCCAGACCTTAACGTCTATACACACTATGGTACAAGATTTAAAGAAGCAGTCCACTGAAAAAGAAGTTGCTCTAAGGTTGGAAATGCACCAACTCTCAGCATCTTGTTCAGCTCCGAAGAAGCTAAATGTCAAGGATCTTCCCCCTTTCTCGGCCGTCAACCCGTGGAGGCATGCTGAGCATATGTCAATGTCGGCGGGGAACATCATCTCCGACAAACTGGGCACACTTCCTGTTGAAGATGTGGAATTCTGGCCCTGCCTAGGGGCCTACCCAGACTGCTACATCCGTCTGCGGACGGAACCACCCTCAAAAGAGGAGACAGCCAAAAGAGGTCATAGTCATTGACCTCCCCAAAGCTCAGGCCCTGCTAACTAGCACTCTGAAGGAGAGGGCCTTTACTAATTCCAAAGTGCCGGCTCTAAGTAAGGAGCACCCTTCCTTCATTGCTTCTTCTTCCCGAGCCTTCCCCTTTATGGAAAAGGGTACAAGGCGGCCTTGAAGTCGATTGAGGCAGGGAAACCATGTCCCACACTCGAGGAGTGTAGGCCGTTCTCCCTCACCCTACCATCGGATGATAAAGATTGGAAGGATGTTCATCGTACCTTCTCAGTCGGGAAGTTGGAGGCCGACATTGCCGGACGTCAGTTTGGGGAAGACCTCCATAAGTTGTCAGACTTTCACTCGCGCCGGGAACAGGAAACGAAAGAGAGACTTGACGCCTCAATGTCTCTTCAAACCATGTTGGAGACGATGGCAAGCGACTCCCAATCCCCAGACATGTTTATGGTCTTTGCCAAGGCACACCTGGCCACAGTGACCAAGGACCTGTACAATTTTATCAAGGCCAGAAGGGCTTGTAGAGAGTTCGTGTTCACCTTGGCTGCGGTGAGGCCCGAACCAAGGAAGCTGATATCATCCAGCATCTGGGGTAAGGACCTCTTCCCAAGTGAAGTGGTTAAGGAGGTCGTCGACAAAGCTGCCACGGAGAATAGGAACCTTCTCCAAAAGTGGGGCTTGTCGATGAAGAGTAAGTCTTCCCAGGATGAGGGTCCCCAACCCAAGAGGAAGGTGAAGAGGCCAAGGACGCCCTCTCGCCCCCATAGACAACAGCAACACCTTCCCGCGGCCACGGTGCTCCAGGCAGTGGCACAACCACCCACCACGTACCAATTGGTACTCCAGCAGTTGGCGACACAGTCGCCAGTCTTTACCCCGGCCTTCGAAAGGCAATCCACTACCTTTCGGCCAAAATCTAGAGGCTCCTTTCGAGGCTCCTCTAGACGCCCCTCAAGAGGCAAAGGCAACAAGGGTGGACGTGGCCAAGGAGGAAAGTCCTCCGGTCAGCACTCCAAGTGAGATGCTTCCGGTAGGAGGGAGACTGTTTTCTTTCCAGGATCGTTGGACCTTCGATCCCTGGGCCCACAGCCTGATCAAGAACGGACTAGGTTGGAACTGGAACGCAACTCCACCAGCTTTCCCCCAATTCTTCCAACACTCCACCCCTGTCCTGGAAGAATACGTCCGAGAACTCTTGGACTAAAAGGTGATCAAGAGGGCAAAGTCCATCAGGTTCCAAGGAAGACTGTTCTGTGTTCCCAAGAAAGACTCCGACAAATTCAGAGTCATTCTGGACTTGACCCCTCTCAACAAGTTCTTCGAGAACAAGAAGTTCAAGATGCTGACCCTTCAGCACATACGAGCCCTATTGGCCTGAGAGGCATACACAGTCTCGATAGACATGGCGGACGCCTACTGGCACATTCCAATGAATCGCCAGACCACCTCCTACCTAGGATTCAGGCTTCAAAGAAGACAGTACGTTTTCAGAGCCATGCCCTTCAGGCTAAACATAGCCCCAAGGATCTTCACGAAGCTTGCAGAGACAATCGTTCAACAACTACACCTACAAGGCGTCCAGGTGATGGCTTACTTGGCCGATTGGCTGGTGTGGGCAGCATCAGAAATGGAATGCCTGCAAGCCTCCGAGAAGGTGATCCAATTCCTGGAACATTTAGGATTCAAGATAAACACCAAAAAGTCTTGACTATCTCCAGCTCAGAAGTTCCAATGGCTAGGCATACATTGGGATACTGACCCTACTACAATCACTTCTCAAGCCATGGTCGAAGGTCAAGAACCTAAAGAGGACCATACCCTTGCAACCACCTCCACCATCAGTCACCATCCATACGGATGCCTCGAAGGAAGGATGGGGGGTCACTCCCATCAACGGAAAGTCCAAGGGACTTGGTCTTCAAGACCTTCCACATCAACATTTTGGAGGCCATGGCAGTCTTTCTGACGCTGAAGAAACTCTCCCCTCGCAAATCAGCCCATATAAGACTGATCCTGGACAGCGAGGTGATAATGAGATGTCTGAATCATCAAGTCTTGAGATCGCCCCAAATCAACCAAGTGATTTTGTCCATCTTCCGCCTAGCGGAAAAGAAGAGATGTCATTTATCAGCAGTTTACCTTCAAGGGTTCCGCAATGGTGACGGCGGACGCTCTATCCAGGCTCACGCCGATAGAGTCAGAATGGTCCCTAGACGCAGGTTCATTCTCTTTCATCTAACGTCAAGTCCCAGAACTGCAGATCAACCTCTTCGCAACGAGCGACAAGAAGAAGCTACCTAGTTATGTGGCCCCATACGAGGACCCTCTAGTGGAAGAGGTTTTGCCTCTTCACGCCGCATTCTACAAAATAATCTTGTAAGTGGTCTGGGAGTCACTTCACTTTTGGCCAGTATATATGTATGATATAATGTATATAAAATGAGTATATCAGCAAGTTTTCTAAGCTCATCAATCCACCGTCTTCTCCTCTTTCCCCAGGTTTGATGACGAGGGGTAAGTGGAAGAACAGGAGATCCACCAAACCAAAAAGAGGAAGAGGAAGTCCATACAGGTTATTCTGCCAGAGGAAACCAAATGCCGACTGAGAGACTGGCTGGAGTTCGATGTCCCTTTCCTGTACAACAGAGGCCTGCTGGACTACAGGAACAAGGCCAAGCAGCAGGCTGTCATGGTGGAGATGGGGAAGAGCCTTGACCCACCAATCACTGGCCTACAGCTGGAACAGTGGCTGACTACCATCCGGACCCGATTTGGCAGCCTCAGCAACGAGAAGAGTGGCCAGGGAGCAGTGAGGTACACCGAGAGGGAGAAGTGGATTCTCCGGACATACCACTTCCTGAAGCCCCACATAACTCGACAGAGGAAGCCCAGGGTCCTAGGTTTGCCACAGGTATGTATATGTGATTACGTAATGTCGAGTGCTGTGTAAGTAATTGAACTTTAACTTTGAAAGTGCACCACATATGCTACAAAGAACAATTGATATGTTATTTTTAATGGTTATTAAAAATTTTGCATATTATGATTGTTATTGTTACTATTATTGTCAATATTATTGGTATTAATGATTTTTTTCAATATGATTATCATTGCTACTCTTATTATTTTCAGTATGATAATCCTTCTTATTGATATTTTTTTCCAATATCAGTCTCATTATTATGATTGCTAAATATTGTTAGCATTATTAATATTACATTTAGTAATACTGTTTTTATTATTTTAATTAGTATTTTATTTATTATTTGTTTAAAGACAAATAATTTCAGTAATTATGGATATGCAGTCACCAAACACAAGAGGGACATAGGAACCAAAATCCTAAACAATGAAATATATTATAAATTTAATATACATAATATACATATACATATATACATGATATCAGGTACTGTCTACATGTCCATCTAATGATTCCTTTTTATACATCTTCCAGTCTGGTGCTGCACCTCCTACCGATTTGGTTGTTGCCATCGTTGGTGGCAAACCAGCAACAGAGGAGGAGCCCATCAAGGAGATTGTTGCCACGCCCCCGGCCATCGCCCAGCCCAGGGAGAAGAAACAGAAATCATGAGCTGCTGGAATAGAAAAAGCAGCTATTAATTTTCAGTCAAACTACTTGTAATGTTTATTGACATATTTTCAAATATGTTAATCTATAGAAGCTATTAATTTTCAGTCAAACGACTGAAATTATTTTAAAATGTTTATATTGTCTCCTAATGCTTTTCTTCCCTTCCCATAGTTAGTAAAGGATGCGACTGCCTTCCGCAATACCCTGAAGTAGGCAGCGGATTTGGTGAACAGAAACCCAGAGGTGGAGCATTGGAAGACTTTGTTCCTGTGCCACTCTCAAGACGCCGCAGGCTTAGGGGGAGCGTTGAGGCATCTATTGAAGATAGAGGTGGCGGCAGTCATCAAGAGGGTTTCTGCTGCACAACAGAGGGGTGGGGAGCCTGACGAAGCAGATCTCCTCCTCCACACCTTCTACAACTTGAATAAACGACAGTCTGCCCCACAGCCTCTCCCTCAGCCCGCCTCTATGCCAGCCCCACTGCCTCCCTCCGTGGTCCAAGGGCCTCTCACCATCACTTCCAACCAATATGCCACACTGTCGGAGATGCTGAGGCTCATGTGCTTCACACTGGCGCTCTGATCACCTGTGCCTGACCTAAATGTTAGCCTTCCTAGCAACAGTTTTATGCAGGGGCTGTTCACCCCACCACATGGGCCAAACCCACCAACAAGCAGCTGTGCCATCAACCCCACAACAACCAAGTCACAGAAGAATAAGTAAAATGTAATGTACTTTTGAGAATATGTATTATTTTTTATATTGTAAAATTTTGCTTATTATTTTTTTAAATAAATATAAGTAGAAATGTCACTTGTGTTTTAACTCCAATATATTATAAACCATTTAATGTAATACGGTGCAAAAAAATATATTAAAGATATGAAAATAGAAGGAAATAAAATAAAATAAGACTTTAAAGAAAAAAAAGAAGATTAAAAAGGTAAATGGAAGGATAGAAACAGTTAAGGAATATAAATACTTAGGAAAATGGTACTCAGAAAAACCATAGTCTCAGCATAAGCAAAAGGGAAGCAAAAATAGAATACATGGTACAGGAAGTTAGGAAATATGGAGACAGTAACAGAGTAGGAGATTTGGAATTGCTAGTGAGAATAAAGATCTATGAGACAGCAGTAGTAGGCTACCTACAATGTTTGCAAATATTGAGACTTTACGTTTACTTTTAGGGATTTATTTCTCGCCCTCCATCAGACACTAAGAGTCTGTTCAGGCGGGCCTTGATGTGTGAAAAATAATTTCTTTCCAGTTTATATTTTGCTCTGTATCTTTTCAGTTATTCGCTAGCATTTGTATTCAGGCTTAATAGTTTTCAGATCACTATTATAATATTTTCCAAAGAGGTAAGTCTTCAGGTTTTTCTTGAAAGCTGCCACATTTTTGCTATTCTTGACATCAAGTGGAGGGTTGTTGAAGAGTCTCGGTACAGCATAACAAAACGTTCTTCTTCCTATTGCAGGATTCACACTAATTTTGAATAGTCTATATGGGTCATCAGCATGTTTAACTCTTACAGCGGGGTGTAATAAAAGAAATGAAAGAACCAGAGAGGTTACAGTACAAAATATGAAAGGAATGTTTGAACAGGTTGCTACCACACCATACTGGGGACTAATAGCAGAAACAGGAATATGGCCAGTTGAAAATAGAATAGAGTATGGAAAGGCGATGCTATATCATAACGTCAGATGACAAACGCCTAGTTAAGGAGGTAGTGGAACATCAAATAAGAGAACCATATGGGGAATGTTGGAGAAAAAGTATCAGAAATATGCAATAATATGATATCAAAATTGAAGAAGTAAGAAAGTATAAAAATCAAGAACTAAAAAAAAAAAAAGTTATGAAAACAAGGTTAAATATGCTAGAATTAAAAGAAAATTATAGAAACAGGAATGAAAAGGATAAGCTTTGTGCGTTGTGAAGAGAGACAGAGGATACTACTGAGCACATTTTTAACTAATGAGTCAAGGAGATTTAGAAATAATAACATAGAAATAGGGAATTTAGAAACTAACTAAAGAGGTTTCCCGGTATAATAGAAAAGTAAAGTATGCAAGCTGTGCTGTCTGTGTCGGAGGTAACTTAATAATAATGAATTTTCTGCTTATTGCAACCACTACGCTTCTTCTAGTAGTGTGCCCACAATTACTGTGTTGTGGAGAGAGCAACGAGAAACCCGGACTAGATTTTCTTATAAAGGGAAAACAAGATCAATATTTTTTTTTATTTTTTTTCTGTAGTTCATATATGGGGGATTTATCTTAACGATGTTGCTGTTCCTAAAATGTTCTATTTTAATTGTCCATTATTCATCTTGTAGTTTACTTTTTCATTGTTTCCTCATCTCAGTGGGCTATTTTTTTTCTGTTGGAACTCTTGGGCTTATAGCATACTGCTTTTCCAACCAGGATTGTAACTTAGCTAATAATAATAATAATAATAATAATAATAATAATAATAATAATAATAACAATAATAATAATAATAATAATAATAAATGTCATCTAATGGTGCCGTACTGTAATGAAGGCAATGAGAAGCATTCACCATAAGTGCTGCAGCCAATGGGAGCGCTGCCTACTAATTTGCGGTTTCTCAGCCAATCAGCGGTGATTTCTGCCTTGTTCATTCTTCTTATCTGTTTTATGCTTATACTTAAATCTTCTAAGTACTTTGCAGGTTGTTTCCACCATTTTCCTTCTTTTTCTTGAATATCCAGGATAATTGTTTTCAGAATTTCCTTCTTCACATTCGGGGTACAATTTAAGTACTGCAGCTTCCACACAATACTGTAATTAAAAAACGCTGTTCCCTATCCTGCTCCCGCATGTAAATCCTGCTTAAAAGATCGCTAGAAAGTTATGGGGTCCTTTGACTGGCCAGACAGTACTACATTGGATCCTTCCCTCTGGTTACGGTTCTTTCCCTTTGCCTACACAGACACCGAATAGTCTGGCCTATTCTTTAAAGATACTCCTCTGTCCTCATACACCTGACAACACTGAGATTACCAAACAATTCTTCTTCACCCAAGGGGTTAACTACCGCACTGCAATTGCTCAGTAGCTACTTTCCTCCGGGTAAGGGTAGAAGAGACTCTTTAGCTATGGTAAGCACCTCTTCTAGGAGAAGGACACTCCAAAATTAAACCACTGTTCTCTAGTCTTAGGTAGTGCCATAGCCTCTGTACCATGGTCTTCCACTGTCTTTTGAGTTAGAGTTCTCTTGCTTGCGGGTACACTCGGGCACAATATTCTATCTAATTTCTCTTCCTCTTGTTTTGTTAAAGTTTTTATAGTTTTTATAGGAATGATTTATTTTAATGTTACTGTCCTTAGAATATTTTATTTTTCTTTGTTTCCTTTCCTTACTGGGCTATTTTCCCTGTTGGGGCCCCTGGCCATATAGCATTCTGCTTTTCCCACTAGGGTTGTAGCTTAATAATAATAATAATAATAATAATAATAGCTATGATGCAAATAAAAGATGTTAAGGATTATAAAACTAGTTTTTTGAAGCAAGACAATTGGGAATAAGTGTTGACCAGCAAATTATTAAGTGTATAAAGAATAAACTGTTAAATACATTTAATGTAAATATCATTGGATATGAGAATCATGATCAGTATATTTCTAAATTAAAAACATATTTAGAAAAATAATAAAATTGTAATAGATATTATAATTTATATAAAAAAATGTAAGATATAATTTGTAGAGGAATATTACTTAATAAAAAAAGTTATACATTGCCCAAAGAGCTCAGCTACACATGGACTTTGCCTGAATCTGAATTTTTGTAAATATTATTAATGTAATTTATTTTCTGTCCAATAAAATTTATTATCATTATTATTATTATTATTATTATTATTATTATTATTATTATAATGTATTGAGTATTCATCACACATACACACCCACACACTGCAGCCAATGGGAGTGCGCTTTACTAATTCTTGTTTACGTTCGACCAATGAGCGATCTCAGCCAATCAGAGCCGCTCTAGCATCCCGCCTAGGGTCCCGCGCGCTGATTTTCATTCTTCTGCACACACGTCGCTTGGAACCATTTGTTTGGTAGTAACCTCGTGTTTTTTGCCATTATTTACACTTTATCCCAGTTGATTATGGATAACCAACAGTGGGCGGATAGCCAAGGGCCTTGGGTAGGACGTAGACGCTTATGTAGTGAGGAAATTTTGATTCATAACACTCCAAAAAGGGAACGAAATAGTGGCGAAACTTGTGTTTCTTCGACCACCATGAAACAGGTAGGTGCTCGCCATGTTGGACAGACTTGTGAAGATGGTTGTTTCACGAGATTACTTTAATATTTTGAATGTTCATTGTGAGTTTCGAGGAATGGGTGACTTCGACTAGCAGAATGGTTTACTTATTTACTTTAAAGGCTGCTTTTTCGGTCCTGTACAGCAAGGTCACCCTACTCTCTAGAGGACCTCCCCAGTCACTTTATCATGTTCGTTCGAAAGCATTCAACGTATTATTATTATTGTTATTATTATTATTATTAAATGCTAAGCTACAACCCTAGTTGGAAAAGCAGGATGCTATAAGCCTAGAGGCCCCAACGGAAATAGTTCACATCTCATAAGCCTTAAGAAATCATATAAAAATCTCCTGTTATCTGGGTATTAAGCTTTGATAATGAATATTCATACTTGCCTACCTAACCACAATGCAAGTATGTTTCATTGTTTAGAATAATTTTATTTGTAAAACTTAATTCTTTTACTGAGTTTTTTTGCTTAACTACAGTTTTTCAATGTATATACCATTAGCTTCCATATACCATCATTTATCATATAAATATGCATTTCCATTTGTTCTTAGGCTAAGAATCTCATTTATATGTATCTATTTGTATACATATGATTATGTATGTATGCATACATTTTGTATATCTATGTCCATATTTACTTTATTTTTTATTTTTACTTAATTGATGATATTATTTTAGTTGTATTATTGCCCGAAGAGCTCTGCTCCACATGGGCTTGGACTGAGTCTCTTTTTTTTTCTTTTTGTAAATCTTTGTATGTAAATATTTTTTTGTCCCATAAACATTATTATTATTATTAATATCTTCAATTATTCTGTAGTGTCGGGGATGTGTATTTAAAGGATCTAGAGCCCACAGTAGACAGGTTTTAAACCATCTGTAACTATTCTCGTGTCAACATGATTTGTTGGCTGCTCAATATTTAGCAATTCTCTTGGATATTTTGGATACCTGGTTTTGATAACTTGGGGGGTTATTTTACATATTTTAAATTTAATTTTCGCTTTCATCGGCAGCCAGTGTAAATGAATTATAGTGGTGATCCTTTCCCAAAGTACTTAATCTGATCCAACTCCTCAAATAACTCTCCATTCAACATGCCATTCAAGCTCGCACCACCTTCCCTTCCCGTACATCTCATAATCTTACTCTTACCCACATTAACTCTCAACTTCCTTCTCTTACACACCCTTCCAAATTTTGTCACTAATCGACCGAGCTTCTCTTCGTCTGCAACCAGTACTGTTTCTTTGTTACCTCTCTGTCGCACATGGCACAGTCAGCCGGGTCCCTTTCCCTTTCTTCTTCTGATGAGGTTTCTACATCCTCGTTCCTCACCATCTTCACATTCGGCTTCGTTCCAGTCTTGCCTTTATTATCCATTTTCGATTTTGAGCACATAACACCTTTAAGTCCTTAATTGTCTTCACTTACATCAATTTACACTGGAGCTCACATGCAACGTTTATCACCCACTTGCTGCCCCACTCTCACCGGAAAACAATCCTCACTTCGTTTCCTATCCTAAGACATGCTTTATTACCTTTGTAGAAACTTTTTACTGCTGCAACAACCTTCCACCAACTCCATATAACCTCATCACATTCCACATTGCTTCCCTAGCAACTCTATCATACGCTTTCTCCAGATCAATAAACGCAACATACACCTCCTTACCTTTTGCTAAATATTTCTCGCATATCTGCCTAACTGGTAAAGTGTAATAGTACAGTGGATGTAGTTACAGTAGTTAATCCTGGTAATGACAATTTTTTCACAAATTTCTTTACAAAATTTTCGTCCAGGTACTTTTTTATAAAAGCATGTAGAATGTAGTTTGTTGGGTCAGGCAATACCTTTCTCAATACTTGTCAAATCGTTTTTCTTTATGGGGAATAATGTTCTTTACTATGATTCGATATACTATAATATGAATTTATTTTATTTTAGGTAATAATTTACCTTTACCTCAGCAATATTTTCTAACTTCTAGATATTAATTTACCTTTACCATAGCAATATTTTCTAGGTTCAGCCCAGTCCTCACACAAGTCACGGGTAGCTCCTGCTTAGTTTCCAAACTTTCCTGATAGATAGAGCCCCTGTCATCCCAGGCTAAGAATTGTTCTTTTATTACAATTTAATGCTGTCCCGTCAATATACATTCTTACCTCTCGGTTAAGTTTGTAGTTGGTTGGGACACGTCCTTTACAGTGGCATTTGATACTGTTGTAATATTGTGAATTGGTTACTCGATTGGAAAGTTTCCCCCCCCAAGCATTGCTTCCTGCCAGACTCTGATAACACCTGTTGGGCGGCGCTCCGTTCGCCTATCAGCTGGTGGCACAAGCTTGAACATTTATTGATGTTCGGACTTATGCTTATGCTGATCCCAGCAATCTACATTCTTATCCCCTTGTTAGGATTGTAGTTCGTTGGGACGCATCCTGAAATTATGCTGAACACTAATTTGTTACATATATTACCAAATGTTAGATTAGCCCACTTCTAGTTAAGATGTTTTGGTAGATTAACACGTTGACTGCGATGTGCTCCACATATAGTTCACAAGAGACTCTCTGAATGAGCGATGTGTACCCTATGTGGTACACATGCTAAGAATTATATATTTTTTTCAAGTATCCAAATTTTATCAAAATGGGCTTTGTTTTTACCAAAATATTATTGCAATATATTGGAAATTAATTAAAATAAACTAGAACATTAACTAAACACTTTATTTATTGCTGAAAATAATCTTCACATGCGGGCTAAAAGGGCATATTTTTTTTTTTAAAATTCTTTCTTTCTTTCAGGAAAAAAAATTTGTTCCGTAACCGAAATACAAACCACGCTATTTACATTGGTTTTACCTTTCGGCGTAGCTGAAATGATGAGCCAATAGTTTTTAACGAGGGTTAACTACCCACGCGCTAGTTAGCGGGGGTAGGGGAAGGGATAGCTTGCTACCCCTCCCCCCCCCACACACCGGTGATTTGCTTCACTTCACTTTTGGCTCCGGCGATGAACAGACGTGTCTGTCCATCGTCCTCGTTGACAGCCTTAATCTTTTTCTGCTTTTTCTTTCAGTTTGTGTGTGTGTGTTTAGAAGTTGACCACCTTTATTGTTCACTATGCGCAAGTGCCCTGGAATTGCAAGACACCCTTTTGGTACTTTTATGTCGGCCGTGGACACTGATCCTCACACCCTTTGCCCGCAGTGTCAAGGCCGACGGTGTGATCAAGAGAATACGTGTAGAGTGCAGGGAGTGGTCTGCCTCCCAGTGGGAGAGGTTTGGCCGCTGGCGTAAGAAGAAGTCCAAGAGAGACCGTTCTCCTTTGTGGGTTGCCTTGAAGGAGGAAGGTTCTCGGGACTCTTCTTTCGCTGCCCAAACCTCCTGCGAAGCTCCCCCTCGTTCGGCTCCTAAGGAGAGTCTGCCGAGTGGGAGCGCAGGCCCTAGTTCTGTTTCCCGACCTTGTGTTGTGGGAGAGGGCGTCGCCTCCCATAGCGGGGTGGTTCCTCCTCCTCCTCCAGGGGAGGTTATTGATGAATCTTTGTCTAACGATGATTGACCTTGTCCAGTTAGGGGCCGCTGTTAAGCAGTCGCCGGTGATAGCAGAGGTAGACCCTCTGTCTATCGTCGACGTTGTGGTGACAGAGGCTTCCGACGGGTCGGGTCAATCCTCTGCAGGTGCAGTTGTGGATGTTGGTGCTGACGGTTCTCCTCCCCCTTCCGTACATCCTTCGAAGGGGGAAGTGAGTCCTACGGGCTCTTCTGCTGTCCAGCCTCCCTCTAAGGGGAGTGCTTTGACTGAGACTCCCCATCGGAGGACTGATGGTCCTGACGATCTTCCTCGTGGCCGCCTTCGCCGTAAGGCTCACCGTCCGCTGCGTCGCAAGGGCCTCCCGTCTCCTTATAAGGGTGCTAAGAGGCGCCTTTTTGGATCTTCACCTTCTTCCTCCGAAGGGGATTCTCCTCGCTGTAAACAGCCTGCAGCTCCAGCTTCCTTAGACCTCTCTGGGGATCGGTCTCCTACGCCTTCCAGACCTTCAACTTCTGGGGCAGATGTTCAGCAGCCTGACCTCGTCACCCGACGGACAACGGTCCCTTCGCGTGCAGTGTTAGCGCACAGGCGCTCTCTTACTCGTCAGCGCTCTCCTGTTCGTCAGCGATCTCCTGTTCGCCAGCGCTCTCCTGATGATCGCCCCTCTTCTCGCCAGCGCTCTCCTGAGGACATCCTTCAACCTGTTGTTCCTGTTGAGCGCCCAGCGTTCCCCTGCTCGTGCTTCTGCAGTGTTAGCGCACAGGTGCTCTCCTGCTCGTCATCTCTCCTCTGACCGTCGGCGCTCTCTTGTTCGTCAGCGCTCTTCTGAGGACCATCGCCCCGCTTCTCGTCAGCTCTCCCCTGTGGTCTCCGAATATCCTGCAGTTCCTGTTGTGCGCCCCGCGCGCCATCAGTGTCCTGAGCGCCCTCGCGATCCTCAGCTTGTTCTTGCACAACATCGCTCGCGTTCTCCAGCGCATGTTTCCGAAACGCACGTACGCCCATGCGCCTCCTGTTCCTGTGCCTGTTCGTGAATGTTCGCTCCTGCGCCCCACGCCGACTGTTCTCTCACAGGATTCCACGCGTCGCCCTCTTGCTCGCCAGCGACCACAGACGCTTCAACATTCGCCTGCTTGTCAGCGTTCTCCTGCGCGTCAGCGATCACCTGAACATCGGCGATCTCCAGACCGCCCGCGTGACCTATCGCCTGCGCGCAAGCGTTCCCCAACGCGCCGTCGCCCAGAAGATATGGAAGGACATGGGTCGCCTACGCGCTATCGCTCGCCAACGCGTCACCGTGCGCCAGCACGCCATCGCTCGCCAACGCGCCAGCGTTCACCAGTGCACCACTGATCGCCTGCTCGCAATCGCTCTCCCACGTGCTACAAGTCCCCTGAATAACGTCGTCAGCGGTCTTCAGAGCGTTCTCGTTCGTCAGCGCGTCAACACGCTCCCTCGCCGACGTGCCAACGCGTTCGTTCACTGGCTCGCCCACGCGCTCGTTCGCCTGTACGCCCTCGCGACCGCTCGCCTGTGAGCGCCGGATTTCGCAGCCCGTGACAGCAGCAGGAACTCGTGTCGCCAGACCGCGCTCAGGATCGCCTCCACCAAAGCGCAGGACTCTTGTGCAGGATAGGGAAGACACTTCAGAGAGGTCAGTGCATCTTTCTTTTCCTTTTCAGGCAGGTCCAGTGGTGTCCACTCCGAAGGATCGCCCGATCCCCTTCCCTTCAGCGGGGATTTCGGACTCTGTGTCCGTGGAGTGACAGACTTGGTTTGGTCCTCTGATGCGGGCGTTAGTGAAGGCTATGAAGACAGCACTCGCCGATCAAGGTCACAAGCCAACGACTGCCTTACCTCCGCTGAAGAGAAGGAGAGGAGTGGACTTCGTGGTGACTTCCCCCAGGGAGAAGTTGGTTCCTAAGAGGTATGTCGGGAAGGCCCCATCCCCTTCGCAGGCGTTTTTTCCTTCTCCCGTGGACGAGGCTTTTCCGTCCTCGGGTGAGTCCAGTGAGGTGATAGTCTCCCCCTCGGCACCAAGGGGGGAGCCTTCTCTTCATGGAGGAGAATTGTCTCGCGCGGGAGGTGCTCTCCGAACCTCTTTGTTGGGATCCTGTATCCCTCCCAGGAGGGAACCCAAGGGCTCCAAGACCATCCCGAAATCGTCTTCAAGGATTCGCCAGGAACCTGCTGCTCCCCGGGAGAACGTCCACGCTTCGCCCCAGGAAGAGATTCTGGGGACGGGAGGCTTAGCTGCCAGCCCGCAAGGAGGAGACCAGCAGGAATCTGAACATGCCTTCTGGCAGGTCCTGAGCCTGATGAGCCAACTCAACGGGTTCATGGACCCCGTAATCGCTCCCCGAGAAGGCAAGGACACGGTCCTGGACCAGGTGTTCGATGTTCAGAAGGCCCCTAAGACCAGTGCGGCTCTGCCCTGGTCTCGGGGATTGAAGAGTGCCAGAGCCAGGGCCAATGCCCAATTCGCAATTCTTGCCTCCTCCAGTCGTTCCTCTGCCGGGAACAAACTCGTCCCACCTCGTGTCCAGTAGAGGGGGTATTTTGAGATCTTGGGTGAGTCTAGTCTCGCTCTTCCTCTCCATCACTCCGTAGAAGAGCTGGCTAAGGGAGTTCCTTTCGAGAAGCTCTCCGCCCGGCAGGTGTCGTTCTCGGCGTCGTAGATCCTGAGCCATGAGAAGGTCGCGAAGTGCGCCATGTAGGCCACTTCTTGGTTGGATATATGGCTAGGAACTCTGGGCATCCTATTGCGCTCCGAGGACTTGTCTAAGGAGACCAATAGGAAGGCCCTGGAGACCTTCTTACTCTCGGGCACCCGCTCCATCGAGTTCATGGCGCATCAGGTCACCACCCTGTGGCCCAACTCGGTATTGAAGCGGCACGATGCGGTGACCGAGAGGTTCCACCCGAAGGTCCCCGCCGTGGATGCTTGTAGGCTCAGACATGCTTCCCTCCTTGGGGAGAATCTGATGGAGCCACAGGACATGGAGCGAATGGCTGAGAGGTGGAGGAAATCTAGCCAGGACTCCCTCCTCCATAGGGCCCTTACAGCTCGGCCTTATAAGCCTCCAGCTCCGCAGCAACAGCAGCAGCAGCCTCGTAAGGCACCGAAGCAGGCACCGGCAGCTAAGAAAGTGGTGTCTAAGCCCCAGCCCTTTCCAGCCAAGGTCTAGAGGGGCGGTAAGTCCTCCAGGGGAGGCAAGACTCCTAGAGGGAGCGTCCGCGGCCCCAAACACTAGG
This sequence comes from Palaemon carinicauda, assembly GCF_036898095.1. NCBI lineage: Eukaryota > Metazoa > Arthropoda > Malacostraca > Decapoda > Palaemonidae > Palaemon > Palaemon carinicauda. Next base: position 33,445,023 of record NC_090755.1, on the reverse strand, counting down.
AGTGGCAATCCCCCTGCGTGTCCACCTGTGGAGGGATGCCTTCAACATTGCGTGCACAGGTGGCAGCAACACGGGGCCGATGCTTGGACGGTTTCGGTGATCGGCCAAGGCTATCGCGTCCCGTTCATAACATCTGAACCTCCCCTGACAGCGAATCCAGTGTCGTTGAGCTCCTATGCCATGGGATCGGTAAAGGGGCTAGCCCTTCGGGCAGAAGTCGAGACCATGCTCAAGAAGGATGCTCTCCAGGTGGTCGTCGACGGCTTCCCAGGCTTCTTCAGTCGACTCTTTCTTGTAAAGAAGGCGTCTGGAGGCTGGAGACCTGTCATCGACCTCTCGGCTCTGAACGGGTTTGTCAAGCAAACTCGGTTCAGCATGGAGACAGCGGACACGGTCAGACTTGCGGTGAGACCTCTAGACTTCATGTGCACACTGGATCTAAAGGACCCGTACTTTCAGATCCCAATCCATCCGTCTTCCAGGAAGTACTTGAGATTCTGCCTAGACGACAAGATCTACTAGTTCAAGGTGCTATGTTTCGGTCTCTCCACAGCACCTCAGGTGTTCACCAGAGTGTTCACCCTGATTTCATCTTGGGCGCACAGGAACGGCATCCGTCTCCTTCGTTATCTGGACGACTGGCTGATCCTAGCAGACTCGGAGTCGACCCTTCTTCGGCACCGAGACAGGCTTCTGGATTTTTGCCAGGATCTGGGGATCGTGGTAAACCTCGAGAAGTCCTCTCTGCAGCCATCCCAACGACTGGTTTATATAGGCATGCTGATAGACACCAATCTCCACAAAGCCTTTCCATCAGACGACGGGATAGCAAGGCTGAGGAGGCTGGCGGAACCCTTCCTCAGGCGAGAAGAGCTTCCCGCCCAATCGTGGTTGCGTCTCTTAGGTCACCTGTCCTCCCTGGCTCGTCTGGTTCCAAACGGCCGCCTCAGGATGAGATCCCTGTAGTGGCGGCTCAAGTCCCGGTGGAATCAAGGATCCGATTCCCCGGACGTTCAGGTCCCGATAGGCTCTTTGGAACGGACGGACCTGCGGTGGTGGCTGGTCGACGAGAACCTGCGAAAGGGAGTGAGTCTTCTCGTCCTCCCCCCGGAATTGACACTGTTTTCGGACGCGTCAAAAGAAGGGTGGCGGCCGCACGTTCTGAACCAGAGGACTTCAGGCCTTTGGTCAGAATCAGAAAAGTGCCTGCACATCAACCTGCTAGAGTTGAAGGCCGTCTTTCTGGCTCTTCAATAGTTCCAACGGACCCTGGCGGGTCACTCCGTGGTGGTGATGAGCGACAACACCACGGTAGTGGCTTATATCAACAAGCAGGGAGGCACTTTTCGCAGCAGCTATCCCATCTTGCAGTAGAGATTCTGAGGTGGACCGAAGTCCACTTGATAACACTATCAGCTCGCTTCATTCCTGGCAAGAGGAATGTGCTCGCCGACAGTCTGAGCAGGGCCTCGCAGATAGTGAGTACCGAGTGGTCTTTGGATCCTCAGATAGCCAACAAAGTCCTGACTTTGTGGGGTTCCCCGACCGTGGACCTGTTCGCGACAGCGTTGAATTTTAAGCTGCCTCTGTGCTGCTCCCCAGTCTCGGACCCCAAGGCTCTCTGGCAAGATGCTTTCCAGCAACGGTGGGACAACATCGACATGTACGCCTTCCCACCTTTCTGTCTGATGAGAAGGGTGCTCAACAGGACCAGACTATCGGTCAACTGTTCGATGACTCTGGTAGCTCCACTATGGCATCACACAGAATGGTTCCCGGACCTTCTGCAGCTCCTGACGGAGCTCCCGACAGAACTTCCTCCACGACACGAGCTTCTCAGACAACCCCACTCCAACATCCCTCACAAAGCCGTGGCTTCGCTTCGGCTTCACGCCTGGAGACTGTCCAGCGTCTCCTCACGGAGAGAGGCTTTTTGCAACAGGTTGCGGAGCGAATGTCTCGGCACCTGCGAAAGTCCTCTGAGGGAGTGTACCAGGCGAAGTGGAGAGTCTTTTGTGGTTGGTGTCGTGGGAGGGGTATCTCTCCACTCGATGCCACTATCTGCAGGAGGAAATGCGCCTTCCTGTCTTGGCAGTGAAAGGCTATCGCTCAGCCTTAAGCTTGGCTTTCAGGCTGAAAGGCGTGGACATTTCTTCCTCGCTAGAACTCTCTCTACTCATACGTAGCTATGAGCTTACCTGCCCCCAGTCGGAAGTGAGACCTCCTCCTTGGAACGTGGTTTGGGTCCTCAGGGCTCTTAAGAGACCTCCCTTCGAACCATTACGCCAGGCCTCCGATCGCCACTTGTCTTGGAAGACGGCTTTCCTGCTCGCTTTGGCTTCGGCCAAGCTGGTTAGTGAACTTCATGGTCTCTCGTACAACATCACCCATTCAAGGGGATGGGAGGAGGTAACATTCAGGTTCGTCCCTGAGTTTGTTGCCAGGACTCAGAATCCTGGGGTGCCGGGTCCTCGGTTTGACTCTTTCAGGATCGCGAGTCTCCGTTCTGTAACAAGCGACCCAGACCAGCTGCTACTATGTCCAGTGAGGTGTCTGAGGTACTACTTGAAGAGAACAGCTGCAGTCCGTCCTCAAGTGCGAGCATTGTTTGTAAGCACAGGCAGGACGAAGAGGAGGGTCACCAGGTACACCATCTCAGCTTGGATTCGAAGGGTTATCCACCACGCCTTGAATCCAGACCCCCCTCCGTCACGTCGCACTAGGGCACACGATGTCAGGGGTGTTGCTACGTCCCTGGCCTTCAAGAGAAACTTCTCTGTGACGCAGGTGCTTCAAGCTGGGGTCTGGAAGCGTCAGATGACCTTCACAGCCCACTACCTGCAGGTCGTGACCCACAGGAGCCTCGATACGTTTTCTATCGGCCCTGTGGTGGCTGCACAACAGCTGGTCTAACCTCAGGCTCCTTTATGGACAAGTAGAAGTAGGTTGAGGGTGTTGTTACCCGGTTTTAGTCTGCGTGAATGA